>NC_081288.1:77007254-77307254 GCF_030490865.1 Poecile atricapillus | reverse complement strand
CAACCTTGCATTTCTTTGTCATTCCTGGCCATTGTTTTCCTCTTCCTTCCTGACCCATCCATGTCTTTCCCTTGCCCTTCCTACCAGTCCAGTGCCTTGCACCACCCATCCCCCTTGCCACTTTGTCCAGTTTCCCTTCACCTTTGTCCAGCTCCAATCTTTCATTTCCTTCTCCTTCTAGGACTCTCATTGCCTTGCTTGCCTCTCCTTTGTCTTGCCTGGCAAAGCCACCACTTTTCTTGGTGTTACCTTTGAACCTCTCCTCTCCCTTGCCTTGCATTCCCTTGCTCACTCGTCCCCCACCTGGAATTCAATACCCCTCTTTTTGCGGCATTTCTTCATCTTGCCTTGCCCTGCCTGCTTCTCCTAGGACTCTCAAGGCTTTCACGTACCTCCAGCGTTTCAGGAGCATGTGAGAGGAAGCCCAAAAGAGGTCACGTGCAAGCACACCCATCTGTCCTGGCAGCTTGCTTCTGGCACCTATCCTTACATGTCTTGAATTTTGGACATAAAATTCACATTTCACCTTTGCGCTTCAGGACCAGAATGACAGTTCTTTTGTATACCAAGGAAAGCAGGTAATCCAAGTGTTTTAGGTGCAGATTAGAGATGGCCCATGTGAGATCAAGGCCAGCCAGAGAAGTCTGTCCTAGCCCCTTTTGTGTACCAGCAGTCTTTGAATGTACCTCTCATTTGTCTTGCCTTGGTGACCCAAAAGTTTCCTTGCCTTGCCCTGCCTTGCCTCCCTAGCCTTGCACTCCCTCCAGTGCCTACGCCCACACTTGACCTGCCTACTGCTTTCCTCCAGGGAAACCTAGCCTTGCCTAGGCCTTCCTCTTTCTGTCTGGCCTTCCTGTGCCCATCCTTGCCTAGAAGTTCTGGGCCTTCTCTCACCTACCACTCCATTTGCTTGCCCCTCATGGCTCCAGCCTTGTCAGCTTCTCCCTTGACTTGCCTACAATTGCGCCTACACTTGGTTTGCATTGCAAAGAGCGGTAGGCAAGGCAAAGCAAAGCAAGGAAGGTCTTTCTAGGTCTTGCCAGGCAAGGCACACATAAGCAAGCAAGCAAAACAAGAGTAGACTAGCCACAGCATCAAAGGCAAGGCAAGGCCAAGTGACTCTGAGTGCCTTTCCTTGGCAAGTAAAAGATATAGTGAAAATGTAATAGGGCAGGCGTTAAAGGTACTATGAGGAGGTATAGTCCAGCAAGATATTTATGTTGTAGACCCTTCTGTGCAGGAGCCATTGTTGGACATAGTACAGGACATGGCATACAGTTTGGCTTGGTAAGTTCCTGAAGGAGAATGGCAATGCTTTCTCATGGGAAGGAAAGCACGTAGCCCCAGAGTTGGAGGTGCAGATAAGAAGCTGTGTCGCGCAGCTCAAGGACGACAGCAGCTTCTTGTGCCGGCATATTTGGAAGCACTCCCTCAATTTGTACAGTCATTGAGTCAGTATCCATCTTTGGAAGGCTGTCTGCCTCTAGTAAGAGTGTTCTGACACCATTGTATGGGATCAGTCACTGGATGTTTTGGATTTTGGAGGAGGGGATGCCATTTCTCTTGAAATGAGCTTCTTGTTCTTCTCTTTGGCAAAGAAATTAAGTTTGGATGGGCACTTTGGGTGGTCTCAGTGAATTTAAAGGTTTTTCCCAAGAGGTTTCCCTGTGGGTTAGAGCTGTTGAACTGACAGTGGGAATCTAGACACCAAGTGGTTGAACTTTTTGTCCTTGTAGCTTTAGTGTGTGAGTAGTCCCTGTTGCCGTGCTGCTTGGATCTTGACTCTGAGACTGAAAGCTTAAGAGCGCAGAGCTGAAAAGAAAAGTGCCAATAGCAGGGTGTGTGTTCATTGTTTGATGGGTGAAGCTGAAATTGTAGGCAGCAAAGAACTTTCTCTCTCTGCTGGCACATTTGTTGAGTGGATGTCTTTGAGTTTGTTACCGGACTCTGCGAGAGTGAAAATGTTTGTTAGGGCAGAGGATTTCGTGTTGCCCTTTGAGTGTGGTGCAAAAGTGTTTGCACAGTTGGAGGGGGAAGATCAGCAAAGTCTTTTTTTCCTGGCACAGTTAATTTGAGAGCAGGGACGTTTCCAACTCGGCTCTGTCCTTTGGAGCTGGCCTCGGTGCGTTTCCTTCTTTTGTTAGTCGACAGCGCCATCGTGTGGTTATTTTGATGAGCGCTGGCAGACGGTGCCAGGGAAAAAGCCAAGCTCTTTGCGGCTCCGGCCTCATTGGTGTTGGAGCAGCGCAGGGAAGAGCTCCGCTGGGGGTCCTGGCTCTTAGAGACTGAGAGAATGTGATCCTGTATGTAGCACAGAAGGAAGTGGAATTGTTTCATTGTGGGCTGTGCAGTTTATAAGCTGCAAATGAAAAGGCAATTGCAGCGCAGCCTCTTCTTTTCTGTGTGATCAGCTCCTCAACATGTAACTCGCACACACTGAACTGCATCCACCTCCCTGGAGATATAAAATGTGTATATCACTTTCCTCAAACTCTATGTATTACCTTGCACTCTAGCAGATCCCAAACCGCTTCAAAACGTCCAGCAGCTACTCAAAAAGAAAAAGTCCAACAAAAAGCTAGTGCTGGACTTTAGAGAGCCCTTGCAGTCCGTAAAATAGACGAAATGCACTAGGGCTTTGAATGCTTCTTCCCAACTATATAAATTCTCTCCAAGTGGCAAAGTCCATCATTACAGCAAAATTTTTCAGCTGGAGTTCTGACTGAGAGATGTGCCAGGACAGAAGGCATTTGCTGACCTACCCTTTTTCCCTGTGTAACTTGGTATTTGCAGTACAATTATTTTCAGTGTCGCTGTGTCCAAGCAGCTAGAGATTACACAGATAGAAGTGTCAAGAGAGATGCTGCTAAAGTACGCCCTTCTTATAGCAGCATTTAAATGGCACACGACGCCTTGCTGCTTTTTCTTTCCTAGAGAGACCCGCAGTCAATTTTTTCACTCTGGTTTCTTGATCAAAAATGTCCACCTGAAATGTCTTACAGAAATAGGCTCCAGGTGTAAAAACCAGTACGGGGCTACATTTTCTGCGTGCTCCACATAAGTCACATCAAACTCACTCATCAAACTTCACTCTCTCCTTCCATTCTCCACTGCCTCTACCATTGTGTTCTCTGGATCTCAGAGTCTAAAGGCAGGCGCAATAGTTTCCACTGAGGGGTTGGAAGAGGTGTACAAGCAGCACAAATAGCTTCTGCGCTGCGCAGGCCATTTCTCTGCATTTTAGAGTCTAAGGGAAAGTGTGATAAACAGAGACCCTTTTGTTCGACTAAACATGCAAATAGGATATCCTGTAATGTTATGTTCTGTAAAATCAAGATTTTTATTTACCCCTTACTTATTTACGATAGTTACTTACGTATGCATAGTAACTGATGCTTGTATAGCTACTGACGTTTATCATGTCCTTGCTAAGATTCCGTGCATTCCAAAAAATTACTGAGCTAAGCCTTTACAGAGAACAGTGAAGAAAGGTTAAAAGAAGATTAGGTAAAGACCGCACGATCGCACCCCTAGACCGATGAAGGCGCATGCGTAGAAAGACCCGAGGAAGGACACCTCACAGGAGAGCCCGGAGAGCTGGACTGATTAAAAGGAGACACACGAAAAATGAAAGCACGGCCGCGGAAAAGCGGGATCGCTTCCCGGCTGTCCAGCGCTGTCTTTTGCTTATTGCTTGCTTGCTATAATTAATAAAACTTCCCTTTATTAAACTTTAACACTCTCTCGAGTGAATTTATAACAATTTGGTGCCGTGACTTGGATGCAATCTGTAGGACGGATCGGCACTTCTGGGGGGCGCCCCGCTCTAAGGTTTAGCGGCCCTGGGGGGCCGGTTCCTGCCTCAATTGCACCGACAAACCTAAAATTAAAGCAATAAGCATAAGGGAGACCGGTCGACCCCTTAAATTCTGTGCACAGAGTCCGGACGAAGACACGGGACGTGGGACGCGTGAGTATAACGGGGATCCGTCTGGGCGGGGTCGGGATCCCGGAGTGTGGTGAGTGTGTGTCTGAGAAGGGAACCGGCAGCTGGATTCCCCGAGCAAGAGCGGTACGAACGAGGGGAAGCGAAAAGAATTGTGTGATTGAAGGCACTCTGGAAGAATGGGACAGGGGAAGAGCAAGCCTCCTGTACCTGTTAAACTCCCACCGATACCTAAAGATAGTCCGTTGAGTTTTATACTAGATAATTGGAAACATTTCCCGGGGACAGAAAATAAAGATAGGGCAAAAATGATTTTGTGTAGTAATTATTGTGTAGTAATATAGAGAGGAAAAGAAATTTCAAAGAATGTATTTTGGCCTATATTTGGATCAACCGAAGAGTGGGTTAAACAAAAATTAAATTCCTGGGAACAAAGGATCCCCTTTAACCCAGAGGAAAGTGCTTATGCAAAGACCTGAGTAGAAAATCCACTAGGATTTTGATCTACTAAGATCCACTAGGACCAAGAAGTATTTAAATCTTCCTACCTTTGGTAGTTCTGTGAAGTCAATTTGAATATTTGCAAAGGGTCTTTTGCTAAGGGTCTCCCTCCATAAGGTAATTTTCAGAGATTTTTCCTATTTGTTTTTAAACATAGGAGGCAGCTTCTAGTAATTTGCTTAGCTAAGTTTCGAATACCTGTGCTCATATACTTTGCTGCAAAATAATCTATTAACCCTTGTGCTCCCCAATGTGTTCTTTGATGTATTTTTCTAATATTCTTTGAGCTATGGCTTTTGGTAGTACTTCCCGGCCATCTGAGAGAGGCTATCTCCCCTCTGAGTTTTCTATTGCTCCTGTCTCTGAGAGTTTTGGCTTTTCTTCCTCAGTAAGTCTACTTCTTAAGTCACTATTCTTATGTTCTAAAGTTTCTTCCTGTCCCTCCCTTTTTTTTTCTTTTAAGACCATTGTTTGTAATGCCGCCTGTTTTGCCTCCTAATCAGCAGCATTATTTCCTCTACTCCTCAAGTCTATTCCCTTCTGGTGTCCTTTCAAATAAAACACTGCTAACCTCTTGGGCCTTCTCAGGGCCTTTAATACTGCAATTATAAGTTTTTGATGAACCAAATCTTTCCCTTGAGAGTTTATTAAACCTCTTTCTTCCCACAGTTTACCAAACATATGCACCACCCCATAACTATATCTGGAATCTGTATATATTGTCCCCTCCTTTCCTTCTAGTGATTTCAATGCCCTTAATGCTGCATACAATTCACAGGCTTGGGCTGACCAAGATTTGTCTAATGGACCTGATTCTAAAACTTGAATATCAGGTCCTCTTATTATAGCATAGCCTGTTTTCCTCTTTCCTTCTATCACTCTGGAGGACCCATCCACAAACAGCTTTTCTCCGCTTTCTAATACCTCTTCTTCCAGATCAGGTCTAATTTTGGTTTGTTCCTCAATTGTAGTTATACAGTCATGTGTCAAAGATTTACTTTCAGGTTCTCCATACAAAAGGCAGCCGGGTTTTGTACAGTTGTGGTTTTTAATATTAAGTTTAGGGCTTCAGTTGGAATTCCTTCATGTTTTAAAAGTCTAGCATCTGAAATCCATTTTTCCGCTTTTTGTTGTAGCACACCCCGAATGTTATGAGGGGACATTATCTTCAAATTGCTATTAAAGGTGATTTTGCTAGCTTCTTCTACCAGTAAGGTACATCCTGCTACTACTTGTAAACAGGCTAGCCAGCTTTTACTCACAAGGTCTAAGATCTTTGATAAATACCCTATTAGCTTCTTCCTCCCTGCCCACTCCTGAGTTAGGACTCCAGAGGCGACCCTATTTTCTACATTTACAAACAAGTAAAAGGGTCTCTTTAAATCTGAGAGACTCAAGACAGGAGCATGAATTAAACTTTCTTGTAGTTCCCGGAATTTTTCTGTATCTTCTAAACTCCATTTTATTACTCCCTCCTGTGTCAATTTTTGATATAAAAATTATACTTTACTACTATAGTTTTCAATCCACTGTCTACGATACCCTGTTAATCCCAAGATTTGACGTATCTGTCTTTTATTTTTAGGAATTAGTAGTGACAAAATTCCTTGTATTTTTTTCAGAGTCTATTTTTTCTCCCCTTTTCTAAAGTAATGGCCTAAATATTTTACTTCTTTTCCACAAATTGGAGCTTTGCCTTAGATACTTGCAATCCTTTTAAACCCAGGAAATTTAACGATTTAATACTCTCTCTCCTTACATCTTCCTCCTCTTTCCAGCTAAAAGCAAACCATCCACGTATTGTATCAGAGTCACTCCTGGGTCTGTCTGATAATCCTGTAGAATCTGTTCTAGTGCTTGTCCAGGCAAGTTGAGAGGTTTTGTAAATCCCTGGGGCAATAGTGTCCATCTCAATTGTTGTCTCCTCTCTGTGTCTGGATCTTCCCATTCAAATGTAAAATAATTTCGACTAGTCTCATCAAGAGATGAGACCAAGGCCCAAAATGTATCCTTTAAATCTATAACACTGTACTATAGACTGTCAGGTCCCAATTTGCTTAATGATGTATACGAATTTGCTATTACAGGGAACCGTGCCACTGTACGTTTATTAAATTCTTATTAATTTCTCTTAAATCTTGTACCAAACGATAAGTCCCATCTGGCTTCTTTACTAGCAGTATGAGTGTGTTAAAAAGTGACATACATGGTTCTAATAGTCCCTTATTTAACAATCTATCTATTTCTGGTTTCAACCCTCTTCGTCCCTCAAGTGACAAGAAATACTGTTTTATTCTAACTGAGATTTCTGAGTTTTTAATAGTGACCGAGAATGGAGTTATCTTCAACTGCCCTACACTCTCAAGTACAACCTGGAGAGTAAGCGCTGATAAGAAACTAGAAAGAAAATCCCTAACACCGAAGTGAAAAAAGCCGTACCAAGTGTTATTAACAACTGACTCTGTAGTTCGAACAGCTGAAAAGGAGTGGACACATGCCAGTCATATAAAGAGACCTGTGAACCCACAAAAGACTAATAACTGAGAAGTGGTTAGCCCGGCTGGGAACCTGAGACTTAAGGTATCCCGAACAAAGTAACATCCAAGGACTATTAACCGGCTTAAAAACTTATAAATAGTAAATTTCATAAAGATTTTTATATAGAATATAAAATACCCCCATCTAGTAGTAAAGAAATATATAATAGAAGTGTTAAAATAAGCTGTACTTTATGTCAGAATTGTTATCTTTTTGTTTGTTTTAAATGTATAATATGTAAAGAACATTAGTAGACCCACTGTCATAGAGGCTACCCACTAAGAAAGGTGTGTAGATCCTGCTACACTGCCCAGAGAAAACTCACGGATTCGCCCTTAATAACTAAAATAAGAGCAAAAAAAAAAAAATTTTTGAGACAAAATCAGAGGAGTGGTGGACTATTTATGCCAGAGGAGTTAACCCCTTGTATTATTACCATCCAAACGAACCTGCACCTTTTATAGTAAATATAGTAGCTGGGTTGTGCAGACAGTGTCTCCAGGAATTGAGGTGTAATACCCCTTTAGTAAAGCATAAAAGTTGAGAAAAATACATAAAAATAATTAATAAGAGAAGGAGTAATTTCCCTCCCGAAGAATACTCTTGCTGCCGAGAAGATGGTACACCCCGTGTCCCGTAGCAACCGGGTCGACGATGGGAGAGGCAGAGGAGTAATAAACTGTGGAAGGAAACACTCCAATATATATGGGACCAAAAGGTCATAGACCTGGAAATGCCACAAGAATGGAAATGATACAACCCAGCGAAATAATTTTTGGAAAATCAAAACTAACACTATACAAAAGAAAAGCCTCTATTATAGCAGGGGAAGCTAATGCTCATTAAAGAAGTTAATAACATTTACAATCTTAATTAGCACATTTGACATTTGTATAGGTAAGACTCACGAACCCTTTAATTGGTCTATAATTCGATGGGAAGACCAAGCTATTATCCAATCACAGATCACTTCTGGAGACCCTAGCTTTCAAGTTACACTAGATTCTCTTATTAAATGGAAGAGTACTAGCAATATCCCGCTCGGGCGAGTACTATATATGTACCCAGCTTCTAATCCAAGCAGAGGATATTGTAATTATCCTGGGGAATTTTACTGTAGATATTAGAACTGTGAAACAATTTCCATGGGGTGGAAAGTACAAAACCCAGATAAGTATCTAAAGGTTGAACAAGGTCCACATAGATGTATAAAGCCCTGGATAGGCCCCTCAGGGGAAGTAACATATACTGGGACTTGTAAATTTCATTACATCAATATTACACAGTCCCAAATCCCTGGGTGGTTACTGAGACGAACCTGGAGTCTCAGAGTATGGAAACCCGGAAAAGATCGGGGAGTGCACATTCTTATAAAGAAAGAAATGGTTCCACATGATTCGGGATCTGTTGGACCAAATCCAGTGGTGTGGGGAGTAATAGATCCCAAAGTAAGAGATCAGAGTAACTATTCAGAAAAATTAGAAAATAGCACACAAGTAACAACTACAGTAGAAACACCCCAAGAATATGGAAATGAAGTTCTTTGGAAAATATTGCAAGCTACCTTTAAAGTATTAAATGATACACACCCAAATTTAACTAGAGAATGTTGGTTATGCTATAACATTAACCCACCCTTTTATGAGGCCATAGGCTCCATAGCAGAACCAAAAAGAGTAAATGGCACTAATCCTGCTGCCTGTTTATGGAAATTGGGAAGGAAAAACACTCCAGGAATAACATTATCTAGAGTCACTGGAAAAGGGAAATGTGTGGGAAATGTGCCCCCAGATAAGAAACACTTATGTCAGACAAAAATACAGATTAATGACCCTTGCAAGCCAGCTCAGTAGCTGATTCCAGCACCTAATACTAAATGGGTTTGTAACACTTTAGGAGTAACCCCATGTGTCTCTGTAGCAGCCTTTAATGAAACCTATGAATTTTATATACAAGTTATAATAGTTCCCCGAATTATTTATCATTCTGAAGAATATATGTATACACAATACCAAAACTCAGAACACCATTTGGTGAAACGAGAACCCCTCACAGTATTAACAATAGCCGTATTACTAAGCATAAGAGGAGCTGGATTAGGAACAGGTGTAGCATCCTTAGTTAATCAACACCAGGGGCTTAAAGAGCTTAAAATTTCAGTAGATGAAAATTTAAGAAGAATTGATAAATCCATAAAAGACCTCACAGACTCCCTAGACTCACTAGTTGAAGTAGTCTTGCAAAATAGAAGAGGATTAAACTTATTATTTTTACAACAAGGGGGCCTGTGTACTACACTTAAAGAAGAGTGTTGTGTATATGTAAATAAAAGCGAGATAGTAAGAGAAACCATGGCCAAATCACAAAAAGAACTGAAAAAGAGAAAGAAAGAACAAATGCAACAGAGTTGGTACGAATCCGAGTTTAATTATTCTCCCTAGCAAACAACTTTACTATCTACTACAGCAGGACCACTAATTTTACTAATTTTAAGTCTTACTTTTAGCCCTTGCACTCTTAATAAAGTTATTAACATTGTAAAAAGCAAGTTAGAAGTAGCTCACCTTATGAAACCTTAAATGAGGCAAAAACCAAAGATTATTTAGAACTAAGTAAAAAAAGAATTGCAAAGATTTAGCGAAAAAAAGTAGGGAATAGAAAAAGGGGGGATTGTGATAAACAGAGACCCTTTTGTCCGACTAAACATGCAGATAGGATATCCTGTAATGTTATGTTCTGTAAAATCAAGATTTTTATTTACCCCTTACTTACTTACGATAGTTACTTACGTATGCATAGTAACTGATGCGTGTTTAGCTACTGACGTTTATCATGTCCTTGCTAAGATTCCTTACATTCCAAAAAATTACTGAGCTAAGCCTTTACAGAGAACAGTGAAGAAAGGTTAAAAGAAGATAAGGTAAAGACCGAACAATCGGACCCCTAGACCGATGAAGGCGCATGCGTAGAAAGACCCGAGGAAGGACACCTCACAGGAGAGCCCGGAGAGCTGGACTGATTAAAAGGAGACACACGAAAAACGAAAGCACGGCCGCGGAAAAGCAGGATCGCTTCCCGGCTGTCCAGTGCTGTCTTTTGCTTATTGCTTGCTTGCTATAATTAATAAAACTTCCCTTTATTAAACTTTAACACTCTCTCGAGTGAATTTATAACAGAAAGCGCTAGTGTTCCTGCGGAGAGCTGCAACAGCTGCAGAATATGTGTTGTCTTGGCACATGTTTGCAATCCACCATGATGGATCCTTAGTGAAACCAAACTGTGGTTCTGCTTCAAACATCTCACCCTGCTTGGCCACAAAGCTTTCGCTGACATGTCCCATTGCCTTTTTATTGCTGCGTTTCATTTTCAGAGTTTGTACGGAATCATTGCACTTTGCTTCTAAGCTGAACGTTGATACTGCTGGAGTCTCATATGTCCATTTTCTTCTCACACAAAAAAACTGCTTCCTTTAAAACATGCTGATGCGACCTGCTTTCTTGCTCAGCTGTAATTTTAGGGGTGTTCTCTGTCCCGCTTACAGTCTGAATCTAAACTAAGAAGTTTATGGGACACAGATGTGCCAAGACAAATAGTTTGCTTGGACCTTGCCACGTGTATTCAAAAGCATCCTTTCACTCCACCATCAAGTCTCTGCTTTACATCCTGCAAACTTCACACACACATACATACATACATACTGGAATGAGGCACTTTCTTTCTTTCTTTCATTCTTTCTCAGCTACACTCACCTATCCCCCACGCTAACTTCTTTACCGCTTTTCTCTTGGCCTTGCTATGCATACTTTTCCTCTTAAGACACCCATTGTCTGGCCTACCCCTTCCCTACATTGCCTTGCCTTTCCTTTCCTATCCAACCTTGCATTTCTTTGTCATTCCTGGCCATTGTTTTCCTCTTCCTTCCTGACCCATCCATGTCTTTCCCTTGCCCTTCCTACCAGTCCAGTGCCTTGCACCACCCATCCCCCTTGCCACTTTGTCCGGTTTCCCTACACCTTTGTCCAGCTCCAATCTTTCATTTCCTTCTCCTTCTAGGACTCTCATTGCCTTGCTTGCCTCTCCTTTGTCTTGCCTGGCAAAGCCACCACTTTTCTTGGCGTTACCTTTGAACCTCTCCTCTCCCTTGCCTTGCATTCCCTTGCTCACTCGTCCCCCACCTGGAATTCAATACCCCTCTTTTTGCGGAATTTCTTCATCTTGCCTTGCCCTGCCTGCTTCTCCTAGGACTCTCAAGGCTTTCACGTACCTCCAGCGTTTCAGGAGCATGTGAGAGGAAGCCCAAAAGAGGTCACGTGCAAGCACACCCATCTGTCCTGGCAGCTTGCTTCTGGCACCTATCCTTACATGTCTTGAATTTTGGACATAAAATTCACATTTCACCTTTGCGCTTCAGGACCAGAATGACAGTTCTTTTGTATACCAAGGAAAGCAGGTAATCCAAGTGTATTAGGTGCAGATTAGAGATGGCCCATGTGAGATCAAGGCCAGCCAGAGAAGTCTGTCCTAGCCCCTTTTGTGTACCAGCAGTCTTTGAATGTACCTCTCATTTGTCTTGCCTTGGTGACCCAAAAGTTTCCTTGCCTTGCCCTGCCTTGCCTCCCTAGCCTTGCACTCCCTCCAGTGCCTACGCCCACACTTGACCTGCCTACTGCTTTCCTCCAGGGAAACCTAGCCTTGCCTAGCCCCTGCTGTTTCTGCCTGGCCTTCCTATGCCCATCCTTGCCTAGAAGTTCTGGGCCTTCTCTCACCTACCACTCCATTTGCTTGCCCCTCATGGCTCCAGCCTTGTCAGCTTCTCCCTTGACTTGCCTACAATTGCGCCTACACTTGGTTTGCATTGCAAAGAGCGGTAGGCAAGGCAAAGCAAAGCAAGGAAGGTCTTTCAAGGTCTTGCCAGGCAAGGCACACATAAGCAAGCAAGCAAAACAAGAGTAGACTAGCCACAGCATCAAAGGCAAGGCAAGGCCAAGTGACTCTGAGTGCCTTTCCTTGGCAAGTAAAAGATATAGTGACAATGTAATAGGGCAGGCGTTAAAGGTACCATGAGGAGGTATAGTCCAGAGAGATATTTATGTTGTAGACCCTTCTGTGCAGGAGCCATTGTTGGACATAGTACAGGACATGGCATACAGCTTGGCTTGGTAAGTTCCTGAAGGAGAATGGCAATGCTTTCTCATGGGAAGGAAAGCACGTAGCCCCAGAGTTGGAGGTGCAGATAAGAAGCTGTGTCGCGCAGCTCAAGGACGACAGCAGCTTCTTGTGCCGGCATATTTGGAAGCACTCCCTCAATTTGTAAAGTCATTGAGTCAGTATCCATCTTTGGAAGGCTGTCTGCCTCTAGTAAGAGTGTTCTGACACCATTGTATGGGATCAGTCACTGGATGTTTTGGATTTTGGAGGAGGGGATGCCCTTTCTCTTGAAATGAGCTTCTTGTTCTTCACTTTGGCAAAGAAATTAAGTTTGGATGGGCACTTTGGGTGGTCTCAGTGAATTTAAAGGTTTTTCCAAAGAGGTTTCCCTGTGGGTTAGAGCTGTTGAACTGACAGTGGGAATCTAGACAGCAAGTTGTTGAGCTTTCTGTCCTTGTAGCTTTAGTGTGTGAGTAGTCCCTGTTGCCATGCTGCTTGGATCTTGACTCTGAGACTGAAAGCTTAGGAGCGTAGAGCAGAAAAGAAAAGTGCCAATAGCAGGGTGTGTGTTCATTGTTTGATGGGTGAAGCTGAAATTGTAGGCAGCAAAGAACTTTCTCTCTCCGCTGGCACATTTGTTGAGCGGATGTCTTTGAGTTTGTTACGGACTCTGCGAGAGTGAAAATGTTTGTTAGGGCAGAGGATTTCGTGTTGCCCTTTGAGTGTGGTGCAAAAGTGTTTGCACACTTGGAAGGGGAAGATCAGCAGTCTTTTTTTCCTGGCACAGTTAATTTGAGAGCAGGGACGTTTCCAACTCGGCTCTGTCCTTTGGAGCTGGCCTCGGTGCGTTTCCTTCTTTTGTTAGTCGACAGCGCCATCGTGTGGTTATTTTGATGAGCGCTGGCAGACGGTGCCAGGGAAAAAGCCAAGCTGTTTGCGGCTCCGGCCTCATTGGTGTAGGAGCAGCGCAGGGAAGAGCTCCGCTGGGGGTCCTGGCTCTTAGAGACTGAGAGAATGTGATCCTGTATGTAGCACAGAAGGAAGTGGAATTGTTTCATTGTGGGCTGTGCAGTTTATAAGCTGCAAATGAAAAGGCAATTGCAGCGCAGCCTCTTCTTTTCTGTGTGATCAGCTGCTCAACATGTAACTCGCACACACTGAACTGCATCCACCTCACTGGAGATATAAAATGTGTATATCACTTTCCTCAAACTCTATGTATTACCTTGCACTCTAGCAGATCCCAAACCGCTTCAAAACGTCCAGCAGCTACTCAAAAAGAAAAAGTCCAACAAAAAGCTAGTGCTGGACTTTAGAGAGCCCTTGCAGTCCGTAAAATAGACGAAATGCACTAGGGCTTTGAATGCTTCTTCCCAACTATATAAATTCTCTCCAAGTGGCAAAGTCCATCATTACAGCAAAATTTTTCAGCTGGAGTTCTGACTGAGAGATGTGCCAGGACAGAAGGCATTTGCTGACCTACCCTTTTTCCCTGTGTAACTTGGTGTTTGCAGTACAATTATTTTCAGTGTCGCTGTGTCCAAGCAGCTAGAGATTACACAGATAGAAGTGTCAAGAGAGATGCTGCTAAAGTACGCCCTTCTTATAGCAGCATTTAAATGGCACACGACGCCTTGCTGCTTTTTCTTTCCCAGAGAGACCTGCTGTCAATTTTTTCACTCTGGCTTCTTGATCAAAAATGTCCACCTGAAATGTCTTACAGAAATAGGCTCCAGGTGTAAAAACCAGTACGGGGCTACATTTTCTGCGTGCTCCACATAAGTCACATCAAACTCACTCATCAAACTTCACTCTCTCCTTCCATTCTCCACCACCTCTACCATTGTGTTCTCTGGATCTCAGAGTCTAAAGGCAGGCGCAATAGTTTCCACTGAGGGGTTGGAAGAGGTGTACAAGCAGCACAAATAGCTTCTGCGCTGCGCAGGCCATTTCTCTGCATTTAGAGTCTAAGGGAAAGCGCTAGTGTTCCTGCGGAGAGCTGCAACAGCTGCAGAATATGTGTTGTCTTGGCACATGTTTGCAATCCACCATGATGGATCCTTAGTGAAAACCAAACTGTGGTTCTGCTTCAAACATCTCACCCTGCTTGGCCACAAAGCTTTCGCTGACATGTCCCATTGCCTTTTTATTGCTGCGTTTCATTTTCAGAGTTTGTACGGAATCATTGCACTTTGCTTCTAAGCTGAACGTCGATACTGCTGGAGTCTCATATGTCCATTTTCTTCTCACACAAAAAAACTGCTTCCTTTAAAACATGCTGATGCGACCTGCTTTCTTGCTCAGCTGTAATTTTAGGGGTGTTCTCTGTCCCGCTTACAGTCTGAATCTAAACTAAGAAGTTTATGGGACACAGATGTGCCAAGACAAATAGTTTGCTTGGACCTTTCCACGTGTATTCAAAAGCATCCTTTCACTCCACCATCAAGTCTCTGCTTTACATCCTGCAAACTTCACACACACATACATACATACATACTGGAATGAGGCACTTTCTTTCTTTCTTTCTTTTTCTTTCTTTCTTTCTTCTTTCTTTCTTTCTTTCTTCTTTCTTTCTTTCTTTCTTTCTTTCTTTCTTTCTTTCTTTCTTTCTTTCTTTCTTCTTTCTTCTTTCTTTCTTCTTTCTTTCTTTTCTTTCTTTCTTTCTTTCTTTCTTTCTTTCTTTCTTTCTTTCTTTCTTTCTTTCTTTCTTTCTCTCTCTCTTTCTTTCTTTCTTTCTTTCTTTCTTTCTTTCTTTCTTTCTTTCTTTCTTTCTTTCTTCTTTCTTTCTTTCTTTCTTTCTTTCTTTCTTTCTCTTCTTTCTCTTTCTTTCTTTCTTTCTTTCTTTCTTTCTCTTTCTTTCTTTCTTTCTCAGCTACACTCACCTATCCCCCACGCTAACTTCTTTACCGCTTTTCTCTTGGCCTTGCTATGCATACTTTTCCTCTTAAGACACCCATTGTCTGGCCTACCCCTTCCCTACATTGCCTTGCCTTTCCTTTCCTATCCAACCTTGCATTACTTTGTCATTCCTGGCCATTGTTTTCCTCTTCCTTCCTGACCTATCCATGTCTTTCCTTTGCCCTTCCTACCAGTCCAGTGCCTTGCACCACCCATCCCCCTTGCCACTTTGTCCAGTTTCCCTTCCCCTTTGTCCAGCTCCAATCTTTCATTTCCTTCTCCTTCTAGGACTCTCATTGCCTTGCTTGCCTCTTCTTTGTCTTGCCTGGCAAAGCCACCACTTTTCTTGGCATTACCTTTGAACCTCTCTCTCCCTTGCCTTGCATTCCCTTGCTCACTCGTCCCCCACCTGGAATTCAATACCCTCTTTTTGCGGAATTTCTTCATCTTGCCTTGCCCTGCCTGCTTCTCCTAGGACTCTCAAGGCTTTCACGTACCTCCAGCGTTTCAGGAGCATGTGAGAGGAAGCCCAAAAAAGGTCACGTGCAAGCACACCCATCTGTCCTGGCAGCTTGCTTCTGGCACCTATCCTTACATGTCTTGAATTTTGGACATAAATTCACATTTCACCTTTGCGCTTCAGGACCAGAATGACAGTTCTTTTGTATACCAAGGAAAGCAGGTAATCCAAGTGTTTTAGGTGCAGATTAGAGATGGCCCATGTGAGATCAAGGCCAGCCAGAGAAGTCTGTCCTAGCCCCTTTTGTGTACCAGCAGTCTTTGAATGTACCTCTCATTTGTCTTGCTTGGTGACCCAAAAGTTTCCTTGCCTTGCCCTGCCTTGCCTCCCTAGCCTTGCACTCCCTCCAGTGCCTACGCCCACACTTGACCTGCCTACTGCTTTCCTCCAGGGAAACCTAGCCTTGCCTAGGCCTTCCTGTTTCTGCCTGGCCTACCTGTGCCCATCCTTGCCTAGAAGTTCTGGGCCTTCTCTCACCCACCACTCCATTTGCTTGCCCCTCATGTCTCCTGCCTTGTCAGCTTCTCCCTTGACTTGCCTACAATTGCGCCTACACTTGGTTTGCATTGCAAAGAGCGGTAGGCAAGGCAAAGCAAAGCAAGGAAGGTTTTTCTAGGTCTTGCCAGGCAAGGCACACATAAGCAAGCAAGCAAAACAAGAGTAGACTAGCCACAGCATCAAAGGCAAGGCAAGGCCAAGTGACTCTGAGTGCCTTTCCTTGGCAAGTAAAAGATATAGTGACAATGTAATAGGGCAGGCGTTAAAGGTACCATGAGGAGGTATAGTCCAGCAAGATATTTATGTTGTAGACCCTTCTGTGCAGGAGCCATTGTTGGACATAGTACAGGACATGGCATACAGCTTGGCTTGGTAAGTTCCTGAAGGAGAATGGCAATGCTTTCTCATGGGAAGGAAAGCACGTAGCCCCAGAGTTGGAGGTGCAGATAAGAAGCTGTGTCGCGCAGCTCAAGGACGACAGCAGCTTCTTGTGCCGGCATATTTGGAAGCACTCCCTCAATTTGTACAGTCATTGAGTCAGTATCCATCTTTGGAAGGCTGTCTGCCTCTAGTAAGAGTGTTCTGACACCATTGTATGGGATCAGTCACTGGATGTTTTGGATTTTGGAGGAGGGGATGCCATTTCTCTTGAAATGAGCTTCTTGTTCTTCTCTTTGGCAAAGAAATTAAGTTTGGATGGGCACTTTGGGTGGTCTCAGTGAATTTAAAGGTTTTTCCCAAGAGGTTTCCCTGTGGGTTAGAGCTGTTGAACTGACAGTGGGAATCTAGACACCAAGTTGTTGAGCTTTCTGTCCTTGTAGCTTTAGTGTGTGAGTAGTCCCTGTTGCCATGCTGCTTGGATCTTGATTCTGAGACTGAAAGCTTAGGAGCGTAGAGCAGAAAAGAAAAGTGCCAATAGCAGGGTGTGTGTTCATTGTTTGATGGGTGAAGCTGAAATTGTAGGCAGCAAAGAACTTTCTCTCTCCGCTGGCACATTTGTTGAGCGGATGTCTTTGAGTTTGTTACCGGACTCTGCGAGAGTGAAAATGTTTGTTAGGGCAGAGGATTTCGTGTTGCCCTTTGAGTGTGGTGCAAAAGTGTTTGCACACTTGGAGGGGGAAGATCAGCAAAGTCCTTTTTTTCCTGGCACAGTTAATTTGAGAGCAGGGACGTTTCCAACTCGGCTCTGTCCTTTGGAGCTGGCCTCGGTGCGTTTCCTTCTTTTGTTAGTCGACAGCGCCATCGTGTGGTTATTTTGATGAGCGCTGGCAGACGGTGCCAGGGAAAAAGCCAAGCTGTTTGCGGCTCCGGCCTCATTGGTGTAGGAGCAGCGCAGGGAAGAGCTCCGCTGGGGGTCCTGGCTCTTAGAGACTGAGAGAATGTGATCCTGTATGTAGCACAGAAGGAAGTGGAATTGTTTCATTGTGGGCTGTGCAGTTTATAAGCTGCAAATGAAAAGGCAATTGCAGCGCAGCCTCTTCTTTTCTGTGTGATCAGCTGCTCAACATGTAACTCGCACACACTGAACTGCATCCACCTCCCTGGAGATATAAAATGTGTATATCACTTTCCTCAAACTCTATGTATTACCTTGCACTCTAGCAGATCCCAAACCGCTTCAAAACGTCCAGCAGCTACTCAAAAAGAAAAAGTCCAACAAAATGCTAGTGCTGGCCTTTAGAGTGCCCTTGCAGTCCGTAAAATAGACGAAATGCACTAGGGCTTTGAATGCTTCTTCCCAACTATATAAATTCTCTCCAAGTGGCAAAGTCCATCATTACAGCAAAATTTTTCAGCTGGAGTTCTGACTGAGAGATGTGCCAGGACAGAAGGCATTTGCTGACCTACCCTTTTTCCCTGTGTAACTTGGTATTTGCAGTACAATTATTTTCAGTGTCGCTGTGTCCAAGCAGCTAGAGATTACACAGATAGAAGTGTCAAGAGAGATGCTGCTAAAGTACGCCCTTCTTATAGCAGCATTTAAATGGCACACGACGCCTTGCTGCTTTTTCTTTCCCAGAGAGACCTGCTGTCAATTTTTTCACTCTGGCTTCTTGATCAAAAATGTCCACCTGAAATGTCTTACAGAAATAGGCTCCAGGTGTAAAAACCAGTACGGGGCTACATTTTCTGCGTGCTCCACATAAGTCACATCAAACTCACTCATCAAACTTCACTCTCTCCTTCCATTCTCCACCACTGCCTCTACCATTGTGTTCTCTGGATCTCAGAGTCTAAAGGCAGGCGCAATAGTTTCCACTGAGGGGTTGGAAGAGGTGTACAAGCAGCACAAATAGCTTCTGCGCTGCGCAGGCCATTTCTCTGCATTTTAGAGTCTAAGGGAAAGCGCTAGTGTTCCTGCGGAGAGCTGCAACAGCTGCAGAATATGTGTTGTCTTGGCACATGTTTGCAATCCACCATGATGGATCCTTAGTGAAACCAAACTGTGGTTCTGCTTCAAACATCTCACCCTGCTTGGCCACAAAGCTTTCGCTGACATGTCCCATTGCCTTTTTATTGCTGCGTTTCATTTTCAGAGTTTGTACGGAATCATTGCACTTTGCTTCTAAGCTGAACGTTGATACTGCTGGAGTCTCATATGTCCATTTTCTTCTCACACAAAAAAACTGCTTCCTTTAAAACATGCTGATGCGACCTGCTTTCTTGCTCAGCTGTAATTTTAGGGGTGTTCTCTGTCCCGCTTACAGTCTGAATCTAAACTAAGAAGTTTATGGGACACAGATGTGCCAAGACAAATAGTTTGCTTGGACCTTGCCACGTGTATTTAAAAGCATCCTTTCACTCCACCATCAAGTCTCTGCTTTACATCCTGCAAACTTCACACACACATACATACATACAAACTGGAATGAGGCACTTTCTTTCTTTCTTTCTTTCTCAGCTACACTCACCTATCCCCCACGCTAACTTCTTTACCGCTTTTCTCTTGGCCTTGCTATGCATACTTTTCCTCTTAAGACACCCATTGTCTGGCCTACCCCTTCCCTACATTGCCTTGCCTTTCCTTTCCTATCCAACCTTGCATTTCTTTGTCATTCCTGGCCATTGTTTTCCTCTTCCTTCCTGACCCATCCATGTCTTTCCCTTGCCCTTCCTACCAGTCCAGTGCCTTGCACCACCCATCCCCCTTGCCACTTTGTCCAGTTTCCCTTCCCCTTTGTCCAGCTCCAATCTTTCATTTCCTTCTCCTTCTAGGACTCTCATTGCCTTGCTTGCCTCTCCTTTGTCTTGCCTGGCAAAGCCACCACTTTTCTTGGCGTTACCTTTGAACCTCTCCTCTCCCTTGCCTTGCATTCCCTTGCTCACTCGTCCCCCACCTGGAATTCAATACCCCTCTTTTTGCGGAATTTCTTCATCTTGCCTTGCCCTGCCTGCTTCTCCTAGGACTCTCAAGGCTTTCACGTACCTCCAGCGTTTCAGGAGCATGTGAGAGGAAGTCCAAAAGAGGTCACGTGCAAGCACACCCATCTGTCCTGGCAGCTTGCTTCTGGCACCTATCCTTACATGTCTTGAATTTTGGACATAAAATTCACATTTCACCTTTGCGCTTCAGGACCAGAATGACAGTTCTTTTGTATACCAAGGAAAGCAGGTAATCCAAGTGTTTTAGGTGCAGATTAGAGATGGCCCATGTGAGATCAAGGCCAGCCAGAGAAGTCTGTCCTAGCCCCTTTTGTGTACCAGCAGTCTTTGAATGTACCTCTCATTTGTCTTGCCTTGGTGACCCAAAAGTTTCCTTGCCTTGCCCTGCCTTGCCTCCCTAGCCTTGCACTCCCTCCAGTGCCTACGCCCACACTTGACCTGCCCACACTTGACTGCTTTCCTCCAGGGAAACCTAGCCTTGCCTAGGCCTTCCTGTTTCTGCCTGGCCTTCCTATGCCCATCCTTGCCTAGAAGTTCTGGGCCTTCTCTCACCTACCACTCCATTTGCTTGCCCCTCATGGCTCCAGCCTTGTCAGCTTCTCCCTTGACTTGCCTACAATTGCTCGTACACTTGGTTTGCATTGCAAAGAGCGGTAGGCAAGGCAAAGCAAAGCAAGGAAGGTCTTTCTAGGTCTTGCCAGGCAAGGCACACATAAGCAAGCAAGCAAAACAAGAGTAGACTAGCCACAGCATCAAAGGCAAGGCAAGGCCAAGTGACTCTGAGTGCCTTTCCTTGGCAAGTAAAAGATATAGTGACAATGTAATAGGGCAGGCGTTAAAGGTACCATGAGGAGGTATAGTCCAGAGAGATATTTATGTCGTAGACCCTTCTGTGCAGGAGCCATTGTTGGACATAGTACAGGACATGGCATACAGTTTGGCTTGGTAAGTTCCTGAAGGAGAATGGCAATGCTTTCTCATGGGAAGGAAAGCACGTAGCCCCAGAGTTGGAGGTGCAGATAAGAAGCTGTGTCGCGCAGCTCAAGGACGACAGCAGCTTCTTGTGCCGGCATATTTGGAAGCACTCCCTCAATTTGTACAGTCATTGAGTCAGTATCCATCTTTGGAAGGCTGTCTGCCTCTAGTAAGAGTGTTCTGACACCATTGTATGGGATCAGTCACTGGATGTTTTGGATTTTGGAGGAGGGGATGCCATTTCTCTTGAAATGAGCTTCTTGTTCTTCTCTTTGGCAAAGAAATTAAGTTTGGATGGGCACTTTGGGTGGTCTCAGTGAATTTAAAGGTTTTTCCCAAGAGGTTTCCCTGTGGGTTAGAGCTGTTGAACTGACAGTGGGAATCTAGACACCAAGTGGTTGAACTTTTTGTCCTTGTAGCTTTAGTGTGTGAGTAGTCCCTGTTGCCGTGCTGCTTGGATCTTGACTCTGAGACTGAAAGCTTAAGAGCGCAGAGCTGAAAAGAAAAGTGCCAATAGCAGGGTGTGTGTTCATTGTTTGATGGGTGAAGCTGAAATTGTAGGCAGCAAAGAACTTTCTCTCTCCGCTGGCACATTTGTTGAGCGGATGTCTTTGAGTTTGTTACCGGACTCTGCGAGAGTGAAAATGTTTGTTAGGGCAGAGGATTTCGTGTTGCCCTTTGAGTGTGGTGCAAAAGTGTTTGCACACTTGGAAGGGGAAGATCAGCAGTCTTTTTTTCCTGGCACAGTTAATTTGAGAGCAGGGACGTTTCCAACTCGGCTCTGTCCTTTGGAGCTGGCCTCGGTGCGTTTCCTTCTTTTGTTAGTCGACAGCGCCATCGTGTGGTTATTTTGATGAGCGCTGGCAGACGGTGCCAGGGAAAAAGCCAAGCTGTTTTTGGCTCCGGCCTCATTGGTGTAGGAACAGCGCAGGGAAGAGCTCCGCTGGGGGTCCTGGCTCTTAGAGACTGAGAGAATGTGATCCTGTATGTAGCACAGAAGGAAGTGGAATTGTTTCATTGTGGGCTGTGCAGTTTATAAGCTGCAAATGAAAAGGCAATTGCAGCGCAGCCTCTTCTTTTCTGTGTGATCAGCTGCTCAACATGTAACTCGCACACACTGAACTGCATCCACCTCCCTGGAGATATAAAATGTGTATATCACTTTCCTCAAACTCTATGTATTACCTTGCACTCTAGCAGATCCCAAACCGCTTCAAAACGTCCAGCAGCTACTCAAAAAGAAAAAGTCCAACAAAATGCTAGTGCTGGCCTTTATAGTGCCCTTGCAGTCCGTAAAATAGACGAAATGCACTAGGGCTTTGAATGCTTCTTCCCAACTATATAAATTCTCTCCAAGTGGCAAAGTCCATCATTACAGCAAAATTTTTCAGCTGGAGTTCTGACTGAGAGATGTGCCAGGACAGAAGGCATTTGCTGACCTACCCTTTTTCCCTGTGTAACTTGGTATTTGCAGTACAATTATTTTCAGTGTCGCTGTGTCCAAGCAGCTAGAGATTACACAGATAGAAGTGTCAAGAGAGATGCTGCTAAAGTACGCCCTTCTTATAGCAGCATTTAAATGGCACACGACGCCTTGCTGCTTTTTCTTTCCTAGAGAGACCCGCTGTCAATTTTTTCACTCTGGTTTCTTGATCAAAAATGTCCACCTGAAATGTCTTACAGAAATAGGCTCCAGGTGTAAAAACCAGTACGGGGCTACATTTTCTGCGTGCTCCACATAAGTCACATCAAACTCACTCATCAAACTTCACTCTCTCCTTCCATTCTCCACCACTGCCTCTACCATTGTGTTCTCTCGATCTCAGAGTCTAAAGGCAGGCGCAATAGTTTCCACTGAGGGGTTGGAAGAGGTGTACAAGCAGCACAAATAGCTTCTGCGCTGCGCAGGCCATTTCTCTGCATTTTAGAGTCTAAGGGAAAGCGCTAGTGTTCCTGCGGAGAGCTGCAACAGCTGCAGAATATGTGTTGTCTTGGCACATGTTTGCAATCCACCATGATGGATCCTTAGTGAAACCAAACTGTGGTTCTGCTTCAAACATCTCACCCTGCTTGGCCACAAAGCTTTCGCTGACATGTCCCATTGCCTTTTTATTGCTGCGTTTCATTTTCAGAGTTTGTACGGAATCATTGCACTTTGCTTCTAAGCTGAACGTCGATACTGCTGGAGTCTCATATGTCCATTTTCTTCTCACACAAAAAAACTGCTTCCTTTAAAACATGCTGATGCGACCTGCTTTCTTGCTCAGCTGTGATTTTAGGGGTGTTCTCTGTCCCGCTTACAGTCTGAATCTAAACTAAGAAGTTTATGGGACACAGATGTGCCAAGACAAATAGTTTGCTTGAACCTTGCCACGTGTATTCAAAAGCATCCTTTCACTCCACCATCAAGTCTCTGCTTTACATCCTGCAAACTTCACACACACATACATACATACAAACTGGAATGAGGCACTTTCTTTCTTTCTTTCTTTCTCAGCTACACTCACCTATCCCCCACGCTAACTTCTTTACCGCTTTTCTCTTGGCCTTGCTATGCATACTTTTCCTCTTAAGACACCCATTGTCTGGCCTACCCCTTCCCTACATTGCCTTGCCTTTCCTTTCCTATCCAACCTTGCATTTCTTTGTCATTCCTGGCCATTGTTTTCCTCTTCCTTCCTGACCCATCCATGTCTTTCCCTTGCCCTTCCTACCAGTCCAGTGCCTTGCACCACCCATCCCCCTTGCCACTTTGTCCAGTTTCCCTTCCCCTTTGTCCAGCTCCAGTCTTTCATTTCCTTCTCCTTCTAGGACTCTCATTGCCTTGCTTGCCTCTCCTTTGTCTTGCCTGGCAAAGCCACCACTTTTCTTGGCGTTACCTTTGAACCTCTCCTCTCCCTTGCCTTGCATTCCCTTGCTCACTCGTCCCCCACCTGGAATTCAATACCCCTCTTTTTGCGGAATTTCTTCATCTTGCCTTGCCCTGCCTGCTTCTCCTAGGACTCTCAAGGCTTTCACGTACCTCCAGCGTTTCAGGAGCATGTGAGAGGAAGCCCAAAAGAGGTCACGTGCAAGCACACCCATCTATCCTGGCAGCTTGCTTCTGGCACCTATCCTTACATGTCTTGAATTTTGGACATAAAATTCACATTTCACCTTTGCGCTTCAGGACCAGAATGACAGTTCTTTTGTATACCAAGGAAAGCAGGTAATCCAAGTGTTTTAGGTGCAGATTAGAGATGGCCCATGTGAGATCAAGGCCAGACAGAGAAGTCTGTCCTAGCCCCTTTTGTGTACCAGCAGTCTTTGAATGTACCTCTCATTTGTCTTGCCTTGGTGACCCAAAAGTTTCCTTGCCTTGCCCTGCCTTGCCTCCCTAGCCTTGCACTCCCTCCAGTGCCTACGCCCACACTTGACCTGCCCACACTTGACTGCTTTCCTCCAGGGAAACCTAGCCTTGCCTAGGCCTTCCTGTTTCTGCCTGGCCTTCCTATGCCCATCCTTGCCTAGAAGTTCTGGGCCTTCTCTCACCTACCACTCCATTTGCTTGCCCCTCATGGCTCCAGCCTTGTCAGCTTCTCCCTTGACTTGCCTACAATTGCTCGTACACTTGGTTTGCATTGCAAAGAGCGGTAGGCAAGGCAAAGCAAAGCAAGGAAGGTCTTTCTAGGTCTTGCCAGGCAAGGCACACATAAGCAAGCAAGCAAAACAAGAGTAGACTAGCCACAGCATCAAAGGCAAGGCAAGGCCAAGTGACTCTGAGTGCCTTTCCTTGGCAAGTAAAAGATATAGTGACAATGTAATAGGGCAGGCGTTAAAGGTACCATGAGGAGGTATAGTCCAGAGAGATATTTATGTCGTAGACCCTTCTGTGCAGGAGCCATTGTTGGACATAGTACAGGACATGGCATACAGTTTGGCTTGGTAAGTTCCTGAAGGAGAATGGCAATGCTTTCTCATGGGAAGGAAAGCACGTAGCCCCAGAGTTGGAGGTGCAGATAAGAAGCTGTGTCGCGCAGCTCAAGGACGACAGCAGCTTCTTGTGCCGGCATATTTGGAAGCACTCCCTCAATTTGTACAGTCATTGAGTCAGTATCCATCTTTGGAAGGCTGTCTGCCTCTAGTAAGAGTGTTCTGACACCATTGTATGGGATCAGTCACTGGATGTTTTGGATTTTGGAGGAGGGGATGCCCTTTCTCTTGAAATGAGCTTCTTGTTCTTCTCTTTGGCAAAGAAATTAAGTTTGGATGGGCACTTTGGGTGGTCTCAGTGAATTTAAAGGTTTTTCCCAAGAGGTTTCCCTGTGGGTTAGAGCTGTTGAACTGACAGTGGGAATCTAGACAGCAAGTTGTTGAGCTTTTTGTCCTTGTAGCTTTAGTGTGTGAGTAGTCCCTGTTGCCATGCTGCTTGGATCTTGACTCTGAGACTGAAAGCTTAGGAGCGTAGAGCTGAAAAGAAAAGTGCCAATAGCAGGGTGTGTGTTCATTGTTTGATGGGTGAAGCTGAAATTGTAGGCAGCAAAGAACTTTCTCTCTCCGCTGGCACATTTGTTGAGCGGATGTCTTTGAGTTTGTTACCGGACTCTGCGAGAGTGAAAATGTTTGTTAGGGCAGAGGATTTCGTGTTGCCCTTTGAGTGTGGTGCAAAAGTGTTTGCACAGTTGGAGGGGGAAGATCAGCAAAGTCTTTTTTTCCTGGCACAGTTAATTTGAGAGCAGGGACGTTTCCAACTCGGCTCTGTCCTTTGGAGCTGGCCTCGGTGCGTTTCCTTCTTTTGTTAGTCGACAGCGCCATCGTGTGGTTATTTTGATGAGCGCTGGCAGACGGTGCCAGGGAAAAAGCCAAGCTGTTTGCGGCTCCGGCCTCATTGGTGTAGGAGCAGCGCAGGGAAGAGCTCCGCTGGGGGTCCTGGCTCTTAGAGACTGAGAGAATGTGATCCTGTATGTAGCACAGAAGGAAGTGGAATTGTTTCATTGTGGGCTGTGCAGTTTATAAGCTGCAAATGAAAAGGCAATTGCAGCGCAGCCTCTTCTTTTCTGTGTGATCAGCTGCTCAACATGTAACTCACACACACTGAACTGCATCCACCTCCCTGGAGATATAAAATGTGTATATCACTTTCCTCAAGCTCTATGTATTACCTTGCACTCTAGCAGATCCCAAACCGCTTCAAAACGTCCAGCAGCTACTCAAAAAGTCCAACAAAAAGCTAGTGCTGGCCTTTATAGTGCCCTTGCAGTCCGTAAAATAGACGAAATGCACTAGGGCTTTGAATGCTTCTTCCCAACTATATAAATTCTCTCCAGGTGGCAAAGTCCATCATTACAGCAAAATTTTTCAGCTGGAGTTCTGACTGAGAGATGTGCCAGGACAGAAGGCATTTGCTGACCTACCCTTTTTCCCTGTGTAACTTGGTATTTGCAGTACAATTATTTTCAGTGTCGCTGTGTCCAAGCAGCTAGAGATTACACAGATAGAAGTGTCAAGAGAGATGCTGCTAAAGTACGCCCTTCTTATAGCAGCATTTAAATGGCACACGACGCCTTGCTGCTTTTTCTTTCCTAGAGAGACCCGCTGTCAATTTTTTCACTCTGGCTTCTTGATCAAAAATGTCCACCTGAAATGTCTTACAGAAATAGGCTCCAGGTGTAAAAACCAGTACGGGGCTACATTTTCTGCGTGCTCCACATAAGTCACATCAAACTCACTCATCAAACTTCACTCTCTCCTTCCATTCTCCACTGCCTCTACCATTGTGTTCTCTGGATCTCAGAGTCTAAAGGCAGGCGCAATAGTTTCCACTGAGGGGTTGGAAGAGGTGTACAAGCAGCACAAATAGCTTCTGCGCTGCGCAGGCCATTTCTCTGCATTTTAGAGTCTAAGGGAAAGCGCTAGTGTTCCTGCGGAGAGCTGCAACAGCTGCAGAATATGTGTTGTCTTGGCACATGTTTGCAATCCACCATGATGGATCCTTAGTGAAACCAAACTGTGGTTCTGCTTCAAACATCTCACCCTGCTTGGCCACAAAGCTTTCGCTGACATGTCCCATTGCCTTTTTATTGCTGCGTTTCATTTTCAGAGTTTGTACGGAATCATTGCACTTTGCTTCTAAGCTGAACGTCGATACTGCTGGAGTCTCATATGTCCATTTTCTTCTCACACAAAAAAACTGCTTCCTTTAAAACATGCTGATGCGACCTGCTTTCTTGCTCAGCTGTAATTTTAGGGGTGTTCTCTGTCCCGCTTACGGTCTGAATCTAAACTAAGAAGTTTATGGGACACAGATGTGCCAAGACAAATAGTTTGCTTGGACCTTGCCACGTGTATTCAAAAGCATCCTTTCACTCCACCATCAAGTCTCTGCTTTACATCCTGCAAACTTCACACACACATACATACATACAAACTGGAATGAGGCACTTTCTTTCTTTCTTTCTTTCTCAGCTACACTCACCTATCCCCCACGCTAACTTCTTTACCGCTTTTCTCTTGGCCTTGCTATGCATACTTTTCCTCTTAAGACACCCATTGTCTGGCCTACCCCTTCCCTACATTGCCTTGCCTTTCCTTTCCTATCCAACCTTGCATTTCTTTGTCATTCCTGGCCATTGTTTTCCTCTTCCTTCCTGACCCATCCATGTCTTTCCCTTGCCCTTCCTACCAGTCCAGTGCCTTGCACCACCCATCCCCCTTGCCACTTTGTCCAGTTTCCCTTCCCCTTTGTCCAGCTCCAATCTTTCATTTCCTTCTCCTTCTAGGACTCTCATTGCCTTGCTTGCCTCTCCTTTGTCTAGCCTGGCAAAGCCACCACTTTTCTTGGCGTTACCTTTGAACCTCTCCTCTCCCTTGCCTTGCATTCCCTTGCTCACTCGTCCCCCACCTGGAATTCAATACCCCTCTTTTTGCGGCATTTCTTCATCTTGCCTTGCCCTGCCTGCTTCTCCTAGGACTCTCAAGGCTTTCACGTACCTCCAGCGTTTCAGGAGCATGTGAGAGGAAGCCCAAAAGAGGTCACGTGCAAGCACACCCATCTATCCTGGCAGCTTGCTTCTGGCACCTATCCTTACATGTCTTGAATTTTGGACATAAAATTCACATTTCACCTTTGCGCTTCAGGACCAGAATGACAGTTCTTTTGTATACCAAGGAAAGCAGGTAATCCAAGTGTTTTAGGTGCAGATTAGAGATGGCCCATGTGAGATCAAGGCCAGACAGAGAAGTCTGTCCTAGCCCCTTTTGTGTACCAGCAGTCTTTGAATGTACCTCTCATTTGTCTTGCCTTGGTGACCCAAAAGTTTCCTTGCCTTGCCCTGCCTTGCCTCCCTAGCCTTGCACTCCCTCCAGTGCCTACGCCCACACTTGACCTGCCCACACTTGACTGCTTTCCTCCAGGGAAACCTAGCCTTGCCTAGGCCTTCCTGTTTCTGCCTGGCCTTCCTATGCCCATCCTTGCCTAGAAGTTCTGGGCCTTCTCTCACCTACCACTCCATTTGCTTGCCCCTCATGGCTCCAGCCTTGTCAGCTTCTCCCTTGACTTGCCTACAATTGCTCCTACACTTGGTTTGCATTGCAAAGAGCGGTAGGCAAGGCAAAGCAAAGCAAGGAAGGTCGTTCTAGGTCTTGCCAGGCAAGGCACACATAAGCAAGCAAGCAAAACAAGAGTAGACTAGCCACAGCATCAAAGGCAAGGCAAGGCCAAGTGACTCTGAGTGCCTTTCCTTGGCAAGTAAAAGATATAGTGACAATGTAATAGGGCAGGCGTTAAAGGTACCATGAGGAGGTATAGTCCAGAGAGATATTTATGTCGTAGACCCTTCTGTGCAGGAGCCATTGTTGGACATAGTACAGGACATGGCATACAGTTTGGCTTGGTAAGTTCCTGAAGGAGAATGGCAATGCTTTCTCATGGGAAGGAAAGCACGTAGCCCCAGAGTTGGAGGTGCAGATAAGAAGCTGTGTCGCGCAGCTCAAGGACGACAGCAGCTTCTTGTGCCGGCATATTTGGAAGCACTCCCTCAATTTGTACAGTCATTGAGTCAGTATCCATCTTTGGAAGGCTGTCTGCCTCTAGTAAGAGTGTTCTGACACCATTGTATGGGATCAGTCACTGGATGTTTTGGATTTTGGAGGAGGGGATGCCCTTTCTCTTGAAATGAGCTTCTTGTTCTTCTCTTTGGCAAAGAAATTAAGTTTGGATGGGCACTTTGGGTGGTCTCAGTGAATTTAAAGGTTTTTCCCAAGAGGTTTCCCTGTGGGTTAGAGCTGTTGAACTGACAGTGGGAATCTAGACAGCAAGTTGTTGAGCTTTTTGTCCTTGTAGCTTTAGTGTGTGAGTAGTCCCTGTTGCCATGCTGCTTGGATCTTGACTCTGAGACTGAAAGCTTAGGAGCGTAGAGCTGAAAAGAAAAGTGCCAATAGCAGGGTGTGTGTTCATTGTTTGATGGGTGAAGCTGAAATTGTAGGCAGCAAAGAACTTTCTCTCTCCGCTGGCACATTTGTTGAGCGGATGTCTTTGAGTTTGTTACCGGACTCTGCGAGAGTGAAAATGTTTGTTAGGGCAGAGGATTTCGTTTTGCCCTTTGAGTGTGGTGCAAAAGTGTTTGCACAGTTGGAGGGGGAAGATCAGCAAAGTCTTTTTTTCCTGGCACAGTTAATTTGAGAGCAGGGACGTTTCCAACTCGGCTCTGTCCTTTGGAGCTGGCCTCGGTGCGTTTCCTTCTTTTGTTAGTCGACAGCGCCATCGTGTGGTTATTTTGATGAGCGCTGGCAGACGGTGCCAGGGAAAAAGCCAAGCTGTTTGCGGCTCCGGCCTCATTGGTGTAGGAGCAGCGCAGGGAAGAGCTCCGCTGGGGGTCCTGGCTCTTAGAGACTGAGAGAATGTGATCCTGTATGTAGCACAGAAGGAAGTGGAATTGTTTCATTGTGGGCTGTGCAGTTTATAAGCTGCAAATGAAAAGGCAATTGCAGCGCAGCCTCTTCTTTTCTGTGTGATCAGCTGCTCAACATGTAACTCGCACACACTGAACTGCATCCACCTCCCTGGAGATATAAAATGTGTATATCACTTTCCTCAAACTCTATGTATTACCTTGCACTCTAGCAGATCCCAAACCGCTTCAAAACGTCCAGCAGCTACTCAAAAAGTCCAACAAAAAGCTAGTGTTGGCCTTTATAGTGCCCTTGCAGTCCGTAAAATAGACGAAATGCACTAGGGCTTTGAATGCTTCTTCCCAACTATATAAATTCTCTCCAAGTGGAAAAGTCCATCATTACAGCAAAATTTTTCAGCTGGAGTTCTGACTGAGAGATGTGCCAGGACAGAAGGCATTTGCTGACCTACCCTTTTTCCCTGTGTAACTTGGTATTTGCAGTACAATTATTTTCAGTGTCGCTGTGTCCAAGCAGCTAGAGATTACACAGATAGAAGTGTCAAGAGAGATGCTGCTAAAGTACGCCCTTCTTATAGCAGCATTTTAATGGCACACGACGCCTTGCTGCTTTTTCTTTCCTAGAGAGACCCGCTGTCAATTTTTTCACTCTGGCTTCTTGATCAAAAATGTCCACCTGAAATGTCTTACAGAAATAGGCTCCAGGTGTAAAAACCAGTACGGGGCTACATTTTCTGCATGCTCCACATAAGTCACATCAAACTCACTCATCAAACTTCACTCTCTCCTTCCATTCTCCACTGCCTCTACCATTGTGTTCTCTGGATCTCAGAGTCTAAAGGCAGGCGCAATAGTTTCCACTGAGGGGTTGGAAGAGGTGTACAAGCAGCACAAATAGCTTCTGCGCTGCGCAGGCCATTTCTCTGCATTTTAGAGTCTAAGGGAAAGCGCTAGTGTTCCTGCGGAGAGCTGCAACAGCTGCAGAATATGTGTTGTCTTGGCACATGTTTGCAATCCACCATGATGGATCCTTAGTGAAACCAAACTGTGGTTCTGCTTCAAACATCTCACCCTGCTTGGCCACAAAGCTTTCGCTGACATGTCCCATTGCCTTTTTATTGCTGCGTTTCATTTTCAGAGTTTGTACGGAATCATTGCACTTTGCTTCTAAGCTGAACGTCGATACTGCTGGAGTCTCATATGTCCATTTTCTTCTCACACAAAAAAACTGCTTCCTTTAAAACATGCTGATGCGACCTGCTTTCTTGCTCAGCTGTAATTTTAGGGGTGTTCTCTGTCCCGCTTACAGTCTGAATCTAAACTAAGAAGTTTATGGGACACAGATGTGCCAAGACAAATAGTTTGCTTGGACCTTGCCACGTGTATTCAAAAGCATCCTTTCACTCCACCATCAAGTCTCTGCTTTACATCCTGCAAACTTCACACACACATACATACATACAAACTGGAATGAGGCACTTTCTTTCTTTCTTTCTTTCTCAGCTACACTCACCTATCCCCCACGCTAACTTCTTTACCGCTTTTCTCTTGGCCTTGCTATGCATACTTTTCCTCTTAAGACACCCATTGTCTGGCCTACCCCTTCCCTACATTGCCTTGCCTTTCCTTTCCTATCCAACCTTGCATTTCTTTGTCATTCCTGGCCATTGTTTTCCTCTTCCTTCCTGACCCATCCATGTCTTTCCCTTGCCCTTCCTACCAGTCCAGTGCCTTGCACCACCCATCCCCCTTGCCACTTTGTCCAGTTTCCCTTCCCCTTAGTCCAGCTCCAATCTTTCATTTCCTTCTCCTTCTAGGACTCTCATTGCCTTGCTTGCCTCTCCTTTGTCTTGCCTGGCAAAGCCACCACTTTTCTTGGCGTTACCTTTGAACCTCTCCTCTCCCTTGCCTTGCATTCCCTTGCTCACTCGTCCCCCACCTGGAATTCAATACCCCTCTTTTTGTGGAATTTCTTCATCTTGCCTTGCCCTGCCTGCTTCTCCTAGGACTCTCAAGGCTTTCATGTACCTCCAGCGTTTCAGGAGCATGTGAGAGGAAGCCCAAAAGAGGTCACGTGCAAGCACACCCATCTATCCTGGCAGCTTGCTTCTGGCACCTATCCTTACATGTCTTGAATTTTGGACATAAAATTCACATTTCACCTTTGCGCTTCAGGACCAGAATGACAGTTCTTTTGTATACCAAGGAAAGCAGGTAATCCAAGTGTTTTAGGTGCCGATTAGAGATGGCCCATGTGAGATCAAGGCCAGACAGAGAAGTCTGTCCTAGCCCCTTTTGTGTACCAGCAGTCTTTGAATGTACCTCTCATTTGTCTTGCCTTGGTGACCCAAAAGTTTCCTTGCCTTGCCCTGCCTTGCCTCCCTAGCCTTGCACTCCCTCCAGTGCCTACGCCCACACTTGACCTGCCCACACTTGACTGCTTTCCTCCAGGGAAACCTAGCCTTGCCTAGCCCTTCCAGTTTCTGCCTGGCCTTCCTATGCCCATCCTTGCCTAGAAGTTCTGGGCCTTCTCTCACCTACCACTCCATTTGCTTGCCCCTCATGGCTCCAGCCTTGTCAGCTTCTCCCTTGACTTGCCTACAATTGCTCCTACACTTGGTTTGCATTGCAAAGAGCGGTAGGCAAGGCAAAGCAAAGCAAGGAAGGTCTTCCGAGGTCTTGCCAGGCAAGGCACACAGAAGCAAGCAAGCAAAACAAGAGTAGACTAGCCACAGCATCAAAGGCAAGGCAAGGCCAAGTGACTCTGAGTGCCTTTCCTTGGCAAGTAAAAGATATAGTGACAATGTAATAGGGCAGGCGTTAAAGGTACCATGAGGAGGTATAGTCCAGAGAGATATTTATGTCGTAGACCCTTCTGTGCAGGAGCCATTGTTGGACATAGTACAGGACATGGCATACAGTTTGGCTTGGTAAGTTCCTGAAGGAGAATGGCAATGCTTTCTCATGGGAAGGAAAGCACGTAGCCCCAGAGTTGGAGGTGCAGATAAGAAGCTGTGTCGCGCAGCTCAAGGACGACAGCAGCTTCTTGTGCCGGCATATTTGGAAGCACTCCCTCAATTTGTACAGTCATTGAGTCAGTATCCATCTTTGGAAGGCTGTCTGCCTCTAGTAAGAGTGTTCTGACACCATTGTATGGGATCAGTCACTGGATGTTTTGGATTTTGGAGGAGGGGATGCCATTTCTCTTGAAATGAGCTTCTTATTCTTCTCTTTGGCAAAGAAATTAAGTTTGGATGGGCACTTTGGGTGGTCTCAGTGAATTTAAAGGTTTTTCCCAAGAGGTTTCCCTGTGGGTTAGAGCTGTTGAACTGACAGTGGGAACCTAGACAGCAAGTTGTTGAGCTTTTTGTCCTTGTAGCTTTAGTGTGTGAGTAGTCCCTGTTGCCATGCTGCTTGGATCTTGACTCTGAGACTGAAAGCTTAGGAGCGTAGAGCTGAAAAGAAAAGTGCCAATAGCAGGGTGTGTGTTCATTGTTTGATGGGTGAAGCTGAAATTGTAGGCAGCAAAGAACTTTCTCTCTCCGCTGGCACATTTGTTGAGCGGATGTCTTTGAGTTTGTTACCGGACTCTGCGAGAGTGAAAATGTTTGTTAGGGCAGAGGATTTCGTGTTGCCCTTTGAGTGTGGTGCAAAAGTGTTTGCACAGTTGGAGGGGGAAGATCAGCAAAGTCTTTTTTTCCTGGCACAGTTAATTTGAGAGCAGGGACGTTTCCAACTCGGCTCTGTCCTTTGGAGCTGGCCTCGGTGCGTTTCCTTCTTTTGTTAGTCGACAGCGCCATCGTGTGGTTATTTTGATGAGCGCTGGCAGACGGTGCCAGGGAAAAAGCCAAGCTGTTTGCGGCTCCGGCCTCATTGGTGTAGGAGCAGCGCAGGGAAGAGCTCCGCTGGGGGTCCTGGCTCTTAGAGACTGAGAGAATGTGATCCTGTATGTAGCACAGAAGGAAGTGGAATTGTTTCATTGTGGGCTGTGCAGTTTATAAGCTGCAAATGAAAAGGCAATTGCAGCGCAGCCTCTTCTTTTCTGTGTGATCAGCTGCTCAACATGTAACTCGCACACACTGAACTGCATCCACCTCCCTGGAGATATAAAATGTGTATATCACTTTCCTCAAGCTCTATGTATTACCTTGCACTCTAGCAGATCCCAAACCGCTTCAAAACGTCCAGCAGCTACTCAAAAAGTCCAACAAAAAGCTAGTGCTGGCCTTTATAGTGCCCTTGCAGTCCGTAAAATAGACGAAATGCACTAGGGCTTTGAATGCTTCTTCCCAACTATATAAATTCTCTCCAGGTGGCAAAGTCCATCATTACAGCAAAATTTTTCAGCTGGAGTTCTGACTGAGAGATGTGCCAGGACAGAAGGCATTTGCTGACCTACCCTTTTTCCCTGTGTAACTTGGTATTTGCAGTACAATTATTTTCAGTGTCGCTGTGTCCAAGCAGCTAGAGATTACACAGATAGAAGTGTCAAGAGAGATGCTGCTAAAGTACGCCCTTCTTATAGCAGCATTTAAATGGCACACGACGCCTTGCTGCTTTTTCTTTCCTAGAGAGACCCGCTGTCAATTTTTTCACTCTGGCTTCTTGATCAAAAATGTCCACCTGAAATGTCTTACAGAAATAGGCTCCAGGTGTAAAAACCAGTACGGGGCTACATTTTCTGCGTGCTCCACATAAGTCACATCAAACTCACTCATCAAACTTCACTCTCTCCTTCCATTCTCCACCACTTCCTCTACCATTGTGTTCTCTGGATCTCAGAGTCTAAAGGCAGGCGCAATAGTTTCCACTGAGGGGTTGGAAGAGGTGTACAAGCAGCACAAATAGCTTCTGCGCTGCGCAGGCCATTTCTCTGCATTTTAGAGTCTAAGGGAAAGCGCTAGTGTTCCTGCGGAGAGCTGCAACAGCTGCAGAATATGTGTTGTCTTGGCACATGTTTGCAATCCACCATGATGGATCCTTAGTGAAACCAAACTGTGGTTCTGCTTCAAACATCTCACCCTGCTTGGCCACAAAGCTTTCGCTGACATGTCCCATTGCCTTTTTATTGCTGCGTTTCATTTTCAGAGTTTGTACGGAATCATTGCACTTTGCTTCTAAGCTGAACGTCGATACTGCTGGAGTCTCATATGTCCATTTTCTTCTCACACAAAAAAACTGCTTCCTTTAAAACATGCTGATGCGACCTGCTTTCTTGCTCAGCTGTAATTTTAGGGGTGTTCTCTGTCCCGCTTACAGTCTGAATCTAAACTAAGAAGTTTATGGGACACAGATGTGCCAAGACAAATAGTTTGCTTGGACCTTGCCACGTGTATTCAAAAGCATCCTTTCACTCCACCATCAAGTCTCTGCTTTACATCCTGCAAACTTCACACACACATACATACATACAAACTGGAATGAGGCACTTTCTTTCTTTCTTTCTTTCTCAGCTACACTCACCTATCCCCCACGCTAACTTCTTTACCGCTTTTCTCTTGGCCTTGCTATGCATACTTTTCCTCTTAAGACACCCATTGTCTGGCCTACCCCTTCCCTACATTGCCTTGCCTTTCCTTTCCTATCCAACCTTGCATTTCTTTGTCATTCCTGGCCATTGTTTTCCTCTTCCTTCCTGACCCATCCATGTCTTTCCCTTGCCCTTCCTACCAGTCCAGTGCCTTGCACCACCCATCCCCCTTGCCACTTTGTCCAGTTTCCCTTCCCCTTTGTCCAACTCCAATCTTTCATTTCCTTCTCCTTCTAGGACTCTCATTGCCTTGCTTGCCTCTCCTTTGTCTTGCCTGGCAAAGCCACCACTTTTCTTGGCGTTACCTTTGAACCTCTCCTCTCCCTTGCCTTGCATTCCCTTGCTCACTCGTCCCCCACCTGGAATTCAATACCCCTCTTTTTGTGGAATTTCTTCATCTTGCCTTGCCCTGCCTGCTTCTCCTAGGACTCTCAAGGCTTTCATGTACCTCCAGCGTTTCAGGAGCATGTGAGAGGAAGCCCAAAAGAGGTCACGTGCAAGCACACCCATCTATCCTGGCAGCTTGCTTCTGGCACCTATCCTTACATGTCTTGAATTTTGGACATAAAATTCACATTTCACCTTTGCGCTTCAGGACCAGAATGACAGTTCTTTTGTATACCAAGGAAAGCAGGTAATCCAAGTGTTTTAGGTGCCGATTAGAGATGGCCCATGTGAGATCAAGGCCAGACAGAGAAGTCTGTCCTAGCCCCTTTTGTGTACCAGCAGTCTTTGAATGTACCTCTCATTTGTCTTGCCTTGGTGACCCAAAAGTTTCCTTGCCTTGCCCTGCCTTGCCTCCCTAGCCTTGCACTCCCTCCAGTGCCTACGCCCACACTTGACCTGCCCACACTTGACTGCTTTCCTCCAGGGAAACCTAGCCTTGCCTAGCCCTTCCAGTTTCTGCCTGGCCTTCCTATGCCCATCCTTGCCTAGAAGTTCTGGGCCTTCTCTCACCTACCACTCCATTTGCTTGCCCCTCATGGCTCCAGCCTTGTCAGCTTCTCCCTTGACTTGCCTACAATTGCTCCTACACTTGGTTTGCATTGCAAAGAGCGGTAGGCAAGGCAAAGCAAAGCAAGGAAGGTCTTCCGAGGTCTTGCCAGGCAAGGCACACAGAAGCAAGCAAGCAAAACAAGAGTAGACTAGCCACAGCATCAAAGGCAAGGCAAGGCCAAGTGACTCTGAGTGCCTTTCCTTGGCAAGTAAAAGATATAGTGACAATGTAATAGGGCAGGCGTTAAAGGTACCATGAGGAGGTATAGTCCAGAGAGATATTTATGTCGTAGACCCTTCTGTGCAGGAGCCATTGTTGGACATAGTACAGGACATGGCATACAGTTTGGCTTGGTAAGTTCCTGAAGGAGAATGGCAATGCTTTCTCATGGGAAGGAAAGCACGTAGCCCCAGAGTTGGAGGTGCAGATAAGAAGCTGTGTCGCGCAGCTCAAGGACGACAGCAGCTTCTTGTGCCGGCATATTTGGAAGCACTCCCTCAATTTGTACAGTCATTGAGTCAGTATCCATCTTTGGAAGGCTGTCTGCCTCTAGTAAGAGTGTTCTGACACCATTGTATGGGATCAGTCACTGGATGTTTTGGATTTTGGAGGAGGGGATGCCATTTCTCTTGAAATGAGCTTCTTATTCTTCTCTTTGGCAAAGAAATTAAGTTTGGATGGGCACTTTGGGTGGTCTCAGTGAATGTAAAGGTTTTTCCCAAGAGGTTTCCCTGTGGGTTAGAGCTGTTGAACTGACAGTGGGAATCTAGACAGCAAGTTGTTGAGCTTTTTGTCCTTGTAGCTTTAGTGTGTGAGTAGTCCCTGTTGCCATGCTGCTTGGATCTTGACTCTGAGACTGAAAGCTTAGGAGCGTAGAGCTGAAAAGAAAAGTGCCAATAGCAGGGTGTGTGTTCATTGTTTGATGGGTGAAGCTGAAATTGTAGGCAGCAAAGAACTTTCTCTCTCCGCTGGCACATTTGTTGAGCGGATGTCTTTGAGTTTGTTACCGGACTCTGCGAGAGTGAAAATGTTTGTTAGGGCAGAGGATTTCGTGTTGCCCTTTGAGTGTGGTGCAAAAGTGTTTGCACAGTTGGAGGGGGAAGATCAGCAAAGTCTTTTTTTCCTGGCACAGTTAATTTGAGAGCAGGGACGTTTCCAACTCGGCTCTGTCCTTTGGAGCTGGCCTCGGTGCGTTTCCTTCTTTTGTTAGTCGACAGCGCCATCGTGTGGTTATTTTGATGAGCGCTGGCAGACGGTGCCAGGGAAAAAGCCAAGCTGTTTGCGGCTCCGGCCTCATTGGTGTAGGAGCAGCGCAGGGAAGAGCTCCGCTGGGGGTCCTGGCTCTTAGAGACTGAGAGAATGTGATCCTGTATGTAGCACAGAAGGAAGTGGAATTGTTTCATTGTGGGCTGTGCAGTTTATAAGCTGCAAATGAAAAGGCAATTGCAGCGCAGCCTCTTCTTTTCTGTGTGATCAGCTGCTCAACATGTAACTCGCACACACTGAACTGCATCCACCTCCCTGGAGATATAAAATGTGTATATCACTTTCCTCAAGCTCTATGTATTACCTTGCACTCTAGCAGATCCCAAACCGCTTCAAAACGTCCAGCAGCTACTCAAAAAGTCCAACAAAAAGCTAGTGCTGGCCTTTATAGTGCCCTTGCAGTCCGTAAAATAGACGAAATGCACTAGGGCTTTGAATGCTTCTTCCCAACTATATAAATTCTCTCCAGGTGGCAAAGTCCATCATTACAGCAAAATTTTTCAGCTGGAGTTCTGACTGAGAGATGTGCCAGGACAGAAGGCATTTGCTGACCTACCCTTTTTCCCTGTGTAACTTGGTATTTGCAGTACAATTATTTTCAGTGTCGCTGTGTCCAAGCAGCTAGAGATTACACAGATAGAAGTGTCAAGAGAGATGCTGCTAAAGTACGCCCTTCTTATAGCAGCATTTAAATGGCACACGACGCCTTGCTGCTTTTTCTTTCCTAGAGAGACCCGCTGTCAATTTTTTCACTCTGGCTTCTTGATCAAAAATGTCCACCTGAAATGTCTTACAGAAATAGGCTCCAGGTGTAAAAACCAGTACGGGGCTACATTTTCTGCGTGCTCCACATAAGTCACATCAAACTCACTCATCAAACTTCACTCTCTCCTTCCATTCTCCACCACTTCCTCTACCATTGTGTTCTCTGGATCTCAGAGTCTAAAGGCAGGCGCAATAGTTTCCACTGAGGGGTTGGAAGAGGTGTACAAGCAGCACAAATAGCTTCTGCGCTGCGCAGGCCATTTCTCTGCATTTTAGAGTCTAAGGGAAAGCGCTAGTGTTCCTGCGGAGAGCTGCAACAGCTGCAGAATATGTGTTGTCTTGGCACATGTTTGCAATCCACCATGATGGATCCTTAGTGAAACCAAACTGTGGTTCTGCTTCAAACATCTCACCCTGCTTGGCCACAAAGCTTTCGCTGACATGTCCCATTGCCTTTTTATTGCTGCGTTTCATTTTCAGAGTTTGTACGGAATCATTGCACTTTGCTTCTAAGCTGAACGTCGATACTGCTGGAGTCTCATATGTCCATTTTCTTCTCACACAAAAAAACTGCTTCCTTTAAAACATGCTGATGCGACCTGCTTTCTTGCTCAGCTGTAATTTTAGGGGTGTTCTCTGTCCCGCTTACAGTCTGAATCTAAACTAAGAAGTTTATGGGACACAGATGTGCCAAGACAAATAGTTTGCTTGGACCTTGCCACGTGTATTCAAAAGCATCCTTTCACTCCACCATCAAGTCTCTGCTTTACATCCTGCAAACTTCACACACACATACATACATACAAACTGGAATGAGGCACTTTCTTTCTTTCTTTCTTTCTCAGCTACACTCACCTATCCCCCACGCTAACTTCTTTACCGCTTTTCTCTTGGCCTTGCTATGCATACTTTTCCTCTTAAGACACCCATTGTCTGGCCTACCCCTTCCCTACATTGCCTTGCCTTTCCTTTCCTATCCAACCTTGCATTTCTTTGTCATTCCTGGCCATTGTTTTCCTCTTCCTTCCTGACCCATCCATGTCTTTCCCTTGCCCTTCCTACCAGTCCAGTGCCTTGCACCACCCATCCCCCTTGCCACTTTGTCCAGTTTCCCTTCCCCTTTGTCCAACTCCAATCTTTCATTTCCTTCTCCTTCTAGGACTCTCATTGCCTTGCTTGCCTCTCCTTTGTCTTGCCTGGCAAAGCCACCACTTTTCTTGGCGTTCCCTTTGAACCTCTCCTCTCCCTTGCCTTGCATTCCCTTGCTCACTCGTCCCCCACCTGGAATTCAATACGCCTCTTTTTGCGGAATTTCTTCATCTTGCCTTGCCCTGCCTGCTTCTCCTAGGACTCTCAAGGCTTTCACGTACCTCCAGCGTTTCAGGAGCATGTGAGAGGAAGCCCAAAAGAGGTCACGTGCAAGCACACCCATCTGTCCTGGCAGCTTGCTTCTGGCACCTATCCTTACATGTCTTGAATTTTGGACATAAAATTCACATTTCACCTTTGCGCTTCAGGACCAGAATGACAGTTCTTTTGTATACCAAGGAAAGCAGGTAATCCAAGTGTTTTAGGTGCAGATTAGAGATGGCCCATGTGAGATCAAGGCCAGACAGAGAAGTCTGTCCTAGCCCCTTTTGTGTACCAGCAGTCTTTGAATGTACCTCTCATTTGTCTTGCCTTGGTGACCCAAAAGTTTCCTTGCCTTGCCCTGCCTTGCCTCCCTAGCCTTGCACTCCCTCCAGTGCCTACGCCCACACTTGACCTGCCCACACTTGACTGCTTTCCTCCAGGGAAACCTAGCCTTGCCTAGGCCTTCCTGTTTCTGCCTGGCCTTCCTATGCCCATCCTTGCCTAGAAGTTCTGGGCCTTCTCTCACCTACCACTCCATTTGCTTGCCCCTCATGGCTCCAGCCTTGTCAGCTTCTCCCTTGACTTGCCTACAATTGCTCCTACACTTGGTTTGCATTGCAAAGAGCGGTAGGCAAGGCAAAGCAAAGCAAGGAAGGTCGTTCTAGGTCTTGCCAGGCAAGGCACACATAAGCAAGCAAGCAAAACAAGAGTAGACTAGCCACAGCATCAAAGGCAAGGCAAGGCCAAGTGAATCTGAGTGCCTTTCCTTGGCAAGTAAAAGATATAGTGACAATGTAATAGGGCAGGCGTTAAAGGTACCATGAGGAGGTATAGTCCAGAGAGATATTTATGTCGTAGACCCTTCTGTGCAGGAGCCATTGTTGGACATAGTACAGGACATGGCATACAGTTTGGCTTGGTAAGTTCCTGAAGGAGAATGGCAATGCTTTCTCATGGGAAGGAAAGCACGTAGCCCCAGAGTTGGAGGTGCAGATAAGAAGCTGTGTCGCGCAGCTCAAGGACGACAGCAGCTTCTTGTGCCGGCATATTTGGAAGCACTCCCTCAATTTGTACAGTCATTGAGTCAGTATCCATCTTTGGAAGGCTGTCTGCCTCTAGTAAGAGTGTTCTGACACCATTGTATGGGATCAGTCACTGGATGTTTTGGATTTTGGAGGAGGGGATGCCCTTTCTCTTGAAATGAGCTTCTTGTTCTTCTCTTTGGCAAAGAAATTAAGTTTGGATGGGCACTTTGGGTGGTCTCAGTGAATGTAAAGGTTTTTCCCAAGAGGTTTCCCTGTGGGTTAGAGCTGTTGAACTGACAGTGGGAATCTAGACAGCAAGTTGTTGAGCTTTTTGTCCTTGTAGCTTTAGTGTGTGAGTAGTCCCTGTTGCCATGCTGCTTGGATCTTGACTCTGAGACTGAAAGCTTAGGAGCGTAGAGCTGAAAAGAAAAGTGCCAATAGCAGGGTGTGTGTTCATTGTTTGATGGGTGAAGCTGAAATTGTAGGCAGCAAAGAACTTTCTCTCTCCGCTGGCACATTTGTTGAGCGGATGTCTTTGAGTTTGTTACCGGACTCTGCGAGAGTGAAAATGTTTGTTAGGGCAGAGGATTTTGTGTTGCCCTTTGAGTGTGGTGCAAAAGTGTTTGCACAGTTGGAGGGGGAAGATCAGCAAAGTCTTTTTTTCCTGGCACAGTTAATTTGAGAGCAGGGACGTTTCCAACTCGGCTCTGTCCTTTGGAGCTGGCCTCGGTGCGTTTCCTTCTTTTGTTAGTCGACAGCGCCATCGTGTGGTTATTTTGATGAGCGCTGGCAGACGGTGCCAGGGAAAAAGCCAAGCTGTTTGCGGCTCCGGCCTCATTGGTGTAGGAGCAGCGCAGGGAAGAGCTCCGCTGGGGGTCCTGGCTCTTAGAGACTGAGAGAATGTGATCCTGTATGTAGCACAGAAGGAAGTGGAATTGTTTCATTGTGGGCTGTGCAGTTTATAAGCTGCAAATGAAAAGGCAATTGCAGCGCAGCCTCTTCTTTTCTGTGTGATCAGCTGCTCAACATGTAACTCGCACACACTGAACTGCATCCACCTCCCTGGAGATATAAAATGTGTATATCACTTTCCTCAAGCTCTATGTATTACCTTGCACTCTAGCAGATCCCAAACCGCTTCAAAACGTCCAGCAGCTACTCAAAAAGTCCAACAAAAAGCTAGTGCTGGCCTTTATAGTGCCCTTGCAGTCCGTAAAATAGACGAAATGCACTAGGGCTTTGAATGCTTCTTCCCAACTATATAAATTCTCTCCAGGTGGCAAAGTCCATCATTACAGCAAAATTTTTCAGCTGGAGTTCTGACTGAGAGATGTGCCAGGACAGAAGGCATTTGCTGACCTACCCTTTTTCCCTGTGTAACTTGGTATTTGCAGTACAATTATTTTCAGTGTCGCTGTGTCCAAGCAGCTAGAGATTACACAGATAGAAGTGTCAAGAGAGATGCTGCTAAAGTACGCCCTTCTTATAGCAGCATTTAAATGGCACACGACGCCTTGCTGCTTTTTCTTTCCTAGAGAGACCCGCTGTCAATTTTTTCACTCTGGCTTCTTGATCAAAAATGTCCACCTGAAATGTCTTACAGAAATAGGCTCCAGGTGTAAAAACCAGTACGGGGCTACATTTTCTGCGTGCTCCACATAAGTCACATCAAACTCACTCATCAAACTTCACTCTCTCCTTCCATTCTCCACCACTTCCTCTACCATTGTGTTCTCTGGATCTCAGAGTCTAAAGGCAGGCGCAATAGTTTCCACTGAGGGGTTGGAAGAGGTGTACAAGCAGCACAAATAGCTTCTGCGCTGCGCAGGCCATTTCTCTGCATTTTAGAGTCTAAGGGAAAGCGCTAGTGTTCCTGCGGAGAGCTGCAACAGCTGCAGAATATGTGTTGTCTTGGCACATGTTTGCAATCCACCATGATGGATCCTTAGTGAAACCAAACTGTGGTTCTGCTTCAAACATCTCACCCTGCTTGGCCACAAAGCTTTCGCTGACATGTCCCATTGCCTTTTTATTGCTGCGTTTCATTTTCAGAGTTTGTACGGAATCATTGCACTTTGCTTCTAAGCTGAACGTCGATACTGCCGGAGTCTCATATGTCCATTTTCTTCTCACACAAAAAAACTGCTTCCTTTAAAACATGCTGATGCGACCTGCTTTCTTGCTCAGCTGTAATTTTAGGGGTGTTCTCTGTCCCGCTTACAGTCTGAATCTAAACTAAGAAGTTTATGGGACACAGATGTGCCAAGACAAATAGTTTGCTTGGACCTTGCCACGTGTATTCAAAAGCATCCTTTCACTCCACCAGCAAGTCTCTGCTTTACATCCTGCAAACTTCACACACACATACATACATACAAACTGGAATGAGGCACTTTCTTTCTTTCTTTCTTTCTCAGCTACACTCACCTATCCCCCACGCTAACTTCTTTACCGCTTTTCTCTTGGCCTTGCTATGCATACTTTTCCTCTTAAGACACCCATTGTCTGGCCTACCCCTTCCCTACATTGCCTTGCCTTTCCTTTCCTATCCAACCTTGCATTTCTTTGTCATTCCTGGCCATTGTTTTCCTCTTCCTTCCTGACCCATCCATGTCTTTCCCTTGCCCTTCCTACCAGTCCAGTGCCTTGCACCACCCATCCCCCTTGCCACTTTGTCCAGTTTCCCTTCCCCTTTGTCCAGCTCCAATCTTTCATTTCCTTCTCCTTCTAGGACTCTCATTGCCTTGCTTGCCTCTCCTTTGTCTTGCCTGGCAAAGCCACCACTTTTCTTGGCGTTACCTTTGAACCTCTCCTCTCCCTTGCCTTGCATTCCCTTGCTCACTCGTCCCCCACCTGGAATTCAATACCCCTCTTTTTGCGGAATTTCTTCATCTTGCCTTGCCCTGCCTGCTTCTCCTAGGACTCTCAAGGCTTTCACGTACCTCCAGCGTTTCAGGAGCATGTGAGAGGAAGCCCAAAAGAGGTCACGTGCAAGCACACCCATCTGTCCTGGCAGCTTGCTTCTGGCACCTATCCTTACATGTCTTGAATTTTGGACATAAAATTCACATTTCACCTTTGCGCTTCAGGACCAGAATGACAGTTCTTTTGTATACCAAGGAAAGCAGGTAATCCAAGTGTTTTAGGTGCAGATTAGAGATGGCCCATGTGAGATCAAGGCCAGACAGAGAAGTCTGTCCTAGCCCCTTTTGTGTACCAGCAGTCTTTGAATGTACCTCTCATTTGTCTTGCCTTGGTGACCCAAAAGTTTCCTTGCCTTGCCCTGCCTTGCCTCCCTAGCCTTGCACTCCCTCCAGTGCCTACGCCCACACTTGACCTGCCCACACTTGACTGCTTTCCTCCAGGGAAACCTAGCCTTGCCTAGGCCTTCCTGTTTCTGCCTGGCCTTCCTATGCCCATCCTTGCCTAGAAGTTCTGGGCCTTCTCTCACCTACCACTCCATTTGCTTGCCCCTCATGGCTCCAGCCTTGTCAGCTTCTCCCTTGACTTGCCTACAATTGCTCCTACACTTGGTTTGCATTGCAAAGAGCGGTAGGCAAGGCAAAGCAAAGCAAGGAAGGTCGTTCTAGGTCTTGCCAGGCAAGGCACACATAAGCAAGCAAGCAAAACAAGAGTAGACTAGCCACAGCATCAAAGGCAAGGCAAGGCCAAGTGACTCTGAGTGCCTTTCCTTGGCAAGTAAAAGATATAGTGACAATGTAATAAGGCAGGCGTTAAAGGTACCATGAGGAGGTATAGTCCAGAGAGATATTTATGTCGTAGACCCTTCTGTGCAGGAGCCATTGTTGGACATAGTACAGGACATGGCATACAGTTTGGCTTGGTAAGTTCCTGAAGGAGAATGGCAATGCTTTCTCATGGGAAGGAAAGCACGTAGCCCCAGAGTTGGAGGTGCAGATAAGAAGCTGTGTCGCGCAGCTCAAGGACGACAGCAGCTTCTTGTGCCGGCATATTTGGAAGCACTCCCTCAATTTGTACAGTCATTGAGTCAGTATCCATCTTTGGAAGGCTGTCTGCCTCTAGTAAGAGTGTTCTGACACCATTGTATGGGATCAGTCACTGGATGTTTTGGATTTTGGAGGAGGGGATGCCCTTTCTCTTGAAATGAGCTTCTTGTTCTTCTCTTTGGCAAAGAAATTAAGTTTGGATGGGCACTTTGGGTGGTCTCAGTGAATGTAAAGGTTTTTCCCAAGAGGTTTCCCTGTGGGTTAGAGCTGTTGAACTGACAGTGGGAATCTAGACAGCAAGTTGTTGAGCTTTTTGTCCTTGTAGCTTTAGTGTGTGAGTAGTCCCTGTTGCCATGCTGCTTGGATCTTGACTCTGAGACTGAAAGCTTAGGAGCGTAGAGCTGAAAAGAAAAGTGCCAATAGCAGGGTGTGTGTTCATTGTTTGATGGGTGAAGCTGAAATTGTAGGCAGCAAAGAACTTTCTCTCTCCGCTGGCACATTTGTTGAGCGGATGTCTTTGAGTTTGTTACCGGACTCTGCGAGAGTGAAAATGTTTGTTAGGGCAGAGGATTTTGTGTTGCCCTTTGAGTGTGGTGCAAAAGTGTTTGCACAGTTGGAGGGGGAAGATCAGCAAAGTCTTTTTTTCCTGGCACAGTTAATTTGAGAGCAGGGACGTTTCCAACTCGGCTCTGTCCTTTGGAGCTGGCCTCGGTGCGTTTCCTTCTTTTGTTAGTCGACAGCGCCATCGTGTGGTTATTTTGATGAGCGCTGGCAGACGGTGCCAGGGAAAAAGCCAAGCTGTTTGCGGCTCCGGCCTCATTGGTGTAGGAGCAGCGCAGGGAAGAGCTCCGCTGGGGGTCCTGGCTCTTAGAGACTGAGAGAATGTGATCCTGTATGTAGCACAGAAGGAAGTGGAATTGTTTCATTGTGGGCTGTGCAGTTTATAAGCTGCAAATGAAAAGGCAATTGCAGCGCAGCCTCTTCTTTTCTGTGTGATCAGCTGCTCAACATGTAACTCGCACACACTGAACTGCATCCACCTCCCTGGAGATATAAAATGTGTATATCACTTTCCTCAAGCTCTATGTATTACCTTGCACTCTAGCAGATCCCAAACCGCTTCAAAACGTCCAGCAGCTACTCAAAAAGTCCAACAAAAAGCTAGTGCTGGCCTTTATAGTGCCCTTGCAGTCCGTAAAATAGACGAAATGCACTAGGGCTTTGAATGCTTCTTCCCAACTATATAAATTCTCTCCAGGTGGCAAAGTCCATCATTACAGCAAAATTTTTCAGCTGGAGTTCTGACTGAGAGATGTGCCAGGACAGAAGGCATTTGCTGACCTACCCTTTTTCCCTGTGTAACTTGGTATTTGCAGTACAATTATTTTCAGTGTCGCTGTGTCCAAGCAGCTAGAGATTACACAGATAGAAGTGTCAAGAGAGATGCTGCTAAAGTACGCCCTTCTTATAGCAGCATTTAAATGGCACACGACGCCTTGCTGCTTTTTCTTTCCTAGAGAGACCCGCTGTCAATTTTTTCACTCTGGCTTCTTGATCAAAAATGTCCACCTGAAATGTCTTACAGAAATAGGCTCCAGGTGTAAAAACCAGTACGGGGCTACATTTTCTGCGTGCTCCACATAAGTCACATCAAACTCACTCATCAAACTTCACTCTCTCCTTCCATTCTCCACCACTTCCTCTACCATTGTGTTCTCTGGATCTCAGAGTCTAAAGGCAGGCGCAATAGTTTCCACTGAGGGGTTGGAAGAGGTGTACAAGCAGCACAAATAGCTTCTGCGCTGCGCAGGCCATTTCTCTGCATTTTAGAGTCTAAGGGAAAGCGCTAGTGTTCCTGCGGAGAGCTGCAACAGCTGCAGAATATGTGTTGTCTTGGCACATGTTTGCAATCCACCATGATGGATCCTTAGTGAAACCAAACTGTGGTTCTGCTTCAAACATCTCACCCTGCTTGGCCACAAAGCTTTCGCTGACATGTCCCATTGCCTTTTTATTGCTGCGTTTCATTTTCAGAGTTTGTACGGAATCATTGCACTTTGCTTCTAAGCTGAACGTCGATACTGCTGGAGTCTCATATGTCCATTTTCTTCTCACACAAAAAAACTGCTTCCTTTAAAACATGCTGATGCGACCTGCTTTCTTGCTCAGCTGTAATTTTAGGGGTGTTCTCTGTCCCGCTTACAGTCTGAATCTAAACTAAGAAGTTTATGGGACACAGATGTGCCAAGACAAATAGTTTGCTTGGACCTTGCCACGTGTATTCAAAAGCATCCTTTCACTCCACCAGCAAGTCTCTGCTTTACATCCTGCAAACTTCACACACACATACATACATACAAACTGGAATGAGGCACTTTCTTTCTTTCTTTCTTTCTCAGCTACACTCACCTATCCCCCACGCTAACTTCTTTACCGCTTTTCTCTTGGCCTTGCTATGCATACTTTTCCTCTTAAGACACCCATTGTCTGGCCTACCCCTTCCCTACATTGCCTTGCCTTTCCTTTCCTATCCAACCTTGCATTTCTTTGTCATTCCTGGCCATTGTTTTCCTCTTCCTTCCTGACCCATCCATGTCTTTCCCTTGCCCTTCCTACCAGTCCAGTGCCTTGCACCACCCATCCCCCTTGCCACTTTGTCCAGTTTCCCTTCCCCTTTGTCCAACTCCAATCTTTCATTTCCTTCTCCTTCTAGGACTCTCATTGCCTTGTTTGCCTCTCCTTTGTCTTGCCTGGCAAAGCCACCACTTTTCTTGGCGTTCCCTTTGAACCTCTCCTCTCCCTTGCCTTGCATTCCCTTGCTCACTCGTCCCCCACCTGGAATTCAATACCCCTCTTTTTGCGGAATTTCTTCATCTTGCCTTGCCCTGCCTGCTTCTCCTAGGACTCTCAAGGCTTTCACGTACCTCCAGCGTTTCAGGAGCATGTGAGAGGAAGCCCAAAAGAGGTCACGTGCAAGCACACCCATCTGTCCTGGCAGCTTGCTTCTGGCACCTATCCTTACATGTCTTGAATTTTGGACATAAAATTCACATTTCACCTTTGCGCTTCAGGACCAGAATGACAGTTCTTTTGTATACCAAGGAAAGCAGGTAATCCAAGTGTTTTAGGTGCCGATTAGAGATGGCCCATGTGAGATCAAGGCCAGACAGAGAAGTCTGTCCTAGCCCCTTTTGTGTACCAGCAGTCTTTGAATGTACCTCTCATTTGTCTTGCCTTGGTGACCCAAAAGTTTCCTTGCCTTGCCCTGCCTTGCCTCCCTAGCCTTGCACTCCCTCCAGTGCCTACGCCCACACTTGACCTGCCCACACTTGACTGCTTTCCTCCAGGGAAACCTAGCCTTGCCTAGGCCTTCCTGTTTCTGCCTGGCCTTCCTATGCCCATCCTTGCCTAGAAGTTCTGGGCCTTCTCTCACCTACCACTCCATTTGCTTGCCCCTCATGGCTCCAGCCTTGTCAGCTTCTCCCTTGACTTGCCTACAATTGCTCCTACACTTGGTTTGCATTGCAAAGAGCGGTAGGCAAGGCAAAGCAAAGCAAGGAAGGTCGTTCTAGGTCTTGCCAGGCAAGGCACACATAAGCAAGCAAGCAAAACAAGAGTAGACTAGCCACAGCATCAAAGGCAAGGCAAGGCCAAGTGAATCTGAGTGCCTTTCCTTGGCAAGTAAAAGATATAGTGACAATGTAATAAGGCAGGCGTTAAAGGTACCATGAGGAGGTATAGTCCAGAGAGATATTTATGTCGTAGACCCTTCTGTGCAGGAGCCATTGTTGGACATAGTACAGGACATGGCATACAGTTTGGCTTGGTAAGTTCCTGAAGGAGAATGGCAATGCTTTCTCATGGGAAGGAAAGCACGTAGCCCCAGAGTTGGAGGTGCAGATAAGAAGCTGTGTCGCGCAGCTCAAGGACGACAGCAGCTTCTTGTGCCGGCATATTTGGAAGCACTCCCTCAATTTGTACAGTCATTGAGTCAGTATCCATCTTTGGAAGGCTGTCTGCCTCTAGTAAGAGTGTTCTGACACCATTGTATGGGATCAGTCACTGGATGTTTTGGATTTTGGAGGAGGGGATGCCCTTTCTCTTGAAATGAGCTTCTTGTTCTTCTCTTTGGCAAAGAAATTAAGTTTGGATGGGCACTTTGGGTGGTCTCAGTGAATGTAAAGGTTTTTCCCAAGAGGTTTCCCTGTGGGTTAGAGCTGTTGAACTGACAGTGGGAATCTAGACACCAAGTTGTTGAGCTTTTTGTCCTTGTAGCTTTAGTGTGTGAGTAGTCCCTGTTGCCATGCTGCTTGGATCTTGACTCTGAGACTGAAAGCTTAGGAGCGTAGAGCTGAAAAGAAAAGTGCCAATAGCAGGGTGTGTGTTCATTGTTTGATGGGTGAAGCTGAAATTGTAGGCAGCAAAGAACTTTCTCTCTCCGCTGGCACATTTGTTGAGCGGATGTCTTTGAGTTTGTTACCGGACTCTGCGAGAGTGAAAATGTTTGTTAGGGCAGAGGATTTTGTGTTGCCCTTTGAGTGTGGTGCAAAAGTGTTTGCACAGTTGGAGGGGGAAGATCAGCAAAGTCTTTTTTTCCTGGCACAGTTAATTTGAGAGCAGGGACGTTTCCAACTCGGCTCTGTCCTTTGGAGCTGGCCTCGGTGCGTTTCCTTCTTTTGTTAGTCGACAGCGCCATCGTGTGGTTATTTTGATGAGCGCTGGCAGACGGTGCCAGGGAAAAAGCCAAGCTGTTTGCGGCTCCGGCCTCATTGGTGTAGGAGCAGCGCAGGGAAGAGCTCCGCTGGGGGTCCTGGCTCTTAGAGACTGAGAGAATGTGATCCTGTATGTAGCACAGAAGGAAGTGGAATTGTTTCATTGTGGGCTGTGCAGTTTATAAGCTGCAAATGAAAAGGCAATTGCAGCGCAGCCTCTTCTTTTCTGTGTGATCAGCTGCTCAACATGTAACTCGCACACACTGAACTGCATCCACCTCCCTGGAGATATAAAATGTGTATATCACTTTCCTCAAGCTCTATGTATTACCTTGCACTCTAGCAGATCCCAAACCGCTTCAAAACGTCCAGCAGCTACTCAAAAAGAAAAAGTCCAACAAAAAGCTAGTGCTGGCCTTTAGAGTGCCTTTGCAGTCCGTAAAATAGACGAAATGCACTAGGGCTTTGAATGCTTCTTCCCAACTATATAAATTCTCTCCAAGTGGCAAAGTCCATCATTACAGCAAAATTTTTCAGCTGGAGTTCTGACTGAGAGATGTGCCAGGACAGAAGGCATTTGCTGACCTACCCTTTTTCCCTGTGTAACTTGGTATTTGCAGTACAATTATTTTCAGTGTCGCTGTGTCCAAGCAGCTAGAGATTACACAGATAGAAGTGTCAAGAGAGATGCTGCTAAAGTACGCCCTTCTTATAGCAGCATTTAAATGGCACACGACGCCTTGCTGCTTTTTCTTTCCCAGAGACACCTGCTGTCAATTTTTTCACTCTGGCTTCTTGATCAAAAATGTCCACCTGAAATGTCTTACAGAAATAGGCTCCAGGTGTAAAAACCAGTACGGGGCTACATTTTCTGCGTGCTCCACATAAGTCACATCAAACTCACTCATCAAACTTCACTCTCTCCTTCCATTCTCCACTGCCTCTACCATTGTGTTCTCTGGATCTCAGAGTCTAAAGGCAGGCGCAATAGTTTCCACTGAGGGGTTGGAAGAGGTGTACAAGCAGCACAAATAGCTTCTGCGCTGCGCAGGCCATTTCTCTGCATTTTAGAGCCTAAGGGAAAGCGCTAGTGTTCCTGCGGAGAGCTGCAACAGCTGCAGAATATGTGTTGTCTTGGCACATGTTTGCAATCCACCATGATGGATCCTTAGTGAAACCAAACTGTGGTTCTGCTTCAAACATCTCACCCTGCTTGGCCACAAAGCTTTCGCTGACATGTCCCATTGCCTTTTTATTGCCGCGTTTCATTTTCAGAGTTTGTACGGAATCATTGCACTTTGCTTCTAAGCTGAACGTCGATACTGCTGGAGTCTCATATGTCTATTTTCTTCTCACACAAAAAAACTGCTTCCTTTAAAACATGCTGATGCGACCTGCTTTCTTGCTCAGCTGTAATTTTAGGGGTGTTCTCTGTCCCGCTTACAGTCTGAATCTAAACTAAGAAGTTTATGGGACACAGATGTGCCAAGACAAATAGTTTGCTTAGACCTTGCCACGTGTATTCAAGAGCATCCTTTCACTCCACCATCAAGTCTCTGCTTTACATCCTGCAAACTTCACACACACATACATACATACATACTGGAATGAGGCACTTTCTTTCTTTCTTTCTCAGCTACACTCACCTATCCCCCACGCTAACTTCTTTACCGCTTTTCTCTTGGCCTTGCTATGCATACTTTTCCTCTTAAGACACCCATTGTCTGGCCTACCCCTTCCCTACATTGCCTTGCCTTTCCTTTCCTATCCAACCTTGCATTTCTTTGTCATTCCTGGCCATTGTTTTCCTCTTCCTTCCTGACCCATCCATGTCTTTCCCTTGCCCTTCCTACCAGTCCAGTGCCTTGCACCACCCATCCCCCTTGCCACTTTGTCCAGTTTCCCTTCCCCTTTGTCCAGCTCCAATCTTTCATTTCCTTCTCCTTCTAGGACTCTCATTGCCTTGCTTGCCTCTCCTTTGTCTTGCCTGGCAAAGCCACCACTTTTCTTGGCGTTACCTTTGAACCTCTCCTCTCCCTTGCCTTGCATTCCCTTGCTCACTCGTCCCCCACCTGGAATTCAATACCCCTCTTTTTGCGGCATTTCTTCATCTTGCCTTGCCCTGCCTGCTTCTCCTAGGACTCTCAAGGCTTTCACGTACCTCCAGCGTTTCAGGAGCATGTGAGAGGAAGCCCAAAAGAGGTTACGTGCAAGCACACCCATCTGTCCTGGCAGCTTGCTTCTGGCACCTATCCTTACATGTCTTGAATTTTGGACATAAAATTCACATTTCACCTTTGCGCTTCAGGATCAGAATGACAGTTCTTTTGTATACCAAGGAAAGCAGGTAATCCAAGTGTTTTAGGTGCAGATTAGAGATGGCCCATGTGAGATCAAGGCCAGCCAGAGAAGTCTGTCCTAGCCCCTTTTGTGTACCAGCAGTCTTTGAATGTACCTCTCATTTGTCTTGCCTTGGTGACCCCAAAGTTTCCTTGCCTTGCCCTGCCTTGCCTCCCTAGCATTGCACTCCCTCCAGTGCCTACGCCCACACTTGACCTGCCTACTGCTTTCCTCCAGGGAAACCTAGCCTTGCCTAGGCCTTCCTGTTTCTGCCTGGCCTTCCTATGCCCATCCTTGCCTAGAAGTTCTGGGCCTTCTCTCACCTACCACTCCATTTGCTTGCCCCTCATGGCTCCAGCCTTGTCAGCTTCTCCCTTGACTTGCCTACAATTGCGCCTACACTTGGTTTGCATTGCAAAGAGCGGTAGGCAAGGCAAAGCAAAGCAAGGAAGGTCTTTCTAGGTCTTGCCAGGCAAGGCACACATAAGGAAGCAAGCAAGCAAAACAAGAGTAGACTAGCCACAGCATCAAAGGCAAGGCAAGGCCAAGTGACTCTGAGTGCCTTTCCTTGGCAAGTAAAAGATATAGTGACAATGTAATAGGGCAGGCGTTAAAGGTACCACGAGGAGGTATAGTCCAGCAAGATATTTATGTCGTAGACCCTTCTGTGCAGGAGCCATTGTTGGACATAGTACAGGACATGGCATACAGCTTGGCTTGGTAAGTTCCTGAAGGAGAATGGCAATGCTTTCTCATGGGAAGGAAAGCACGTAGCCCCAGAGTTGGAGGTGCAGATAAGAAGCTGTGTCGCGCAGCTCGAGGACGACAGCAGCTTCTTGTGCCGGCATATTTGGAAGCACTCCCTCAATTTGTACAGTCATTGAGTCAGTATCCATCTTTGGAAGGCTGTCTGCCTCTAGTAAGAGTGTTCTGACACCATTGTATGGGATCAGTCACTGGATGTTTTGGATTTTGGAGGAGGGGATGCCATTTCTCTTGAAATGAGCTTCTTGTTATTCGCTTTGGCAAAGAAATTAAGTTTGGATGGGCACTTTGGGTGGTCTCAGTGAATGTAAAGGTTTTTCCCAAGAGGTTTCCCTGTGGGTTAGAGCTGTTGAACTGACAGTGGGAATCTAGACACCAAGTTGTTGAGCTTTTTGTCCTTGTAGTTTAGTGCGTGAGTAGTCCCTGTTGCCATGCTGCTTGGATCTTGACTCTGAGACTGAAAGCTTAGGAGCGTAGAGCAGAAAAGAAAAGTGCCAATAGCAGGGTGTGTGTTCATTGTTTGATGGGTGAAGCTGAAATTGTAGGCAGCAAAGAACTTTCTCTCTCCGCTGGCACATTTGTTGAGCGGATGTCTTTGAGTTTGTTACCGGACTCTGCGAGAGTGAAAATGTTTGTTAGGGCAGAGGATTTTGTGTTGCCCTTTGAGTGTGGTGCAAAAGTGTTTGCACAGTTGGAGGGGGAAGATCAGCAAAGTCTTTTTTTCCTGGCACAGTTAATTTGAGAGCAGGGACGTTTCCAACTCGGCTCTGTCCTTTGGAGCTGGCCTCGGTGCGTTTCCTTCTTTTGTTAGTCGACAGCGCCATCGTGTGGTTATTTTGATGAGCGCTGGCAGACGGTGCCAGGGAAAAAGCCAAGCTGTTTGCGGCTCCGGCCTCATTGGTGTAGGAGCAGCGCAGGGAAGAGCTCCGCTGGGGGTCCTGGCTCTTAGAGACTGAGAGAATGTGATCCTGTATGTAGCACAGAAGGAAGTGGAATTGTTTCATTGTGGGCTGTGCAGTTTATAAGCTGCAAATGAAAAGGCAATTGCAGCGCAGGCTCTTCTTTTCTGTGTGATCAGCTGCTCAACATGTAACTCGCACACACTGAACTGCATCCACCTCCCTGGAGATATAAAATGTGTATATCACTTTCCTCAAACTCTATGTATTACCTTGTACTCTAGCAGATCCCAAACCGCTTCAAAACGTCCAGCAGCTACTCAAAAAGAAAAAGTCCAACAAAAAGCTAGTGCTGGCCTTTAGAGTGCCTTTGCAGTCCGTAAAATAGTCGAAATGCACTAGGGCTTTGAATGCTTCTTCCCAACTATATAAATTCTCTCCAAGTGGCAAAGTCCATCATTACAGCAAAATTTTTCAGCTGGAGTTCTGACTGAGAGATGTGCCAGGACAGAAGGCATTTGCTGACCTACCCTTTTTCCCTGTGTAACTTGGTATTTGCAGTACAATTATTTTCAGTGTCGCTGTGTCCAAGCAGCTACAGATTACACAGATAGAAGTGTCAAGAGAGATGCTGCTAAAGTACGCCCTTCTTATAGCAGCATTTAAATGGCACACGACGCCTTGCTGCTTTTTCTTTCCTAGAGAGACCCGCTGTCAATTTTTTCACTCTGGCTTCTTGATCAAAAATGTCCACCTGAAATGTCTTACAGAAATAGGCTCCAGGTGTAAAAACCAGTACGGGGCTACATTTTCTGCGTGTTCCACATAAGTCACATCAAACTCACTCATCAAACTTCACTCTCTCCTTCCATTCTCCACTGCCTCTACCATTGTGTTCTCTGGATCTCAGAGTCTAAAGGCAGGCGCAATAGTTTCCACTGAGGGGTTGGAAGAGGTGTACAAGCAGCACAAATAGCTTCTGCGCTGCGCAGGCCATTTCTCTGCATTTTAGAGCCTAAGGGAAAGCGCTAGTGTTCCTGCGGAGAGCTGCAACAGCTGCAGAATATGTGTTGTCTTGGCACATGTTTGCAATCCACCATGATGGATCCTTAGTGAAACCAAACTGTGGTTCTGCTTCAAACATCTCACCCTGCTTGGCCACAAAGCTTTCGCTGACATGTCCCATTGCCTTTTTATTGCCGCGTTTCATTTTCAGAGTTTGTACGGAATCATTGCACTTTGCTTCTAAGCTGAACGTCGATACTGCTGGAGTCTCATATGTCTATTTTCTTCTCACACAAAAAAACTGCTTCCTTTAAAACATGCTGATGCGACCTGCTTTCTTGCTCAGCTGTAATTTTAGGGGTGTTCTCTGTCCCGCTTACAGTCTGAATCTAAACTAAGAAGTTTATGGGACACAGATGTGCCAAGACAAATAGTTTGCTTAGACCTTGCCACGTGTATTCAAGAGCATCCTTTCACTCCACCATCAAGTCTCTGCTTTACATCCTGCAAACTTCACACACACATACATACATACATACTGGAATGAGGCACTTTCTTTCTTTCTTTCTCAGCTACACTCACCTATCCCCCACGCTAACTTCTTTACCGCTTTTCTCTTGGCCTTGCTATGCATACTTTTCCTCTTAAGACACCCATTGTCTGGCCTACCCCTTCCCTACATTGCCTTGCCTTTCCTTTCCTATCCAACCTTGCATTTCTTTGTCATTCCTGGCCATTGTTTTCCTCTTCCTTCCTGACCCATCCATGTCTTTCCCTTGCCCTTCCTACCAGTCCAGTGCCTTGCACCACCCATCCCCCTTGCCACTTTGTCCAGTTTCCCTTCCCCTTTGTCCAGCTCCAATCTTTCATTTCCTTCTCCTTCTAGGACTCTCATTGCCTTGCTTGCCTCTCCTTTGTCTTGCCTGGCAAAGCCACCACTTTTCTTGGCGTTACCTTTGAACCTCTCCTCTCCCTTGCCTTGCATTCCCTTGCTCACTCGTCCCCCACCTGGAATTCAATACCCCTCTTTTTGCGGCATTTCTTCATCTTGCCTTGCCCTGCCTGCTTCTCCTAGGACTCTCAAGGCTTTCACGTACCTCCAGCGTTTCAGGAGCATGTGAGAGGAAGCCCAAAAGAGGTTACGTGCAAGCACACCCATCTGTCCTGGCAGCTTGCTTCTGGCACCTATCCTTACATGTCTTGAATTTTGGACATAAAATTCACATTTCACCTTTGCGCTTCAGGATCAGAATGACAGTTCTTTTGTATACCAAGGAAAGCAGGTAATCCAAGTGTTTTAGGTGCAGATTAGAGATGGCCCATGTGAGATCAAGGCCAGCCAGAGAAGTCTGTCCTAGCCCCTTTTGTGTACCAGCAGTCTTTGAATGTACCTCTCATTTGTCTTGCCTTGGTGACCCCAAAGTTTCCTTGCCTTGCCCTGCCTTGCCTCCCTAGCATTGCACTCCCTCCAGTGCCTACGCCCACACTTGACCTGCCTACTGCTTTCCTCCAGGGAAACCTAGCCTTGCCTAGGCCTTCCTGTTTCTGCCTGGCCTTCCTATGCCCATCCTTGCCTAGAAGTTCTGGGCCTTCTCTCACCTACCACTCCATTTGCTTGCCCCTCATGGCTCCAGCCTTGTCAGCTTCTCCCTTGACTTGCCTACAATTGCGCCTACACTTGGTTTGCATTGCAAAGAGCGGTAGGCAAGGCAAAGCAAAGCAAGGAAGGTCTTTCTAGGTCTTGCCAGGCAAGGCACACATAAGGAAGCAAGCAAGCAAAACAAGAGTAGACTAGCCACAGCATCAAAGGCAAGGCAAGGCCAAGTGACTCTGAGTGCCTTTCCTTGGCAAGTAAAAGATATAGTGACAATGTAATAGGGCAGGCGTTAAAGGTACCACGAGGAGGTATAGTCCAGCAAGATATTTATGTCGTAGACCCTTCTGTGCAGGAGCCATTGTTGGACATAGTACAGGACATGGCATACAGCTTGGCTTGGTAAGTTCCTGAAGGAGAATGGCAATGCTTTCTCATGGGAAGGAAAGCACGTAGCCCCAGAGTTGGAGGTGCAGATAAGAAGCTGTGTCGCGCAGCTCGAGGACGACAGCAGCTTCTTGTGCCGGCATATTTGGAAGCACTCCCTCAATTTGTACAGTCATTGAGTCAGTATCCATCTTTGGAAGGCTGTCTGCCTCTAGTAAGAGTGTTCTGACACCATTGTATGGGATCAGTCACTGGATGTTTTGGATTTTGGAGGAGGGGATGCCATTTCTCTTGAAATGAGCTTCTTGTTATTCGCTTTGGCAAAGAAATTAAGTTTGGATGGGCACTTTGGGTGGTCTCAGTGAATGTAAAGGTTTTTCCCAAGAGGTTTCCCTGTGGGTTAGAGCTGTTGAACTGACAGTGGGAATCTAGACACCAAGTTGTTGAGCTTTTTGTCCTTGTAGTTTAGTGCGTGAGTAGTCCCTGTTGCCATGCTGCTTGGATCTTGACTCTGAGACTGAAAGCTTAGGAGCGTAGAGCAGAAAAGAAAAGTGCCAATAGCAGGGTGTGTGTTCATTGTTTGATGGGTGAAGCTGAAATTGTAGGCAGCAAAGAACTTTCTCTCTCCGCTGGCACATTTGTTGAGCGGATGTCTTTGAGTTTGTTACCGGACTCTGCGAGAGTGAAAATGTTTGTTAGGGCAGAGGATTTTGTGTTGCCCTTTGAGTGTGGTGCAAAAGTGTTTGCACAGTTGGAGGGGGAAGATCAGCAAAGTCTTTTTTTCCTGGCACAGTTAATTTGAGAGCAGGGACGTTTCCAACTCGGCTCTGTCCTTTGGAGCTGGCCTCGGTGCGTTTCCTTCTTTTGTTAGTCGACAGCGCCATCGTGTGGTTATTTTGATGAGCGCTGGCAGACGGTGCCAGGGAAAAAGCCAAGCTGTTTGCGGCTCCGGCCTCATTGGTGTAGGAGCAGCGCAGGGAAGAGCTCCGCTGGGGGTCCTGGCTCTTAGAGACTGAGAGAATGTGATCCTGTATGTAGCACAGAAGGAAGTGGAATTGTTTCATTGTGGGCTGTGCAGTTTATAAGCTGCAAATGAAAAGGCAATTGCAGCGCAGGCTCTTCTTTTCTGTGTGATCAGCTGCTCAACATGTAACTCGCACACACTGAACTGCATCCACCTCCCTGGAGATATAAAATGTGTATATCACTTTCCTCAAACTCTATGTATTACCTTGTACTCTAGCAGATCCCAAACCGCTTCAAAACGTCCAGCAGCTACTCAAAAAGAAAAAGTCCAACAAAAAGCTAGTGCTGGCCTTTAGAGTGCCTTTGCAGTCCGTAAAATAGTCGAAATGCACTAGGGCTTTGAATGCTTCTTCCCAACTATATAAATTCTCTCCAAGTGGCAAAGTCCATCATTACAGCAAAATTTTTCAGCTGGAGTTCTGACTGAGAGATGTGCCAGGACAGAAGGCATTTGCTGACCTACCCTTTTTCCCTGTGTAACTTGGTATTTGCAGTACAATTATTTTCAGTGTCGCTGTGTCCAAGCAGCTACAGATTACACAGATAGAAGTGTCAAGAGAGATGCTGCTAAAGTACGCCCTTCTTATAGCAGCATTTAAATGGCACACGACGCCTTGCTGCTTTTTCTTTCCTAGAGAGACCCGCTGTCAATTTTTTCACTCTGGCTTCTTGATCAAAAATGTCCACCTGAAATGTCTTACAGAAATAGGCTCCAGGTGTAAAAACCAGTACGGGGCTACATTTTCTGCGTGTTCCACATAAGTCACATCAAACTCACTCATCAAACTTCACTCTCTCCTTCCATTCTCCACTGCCTCTACCATTGTGTTCTCTGGATCTCAGAGTCTAAAGGCAGGCGCAATAGTTTCCACTGAGGGGTTGGAAGAGGTGTACAAGCAGCACAAATAGCTTCTGCGCTGCGCAGGCCATTTCTCTGCATTTTAGAGTCTAAGGGAAAGCGCTAGTGTTCCTGCGGAGAGCTGCAACAGCTGCAGAATATGTGTTGTCTTGGCACATGTTTGCAATCCACCATGATGGATCCTTAGTGAAACCAAACTGTGGTTCTGCTTCAAACATCTCACCCTGCTTGGCCACAAAGCTTTCGCTGACATGTCCCATTGCCTTTTTATTGCCGCGTTTCATTTTCAGAGTTTGTACGGAATCATTGCACTTTGCTTCTAAGCTGAACGTCGATACTGCTGGAGTCTCATATGTCTATTTTCTTCTCGCACAAAAAAACTGCTTCCTTTAAAACATGCTGATGCCACCTGCTTTCTTGCTCAGCTGTAATTTTAGGGGTGTTCTCTGTCCCGCTTACAGTCTGAATCTAAACTAAGAAGTTTATGGGACACAGATGTGCCAAGACAAATAGTTTGCTTAGACCTTGCCACGTGTATTCAAGAGCATCCTTTCACTCCACCATCAAGTCTCTGCTTTACATCCTGCAAACTTCACACACACATACATACATACATACTGGAATGAGGCACTTTCTTTCTTTCTTTCTCAGCTACACTCACCTATCCCCCACGCTAACTTCTTTACCGCTTTTCTCTTGGCCTTGCTATGCATACTTTTCCTCTTAAGACACCCATTGTCTGGCCTACCCCTTCCCTACATTGCCTTGCCTTTCCTTTCCTATCCAACCTTGCATTTCTTTGTCATTCCAGGCCATTGTTTTCCTCTTCCTTCCTGACCCATCCATGTCTTTCCCTTGCCCTTCCTACCAGTCCAGTGCCTTGCACCACCCATCCCCCTTGCCACTTTGTCCAGTTTCCCTTCCCCTTTGTCCAGCTCCAATCTTTCATTTCCTTCTCCTTCTAGGACTCTCATTACCTTGCTTGCCTCTCCTTTGTCTTGCCTGGCAAAGCCACCACTTTTCTTGGCGTTACCTTTGAACCTCTCCTCTCCCTTGCCTTGCATTCCCTTGCTCACTCGTCCCCCACCTGGAATTCAATACCCCTCTTTTTGCGGCATTTCTTCATCTTGCTTTGCCCTGCCTGCTTCTCCTAGGACTCTCAAGGCTTTCACGTACCTCCAGCGTTTCAGGAGCATGTGAGAGGAAGCCCAAAAGAGGTTACGTGCAAGCACACCCATCTGTCCTGGCAGCTTGCTTCTGGCACCTATCCTTACATGTCTTGAATTTTGGACATAAAATTCACATTTCACCTTTGCGCTTCAGGACCAGAATGACAGTTCTTTTGTATACCAAGGAAAGCAGGTAATCCAAGTGTTTTAGGTGCAGATTAGAGATGGCCCATGTGAGATCAAGGCCAGCCAGAGAAGTCTGTCCTAGCCCCTTTTGTGTACCAGCAGTCTTTGAATGTACCTCTCATTTGTCTTGCCTTGGTGACCCCAAAGTTTCCTTGCCTTGCCCTGCCTTGCCTCCCTAGCATTGCACTCCCTCCAGTGCCTACGCCCACACTTGACCTGCCTACTGCTTTCCTCCAGGGAAACCTAGCCTTGCCTAGCCCCTCCTGTTTCTGCCTGGCCTTCCTATGCCCATCCTTGCCTAGAAGTTCTGGGCCTTCTCTCACCTACCACTCCATTTGCTTGCCCCTCATGGCTCCAGCCTTGTCAGCTTCTCCCTTGACTTGCCTACAATTGCGCCTACACTTGGTTTGCATTGCAAAGAGCGGTAGGCAAGGCAAAGCAAAGCAAGGAAGGTCTTTCTAGGTCTTGCCAGGCAAGGCACACATAAGGAAGCAAGCAAGCAAAACAAGAGTAGACTAGCCACAGCATCAAAGGCAAGGCAAGGCCAAGTGACTCTGAGTGCCTTTCCTTGGCAAGTAAAAGATATAGTGACAATGTAATAGGGCAGGCGTTAAAGGTACCACGAGGAGGTATAGTCCAGCAAGATATTTATGTCGTAGACCCTTCTGTGCAGGAGCCATTGTTGGACATAGTACAGGACATGGCATACAGTTTGGCTTGGTAAGTTCCTGAAGGAGAATGGCAATGCTTTCTCATGGGAAGGAAAGCACGTAGCCCCAGAGTTGGAGGTGCAGATAAGAAGCTGTGTCGCGCAGCTCAAGGACGACAGCAGCTTCTTGTGCCGGCATATTTGGAAGCACTCCCTCAATTTGTACAGTCATTGAGTCAGTATCCATCTTTGGAAGGCTGTCTGCCTCTAGTAAGAGTGTTCTGACACCATTGTATGGGATCAGTCACTGGATGTTTTGGATTTTGGAGGAGGGGATGCCATTTCTCTTGAAATGAGCTTCTTGTTCTTCTCTTTGGCAAAGAAATTAAGTTTGGATGGGCACTTTGGGTGGTCTCAGTGAATGTAAATGTTTTTCCCAAGAGGTTTCCCTGTGGGTTAGAGCTGTTGAACTGACAGTGGGAATCTAGACACCAAGTTGTTGAGCTTTTTGTCCTTGTAGCTTTAGTGTGTGAGTAGTCCCTGTTGCCATGCTGCTTGGATCTTGACTCTGAGACTGAAAGCTTAGGAGCGTAGAGCTGAAAAGAAAAGTGTCAATAGCAGGGTGTGTGTTCATTGTTTGATGGGTGAAGTTGAAATTGTAGGCAGCAAAGAACTTTCTCTCTCCGCTGGCACATTTGTTGAGCGGATGTCTTTGAGTTTGTTACCGGACTCTGCGAGAGTGAAAATGTTTGTTAGGGCAGAGGATTTCGTGTTGCCCTTTGAGTGTGGTGCAAAAGTGTTTGCACAGTTGGAGGGGGAAGATCAGCAAAGTCTTTTTTTCCTGGCACAGTTAATTTGAGAGCAGGGACGTTTCCAACTCGGCTCTGTCCTTTGGAGCTGGCCTCGGTGTGTTTCCTTCTTTTGTTAGTCGACAGCGCCATCGTGTGGTTATTTTGATGAGCGCTGGCAGACGGTGCCAGGGAAAAAGCCAAGCTGTTTGCGGCTCCGGCCTCATTGGTGTAGGAGCAGCGCAGGGAAGAGCTCCGCTGGGGGTCCTGGCTCTTAGAGACTGAGAGAATGTGATCCTGTATGTAGCACAGAAGGAAGTGGAATTGTTTCATTGTGGGCTGTGCAGTTTATAAGCTGCAAATGAAAAGGCAATTGCAGCGCAGCCTCTTCTTTTCTGTGTGATCAGCTGCTCAACATGTAACTCGCACACACTGAACTGCATCCACCTCCCTGGAGATATAAAATGTGTATATCACTTTCCTCAAACTCTATGTATTACCTTGCACTCTAGCAGATCCCAAACCGCTTCAAAACGTCCAGCAGCTACTCAAAAAGAAAAAGTCCAACAAAAAGCTAGTGCTGGCCTTTAGAGTGCCTTTGCAGTCCGTAAAATAGACGAAATGCACTAGGGCTTTGAATGCTTCTTCCCAACTATATAAATTCTCTCCAAGTGGCAAAGTCCATCATTACAGCAAAATTTTTCAGCTGGAGTTCTGACTGAGAGATGTGCCAGGACAGAAGGCATTTGCTGACCTACCCTTTTTCCCTGTGTAACTTGGTATTTGCAGTACAATTATTTTCAGTGTCGCTGTGTCCAAGCAGCTAGAGATTACACAGATAGAAGTGTCAAGAGAGATGCTGCTAAAGTACGCCCTTCTTATAGCAGCATTTAAATGGCACACGACGCCTTGCTGCTTTTTCTTTCCCAGAGACACCTGCTGTCAATTTTTTCACTCTGGCTTCTTGATCAAAAATGTCCACCTGAAATGTCTTACAGAAATAGGCTCCAGGTGTAAAAACCAGTACGGGGCTACATTTTCTGCGTGCTCCACATAAGTCACATCAAACTCACTCATCAAACTTCACTCTCTCCTTCCATTCTCCACTGCCTCTACCATTGTGTTCTCTGGATCTCAGAGTCTAAAGGCAGGCGCAATAGTTTCCACTGAGGGGTTGGAAGAGGTGTACAAGCAGCACAAATAGCTTCTGCGCTGCGCAGGCCATTTCTCTGCATTTTAGAGCCTAAGGGAAAGCGCTAGTGTTCCTGCGGAGAGCTGCAACAGCTGCAGAATATGTGTTGTCTTGGCACATGTTTGCAATCCACCATGATGGATCCTTAGTGAAACCAAACTGTGGTTCTGCTTCAAACATCTCACCCTGCTTGGCCACAAAGCTTTCGCTGACATGTCCCATTGCCTTTTTATTGCCGCGTTTCATTTTCAGAGTTTGTACGGAATCATTGCACTTTGCTTCTAAGCTGAACGTCGATACTGCTGGAGTCTCATATGTCCATTTTCTTCTCACACAAAAAAACTGCTTCCTTTAAAACATGCTGATGCGACCTGCTTTCTTGCTCAGCTGTAATTTTAGGGGTGTTCTCTGTCCCGCTTACAGTCTGAATCTAAACTAAGGAGTTTATGGGACAGATATGCCAAGACAAATAGTTTGCTTGGACCTTGCCACGTGTATTCAAGAGCATCCTTTCACTCCACCATCATGTCTCTGCTTTACATCCTGCAAACTTCACACACACATACATACATACATACTGGAATGAGGCACTTTCTTTCTTTCTTTCTCAGCTACACTCACCTATCCCCCACGCTAACTTCTTTACCGCTTTTCTCTTGGCCTTGCTATGCATACTTTTCCTCTTAAGACACCCATTGTCTGGCCTACCCCTTCCCTACATTGCCTTGCCTTTCCTTTCCTATCCAACCTTGCATTTCTTTGTCATTCCTGGCCATTGTTTTCCTCTTCCTTCCTGACCCATCCATGTCTTTCCCTTGCCCTTCCTACCAGTCCAGTGCCTTGCACCACCCATCCCCCTTGCCACTTTGTCCAGTTTCCCTTCCCCTTTGTCCAGCTCCAATCTTTCATTTCCTTCTCCTTCTAGGACTCTCATTGCCTTGCTTGCCTCTCCTTTGTCTTGCCTGGCAAAGCCACCACTTTTCTTGGCGTTACCTTTGAACCTCTCCTCTCCCTTGCCTTGCATTCCCTTGCTCACTCGTCCCCCACCTGGAATTCAATACCCCTCTTTTTGCGGCATTTCTTCATCTTGCCTTGCCCTGCCTGCTTCTCCTAGGACTCTCAAGGCTTTCACGTACCTCCAGCGTTTCAGGAGCATGTGAGAGGAAGCCCAAAAGAGGTTACGTGCAAGCACACCCATCTGTCCTGGCAGCTTGCTTCTGGCACCTATCCTTACATGTCTTGAATTTTGGACATAAAATTCACATTTCACCTTTGCGCTTCAGGACCAGAATGACAGTTCTTTTGTATACCAAGGAAAGCAGGTAATCCAAGTGTTTTAGGTGCAGATTAGAGATGGCCCATGTGAGATCAAGGCCAGCCAGAGAAGTCTGTCCTAGCCCCTTTTGTGTACCAGCAGTCTTTGAATGTACCTCTCATTTGTCTTGTTTTGGTGACCCAAAAGTTTCCTTGCCTTGCCCTGCCTTGCCTCCCTAGTCTTGCACTCCCTCCAGTGCCTATGCCCACACTTGACCTGCCTACTGCTTTCCTCCAGGGAAACCTAGCCTTGCCTAGGCCTTCCTGTTTCTGCCTGGCCTTCCTATGCCCATCCTTGCCTAGAAGTTCTGGGCCTTCTCTCACCTACCACTCCATTTGCTTGCCCCTCATGGCTCCAGCCTTGTCAGCTTCTCCCTTGACTTGCCTACAATTGCGCCTACACTTGGTTTGCATTGCAAAGAGCGGTAGGCAAGGCAAAGCAAAGCAAGGAAGGTCTTTCTAGGTCTTGCCAGGCAAGGCACACATAAGGAAGCAAGCAAGCAAAACAAGAGTAGACTAGCCACAGCATCAAAGGCAAGGCAAGGCCAAGTGACTCTGAGTGCCTTTCCTTGGCAAGTAAAAGATATAGTGACAATGTAATAGGGCAGGCGTTAAAGGTACCACGAGGAGGTATAGTCCAGCAAGATATTTATGTCGTAGACCCTTCTGTGCAGGAGCCATTGTTGGACATAGTACAGGACATGGCATACAGCTTGGCTTGGTAAGTTCCTGAAGGAGAATGGCAATGCTTTCTCATGGGAAGGAAAGCACGTAGCCCCAGAGTTGGAGGTGCAGATAAGAAGCTGTGTCGCGCAGCTCGAGGACGACAGCAGCTTCTTGTGCCGGCATATTTGGAAGCACTCCCTCAATTTGTACAGTCATTGAGTCAGTATCCATCTTTGGAAGGCTGTCTGCCTCTAGTAAGAGTGTTCTGACACCATTGTATGGGATCAGTCACTGGATGTTTTGGATTTTGGAGGAGGGGATGCCATTTCTCTTGAAATGAGCTTCTTGTTATTCGCTTTGGCAAAGAAATTAAGTTTGGATGGGCACTTTGGGTGGTCTCAGTGAATGTAAAGGTTTTTCCCAAGAGGTTTCCCTGTGGGTTAGAGCTGTTGAACTGACAGTGGGAATCTAGACACCAAGTTGTTGAGCTTTTTGTCCTTGTAGTTTAGTGCGTGAGTAGTCCCTGTTGCCATGCTGCTTGGATCTTGACTCTGAGACTGAAAGCTTAGGAGCGTAGAGCAGAAAAGAAAAGTGCCAATAGCAGGGTGTGTGTTCATTGTTTGATGGGTGAAGCTGAAATTGTAGGCAGCAAAGAACTTTCTCTCTCCGCTGGCACATTTGTTGAGCGGATGTCTTTGAGTTTGTTACCGGACTCTGCGAGAGTGAAAATGTTTGTTAGGGCAGAGGATTTTGTGTTGCCCTTTGAGTGTGGTGCAAAAGTGTTTGCACAGTTGGAGGGGGAAGATCAGCAAAGTCTTTTTTTCCTGGCACAGTTAATTTGAGAGCAGGGACGTTTCCAACTCGGCTCTGTCCTTTGGAGCTGGCCTCGGTGCGTTTCCTTCTTTTGTTAGTCGACAGCGCCATCGTGTGGTTATTTTGATGAGCGCTGGCAGACGGTGCCAGGGAAAAAGCCAAGCTGTTTGCGGCTCCGGCCTCATTGGTGTAGGAGCAGCGCAGGGAAGAGCTCCGCTGGGGGTCCTGGCTCTTAGAGACTGAGAGAATGTGATCCTGTATGTAGCACAGAAGGAAGTGGAATTGTTTCATTGTGGGCTGTGCAGTTTATAAGCTGCAAATGAAAAGGCAATTGCAGCGCAGGCTCTTCTTTTCTGTGTGATCAGCTGCTCAACATGTAACTCGCACACACTGAACTGCATCCACCTCCCTGGAGATATAAAATGTGTATATCACTTTCCTCAAACTCTATGTATTACCTTGTACTCTAGCAGATCCCAAACCGCTTCAAAACGTCCAGCAGCTACTCAAAAAGAAAAAGTCCAACAAAAAGCTAGTGCTGGCCTTTAGAGTGCCTTTGCAGTCCGTAAAATAGTCGAAATGCACTAGGGCTTTGAATGCTTCTTCCCAACTATATAAATTCTCTCCAAGTGGCAAAGTCCATCATTACAGCAAAATTTTTCAGCTGGAGTTCTGACTGAGAGATGTGCCAGGACAGAAGGCATTTGCTGACCTACCCTTTTTCCCTGTGTAACTTGGTATTTGCAGTACAATTATTTTCAGTGTCGCTGTGTCCAAGCAGCTACAGATTACACAGATAGAAGTGTCAAGAGAGATGCTGCTAAAGTACGCCCTTCTTATAGCAGCATTTAAATGGCACACGACGCCTTGCTGCTTTTTCTTTCCTAGAGAGACCCGCTGTCAATTTTTTCACTCTGGCTTCTTGATCAAAAATGTCCACCTGAAATGTCTTACAGAAATAGGCTCCAGGTGTAAAAACCAGTACGGGGCTACATTTTCTGCGTGTTCCACATAAGTCACATCAAACTCACTCATCAAACTTCACTCTCTCCTTCCATTCTCCACTGCCTCTACCATTGTGTTCTCTGGATCTCAGAGTCTAAAGGCAGGCGCAATAGTTTCCACTGAGGGGTTGGAAGAGGTGTACAAGCAGCACAAATAGCTTCTGCGCTGCGCAGGCCATTTCTCTGCATTTTAGAGTCTAAGGGAAAGCGCTAGTGTTCCTGCGGAGAGCTGCAACAGCTGCAGAATATGTGTTGTCTTGGCACATGTTTGCAATCCACCATGATGGATCCTTAGTGAAACCAAACTGTGGTTCTGCTTCAAACATCTCACCCTGCTTGGCCACAAAGCTTTCGCTGACATGTCCCATTGCCTTTTTATTGCCGCGTTTCATTTTCAGAGTTTGTACGGAATCATTGCACTTTGCTTCTAAGCTGAACGTCGATACTGCTGGAGTCTCATATGTCTATTTTCTTCTCGCACAAAAAAACTGCTTCCTTTAAAACATGCTGATGCCACCTGCTTTCTTGCTCAGCTGTAATTTTAGGGGTGTTCTCTGTCCCGCTTACAGTCTGAATCTAAACTAAGAAGTTTATGGGACACAGATGTGCCAAGACAAATAGTTTGCTTAGACCTTGCCACGTGTATTCAAGAGCATCCTTTCACTCCACCATCAAGTCTCTGCTTTACATCCTGCAAACTTCACACACACATACATACATACATACTGGAATGAGGCACTTTCTTTCTTTCTTTCTCAGCTACACTCACCTATCCCCCACGCTAACTTCTTTACCGCTTTTCTCTTGGCCTTGCTATGCATACTTTTCCTCTTAAGACACCCATTGTCTGGCCTACCCCTTCCCTACATTGCCTTGCCTTTCCTTTCCTATCCAACCTTGCATTTCTTTGTCATTCCAGGCCATTGTTTTCCTCTTCCTTCCTGACCCATCCATGTCTTTCCCTTGCCCTTCCTACCAGTCCAGTGCCTTGCACCACCCATCCCCCTTGCCACTTTGTCCAGTTTCCCTTCCCCTTTGTCCAGCTCCAATCTTTCATTTCCTTCTCCTTCTAGGACTCTCATTACCTTGCTTGCCTCTCCTTTGTCTTGCCTGGCAAAGCCACCACTTTTCTTGGCGTTACCTTTGAACCTCTCCTCTCCCTTGCCTTGCATTCCCTTGCTCACTCGTCCCCCACCTGGAATTCAATACCCCTCTTTTTGCGGCATTTCTTCATCTTGCTTTGCCCTGCCTGCTTCTCCTAGGACTCTCAAGGCTTTCACGTACCTCCAGCGTTTCAGGAGCATGTGAGAGGAAGCCCAAAAGAGGTTACGTGCAAGCACACCCATCTGTCCTGGCAGCTTGCTTCTGGCACCTATCCTTACATGTCTTGAATTTTGGACATAAAATTCACATTTCACCTTTGCGCTTCAGGACCAGAATGACAGTTCTTTTGTATACCAAGGAAAGCAGGTAATCCAAGTGTTTTAGGTGCAGATTAGAGATGGCCCATGTGAGATCAAGGCCAGCCAGAGAAGTCTGTCCTAGCCCCTTTTGTGTACCAGCAGTCTTTGAATGTACCTCTCATTTGTCTTGCCTTGGTGACCCCAAAGTTTCCTTGCCTTGCCCTGCCTTGCCTCCCTAGCATTGCACTCCCTCCAGTGCCTACGCCCACACTTGACCTGCCTACTGCTTTCCTCCAGGGAAACCTAGCCTTGCCTAGCCCCTCCTGTTTCTGCCTGGCCTTCCTATGCCCATCCTTGCCTAGAAGTTCTGGGCCTTCTCTCACCTACCACTCCATTTGCTTGCCCCTCATGGCTCCAGCCTTGTCAGCTTCTCCCTTGACTTGCCTACAATTGCGCCTACACTTGGTTTGCATTGCAAAGAGCGGTAGGCAAGGCAAAGCAAAGCAAGGAAGGTCTTTCTAGGTCTTGCCAGGCAAGGCACACATAAGGAAGCAAGCAAGCAAAACAAGAGTAGACTAGCCACAGCATCAAAGGCAAGGCAAGGCCAAGTGACTCTGAGTGCCTTTCCTTGGCAAGTAAAAGATATAGTGACAATGTAATAGGGCAGGCGTTAAAGGTACCACGAGGAGGTATAGTCCAGCAAGATATTTATGTCGTAGACCCTTCTGTGCAGGAGCCATTGTTGGACATAGTACAGGACATGGCATACAGTTTGGCTTGGTAAGTTCCTGAAGGAGAATGGCAATGCTTTCTCATGGGAAGGAAAGCACGTAGCCCCAGAGTTGGAGGTGCAGATAAGAAGCTGTGTCGCGCAGCTCAAGGACGACAGCAGCTTCTTGTGCCGGCATATTTGGAAGCACTCCCTCAATTTGTACAGTCATTGAGTCAGTATCCATCTTTGGAAGGCTGTCTGCCTCTAGTAAGAGTGTTCTGACACCATTGTATGGGATCAGTCACTGGATGTTTTGGATTTTGGAGGAGGGGATGCCATTTCTCTTGAAATGAGCTTCTTGTTCTTCTCTTTGGCAAAGAAATTAAGTTTGGATGGGCACTTTGGGTGGTCTCAGTGAATGTAAATGTTTTTCCCAAGAGGTTTCCCTGTGGGTTAGAGCTGTTGAACTGACAGTGGGAATCTAGACACCAAGTTGTTGAGCTTTTTGTCCTTGTAGCTTTAGTGTGTGAGTAGTCCCTGTTGCCATGCTGCTTGGATCTTGACTCTGAGACTGAAAGCTTAGGAGCGTAGAGCTGAAAAGAAAAGTGTCAATAGCAGGGTGTGTGTTCATTGTTTGATGGGTGAAGTTGAAATTGTAGGCAGCAAAGAACTTTCTCTCTCCGCTGGCACATTTGTTGAGCGGATGTCTTTGAGTTTGTTACCGGACTCTGCGAGAGTGAAAATGTTTGTTAGGGCAGAGGATTTCGTGTTGCCCTTTGAGTGTGGTGCAAAAGTGTTTGCACAGTTGGAGGGGGAAGATCAGCAAAGTCTTTTTTTCCTGGCACAGTTAATTTGAGAGCAGGGACGTTTCCAACTCGGCTCTGTCCTTTGGAGCTGGCCTCGGTGTGTTTCCTTCTTTTGTTAGTCGACAGCGCCATCGTGTGGTTATTTTGATGAGCGCTGGCAGACGGTGCCAGGGAAAAAGCCAAGCTGTTTGCGGCTCCGGCCTCATTGGTGTAGGAGCAGCGCAGGGAAGAGCTCCGCTGGGGGTCCTGGCTCTTAGAGACTGAGAGAATGTGATCCTGTATGTAGCACAGAAGGAAGTGGAATTGTTTCATTGTGGGCTGTGCAGTTTATAAGCTGCAAATGAAAAGGCAATTGCAGCGCAGCCTCTTCTTTTCTGTGTGATCAGCTGCTCAACATGTAACTCGCACACACTGAACTGCATCCACCTCCCTGGAGATATAAAATGTGTATATCACTTTCCTCAAACTCTATGTATTACCTTGCACTCTAGCAGATCCCAAACCGCTTCAAAACGTCCAGCAGCTACTCAAAAAGAAAAAGTCCAACAAAAAGCTAGTGCTGGCCTTTAGAGTGCCTTTGCAGTCCGTAAAATAGACGAAATGCACTAGGGCTTTGAATGCTTCTTCCCAACTATATAAATTCTCTCCAAGTGGCAAAGTCCATCATTACAGCAAAATTTTTCAGCTGGAGTTCTGACTGAGAGATGTGCCAGGACAGAAGGCATTTGCTGACCTACCCTTTTTCCCTGTGTAACTTGGTATTTGCAGTACAATTATTTTCAGTGTCGCTGTGTCCAAGCAGCTAGAGATTACACAGATAGAAGTGTCAAGAGAGATGCTGCTAAAGTACGCCCTTCTTATAGCAGCATTTAAATGGCACACGACGCCTTGCTGCTTTTTCTTTCCCAGAGAGACCTGCTGTCAATTTTTTCACTCTGGCTTCTTGATCAAAAATGTCCACCTGAAATGTCTTACAGAAATAGGCTCCAGGTGTAAAAACCAGTACGGGGCTACATTTTCTGCGTGCTCCACATAAGTCACATCAAACTCACTCATCAAACTTCACTCTCTCCTTCCATTCTCCACTGCCTCTACCATTGTGTTCTCTGGATCTCAGAGTCTAAAGGCAGGCGCAATAGTTTCCACTGAGGGGTTGGAAGAGGTGTACAAGCAGCACAAATAGCTTCTGCGCTGCGCAGGCCATTTCTCTGCATTTTAGAGCCTAAGGGAAAGCGCTAGTGTTCCTGCGGAGAGCTGCAACAGCTGCAGAATATGTGTTGTCTTGGCACATGTTTGCAATCCACCATGATGGATCCTTAGTGAAACCAAACTGTGGTTCTGCTTCAAACATCTCACCCTGCTTGGCCACAAAGCTTTCGCTGACATGTCCCATTGCCTTTTTATTGCCGCGTTTCATTTTCAGAGTTTGTACGGAATCATTGCACTTTGCTTCTAAGCTGAACGTCGATACTGCTGGAGTCTCATATGTCCATTTTCTTCTCACACAAAAAAACTGCTTCCTTTAAAACATGCTGATGCGACCTGCTTTCTTGCTCAGCTGTAATTTTAGGGGTGTTCTCTGTCCCGCTTACAGTCTGAATCTAAACTAAGAAGTTTATGGGACAGATATGCCAAGACAAATAGTTTGCTTGGACCTTGCCACGTGTATTCAAGAGCATCCTTTCACTCCACCATCATGTCTCTGCTTTACATCCTGCAAACTTCACACACACATACATACATACATACTGGAATGAGGCACTTTCTTTCTTTCTTTCTCAGCTACACTCACCTATCCCCCACGCTAACTTCTTTACCGCTTTTCTCTTGGCCTTGCTATGCATACTTTTCCTCTTAAGACACCCATTGTCTGGCCTACCCCTTCCCTACATTGCCTTGCCTTTCCTTTCCTATCCAACCTTGCATTTCTTTGTCATTCCTGGCCATTGTTTTCCTCTTCCTTCCTGACCCATCCATGTCTTTCCCTTGCCCTTCCTACCAGTCCAGTGCCTTGCACCACCCATCCCCCTTGCCACTTTGTCCAGTTTCCCTTCCCCTTTGTCCAGCTCCAATCTTTCATTTCCTTCTCCTTCTAGGACTCTCATTGCCTTGCTTGCCTCTCCTTTGTCTTGCCTGGCAAAGCCACCACTTTTCTTGGCGTTACCTTTGAACCTCTCCTCTCCCTTGCCTTGCATTCCCTTGCTCACTCGTCCCCCACCTGGAATTCAATACGCCTCTTTTTGCGGCATTTCTTCATCTTGCCTTGCCCTGCCTGCTTCTCCTAGGACTCTCAAGGCTTTCACGTACCTCCAGCGTTTCAGGAGCATGTGAGAGGAAGCCCAAAAGAGGTTACGTGCAAGCACACCCATCTGTCCTGGCAGCTTGCTTCTGGCACCTATCCTTACATGTCTTGAATTTTGGACATAAAATTCACATTTCACCTTTGCGCTTCAGGACCAGAATGACAGTTCTTTTGTATACCAAGGAAAGCAGGTAATCCAAGTGTTTTAGGTGCAGATTAGAGATGGCCCATGTGAGATCAAGGCCAGCCAGAGAAGTCTGTCCTAGCCCCTTTTGTGTACCAGCAGTCTTTGAATGTACCTCTCATTTGTCTTGCCTTGGTGACCCCAAAGTTTCCTTGCCTTGCCCTGCCTTGCCTCCCTAGCATTGCACTCCCTCCAGTGCCTACGCCCACACTTGACCTGCCTACTGCTTTCCTCCAGGGAAACCTAGCCTTGCCTAGGCCTTCCTGTTTCTGCCTGGCCTTCCTATGCCCATCCTTGCCTAGAAGTTCTGGGCCTTCTCTCACCTACCACTCCATTTGCTTGACCCTCATGGCTCCAGCCTTGTCAGCTTCTCCCTTGACTTGCCTACAATTGCGCCTACACTTGGTTTGCATTGCAAAGAGCGGTAGGCAAGGCAAAGCAAAGCAAGGAAGGTCTTTCTAGGTCTTGCCAGGCAAGGCACACATAAGCAAGCAAGCAAGCAAAACAAGAGTAGACTAGCCACAGCATCAAAGGCAAGGCAAGGCCAAGTGACTCTGAGTGCCTTTCCTTGGCAAGTAAAAGATATAGTGACAATGTAATAGGGCAGGCGTTAAAGGTACCACGAGGAGGTATAGTCCAGCAAGATATTTATGTCGTAGACCCTTCTGTGCAGGAGCCATTGTTGGACATAGTACAGGACATGGCATACAGCTTGGCTTGGTAAGTTCCTGAAGGAGAATGGCAATGCTTTCTCATGGGAAGGAAAGCACGTAGCCCCAGAGTTGGAGGTGCAGATAAGAAGCTGTGTCGCGCAGCTCAAGGACGACAGCAGCTTCTTGTGCCGGCATATTTGGAAGCACTCCCTCAATTTGTACAGTCATTGAGTCAGTATCCATCTTTGGAAGGCTGTCTGCCTCTAGTAAGAGTGTTCTGACACCATTGTATGGGATCAGTCACTGGATGTTTTGGATTTTGGAGGAGGGGATGCCATTTCTCTTGAAATGAGCTTCTTGTTCTTCTCTTTGGCAAAGAAATTTAGTTTGGATGGGCACTTTGGGTGGTCTCAGTGAATTTAAAGGTTTTTCCCAAGAGGTTTCCCTGTGGGTTAGAGCTGTTGAACTGACAGTGGGAATCTAGACACCAAGTTGTTGAGCTTTTTGTCCTTGTAGCTTTAGTGTGTGAGTAGTCCCTGTTGCCATGCTGCTTGGATCTTGACTCTGAGACTGAAAGCTTAGGAGCGTAGAGCTGAAAAGAAAAGTGTCAATAGCAGGGTGTGTGTTCATTGTTTGATGGGTGAAGTTGAAATTGTAGGCAGCAAAGAACTTTCTCTCTCAGCTGGCACATTTGTTGAGCGGATGTCTTTGAGTTTGTTACCGGACTCTGCGAGAGTGAAAATGTTTGTTAGGGCAGAGGATTTCGTGTTGCCCTTTGAGTGTGGTGCAAAAGTGTTTGCACAGTTGGAGGGGGAATATCAGCAAAGTCTTTTTTTCCTGGCACAGTTAATTTGAGAGCAGGGACGTTTCCAACTGGGCTCTGTCCTTTGGAGCTGGCCTCGGTGCGTTTCCTTCTTTTGTTAGTCGACAGCGCCATCGTGTGGTTATTTTGATGAGCGCTGGCAGACGGTGCCAGGGAAAAAGCCAAGCTGTTTGCGGCTCCGGCCTCATTGGTGTAGGAGCAGCGCAGGGAAGAGCTCCGCTGGGGGTCCTGGCTCTTAGAGACTGAGAGAATGTGATCCTGTATGTAGCACAGAAGGAAGTGGAATTGTTTCATTGTGGGCTGTGCAGTTTATAAGCTGCAAATGAAAAGGCAATTGCAGCGCAGCCTCTTCTTTTCTGTGTGATCAGCTGCTCAACATGTAACTCGCACACACTGAACTGCATCCACCTCCCTGGAGATATAAAATGTGTATATCACTTTCCTCAAACTCTATGTATTACCTTGCACTCTAGCAGATCCCAAACCGCTTCAAAACGTCCAGCAGCTACTCAAAAAGAAAAAGTCCAACAAAAAGCTAGTGCTGGCCTTTAGAGTGCCTTTGCAGTCCGTAAAATAGACGAAATGCACTAGGGCTTTGAATGCTTCTTCCCAACTATATAAATTCTCTCCAAGTGGCAAAGTCCATCATTACAGCAAAATTTTTCAGCTGGAGTTCTGACTGAGAGATGTGCCAGGACAGAAGGCATTTGCTGACCTACCCTTTTTCCCTGTGTAACTTGGTATTTGCAGTACAATTATTTTCAGTGTCGCTGTGTCCAAGCAGCTAGAGATTACACAGATAGAAGTGTCAAGAGAGATGCTGCTAAAGTACGCCCTTCTTATAGCAGCATTTAAATGGCACACGACGCCTTGCTGCTTTTTCTTTCCCAGAGAGACCTGCTGTCAATTTTTTCACTCTGGCTTCTTGATCAAAAATGTCCACCTGAAATGTCTTACAGAAATAGGCTCCAGGTGTAAAAACCAGTACGGGGCTACATTTTCTGCGTGCTCCACATAAGTCACATCAAACTCACTCATCAAACTTCACTCTCTCCTTCCATTCTCCACTGCCTCTACCATTGTGTTCTCTGGATCTCAGAGTCTAAAGGCAGGCGCAATAGTTTCCACTGAGGGGTTGGAAGAGGTGTACAAGCAGCACAAATAGCTTCTGCGCTGCGCAGGCCATTTCTCTGCATTTTAGAGCCTAAGGGAAAGCGCTAGTGTTCCTGCGGAGAGCTGCAACAGCTGCAGAATATGTGTTGTCTTGGCACATGTTTGCAATCCACCATGATGGATCCTTAGTGAAACCAAACTGTGGTTCTGCTTCAAACATCTCACCCTGCTTGGCCACAAAGCTTTCGCTGACATGTCCCATTGCCTTTTTATTGCCGCGTTTCATTTTCAGAGTTTGTACGGAATCATTGCACTTTGCTTCTAAGCAGAACGTCGATACTGCTGGAGTCTCATATGTCCATTTTCTTCTCACACAAAAAAACTGCTTCCTTTAAAACATGCTGATGCGACCTGCTTTCTTGCTCAGCTGTAATTTTAGGGGTGTTCTCTGTCCCGCTTACAGTCTGAATCTAAACTAAGAAGGTTATGGGACACAGATGTGCCAAGACAAATAGTTTGCTTGGACCTTGCCACGTGTATTCAAGAGCACCCTTTCACTCCACCATCAAGTCTCTGCTTTACATCCTGCAAACTTCACACATACATACATACATACATACTGGAATGAGGCAATTTCTTTCTTTCTTTCTCAGCTACACTCACCTATCCCCCACGCTAACTTCTTTACCGCTTTTCTCTTGGCCTTGCTATGCATACTTTTTCTCTTAAGACACCCATTGTCTGGCCTACCCCTTCCCTACATTGCCTTTCCTTTCCTTTCCTATCCAACCTTGCATTTCTTTGTCATTCCTGGCCATTGCTTTCCTCTTCCTTCCTGACCCATCCATGTCTTTCCCTTGCCCTTCCTACCAGTCCAGTGCCTTGCACCACCCATCCCCCTTGCAACTTTGTCCAGTTTCCCTTCCCCTTTGTCCAGCTCCAATCTTTCATTTCCTTCTCCTTCTAGGACTCTCATTGCCTTGCTTGCCTCTCCTTTGTCTTGCCTGGCAAAGCCACCACTTTTCTTGGCGTTACCTTTGAACCTCTCCTCTCCCTTGCCTTGCATTCCCTTGCTCACTCGTCCCCCACCTGGAATTCAATACCCCTCTTTTTGCGGCATTTCTTCATCTTGCCTTGCCCTGCCTGCTTCTCCTAGGACTCTCAAGGCTTTCACGTACCTCCAGCGTTTCAGGAGCATGTGAGAGGAAGCCCAAAAGAGGTCACGAGCAAACACACCCATCTGTCCTGGCAGCTTGCTTCTGGCACCTATCCTTACATGTCTTGAATTTTGGACATAAAATTCACATTTCACCTTTGCGCTTCAGGACCAGAATGACAGTTCTTTTGTATACCAAGGAAAGCAGGTAATCCAAGTGTTTTAGGTGCAGATTAGAGATGGCCCATGTGAGATCAAGGCCAGCCAGAGAAGTCTGTCCTAGCCCCTTTTGTGTACCAGCAGTCTTTGAATGTACCTCTCATTTGTCTTGTTTTGGTGACCCAAAAGTTTCCTTGCCTTGCCCTGCCTTGCCTCCCTAGTCTTGCACTCCCTCCAGTGCCTATGCCCACACTTGACCTGCCTACTGCTTTCCTCCAGGGAAACCTAGCCTTGCCTAGGCCTTCCTGTTTCTGCCTGGCCTTCCTATGCCCATCCTTGCCTAGAAGTTCTGGGCCTTCTCTCACCTACCACTCCATTTGCTTGCCCCTCATGGCTCCAGCCTTGTCAGCTTCTCCCTTGACTTGCCTACAATTGCGCCTACACTTGGTTTGCATTGCAAAGAGCGGTAGGCAAGGCAAAGCAAAGCAAGGAAGGTCTTTCTAGGTCTTGCCAGGCAAGGCACACATAAGGAAGCAAGCAAGCAAAACAAGAGTAGACTAGCCACAGCATCAAAGGCAAGGCAAGGCCAAGTGACTCTGAGTGCCTTTCCTTGGCAAGTAAAAGATATAGTGACAATGTAATAGGGCAGGCGTTAAAGGTACCATGAGGAGGTATAGTCCAGCAAGATATTTATGTCGTAGACCCTTCTGTGCAGGAGCCATTGTTGGACATAGTACAGGACATGGCATACAGTTTGGCTTGGTAAGTTCCTGAAGGAGAATGGCAATGCTTTCTCATGGGAAGGAAAGCACGTAGCCCCAGAGTTGGAGGTGCAGATAAGAAGCTGTGTCACGCAGCTCAAGGACGACAGCAGCTTCTTGTGCCGGCATATTTGGAAGCACTCCCTCAATTTGTACTGTCATTCAGTCAGTATCCATCTTTGGAAGGCTGTCCGCCTCTAGTAAGAGTGTTCTGACACCATTGTATGGGATCAGTCACTGGATGTTTTGGATTTTGGAGGAGGGGATGCCATTTCTCTTGAAATGAGCTTCTTGTTCTTCTCTTTGGCAAAGAAATTAAGTTTGGATGGGCACTTTGGGTGGTCTCAGTGAATGTAAATGTTTTTCCCAAGAGGTTTCCCTGTGGGTTAGAGCTGTTGAACTGACAGTGGGAATCTAGACACCAAGTTGTTGAGCTTTTTGTCCTTGTAGCTTTAGTGTGTGAGTAGTCCCTGTTGCCATGCTGCTTGGATCTTGACTCTGAGACTGAAAGCTTAGGAGCGTAGAGCTGAAAAGAAAAGTGTCAATAGCAGGGTGTGTGTTCATTGTTTGATGGGTGAAGTTGAAATTGTAGGCAGCAAAGAACTTTCTCTCTCAGCTGGCACATTTGTTGAGCGGATGTCTTTGAGTTTGTTACCGGACTCTGCGAGAGTGAAAATGTTTGTTAGGGCAGAGGATTTCGTGTTGCCCTTTGAGTGTGGTGCAAAAGTGTTTGCACACTTGGAAGGGGAAGATCAGCAAAGTCTTTTTTTCCTGGCACAGTTAATTTGAGAGCAGGGACGTTTCCAACTGGGCTCTGTCCTTTGGAGCTGGCCTCGGTGCGTTTCCTTCTTTTGTTAGTCGACAGCGCCATCGTGTGGTTATTTTGATGAGCGCTGGCAGACGGTGCCAGGGAAAAAGCCAAGCTGTTTGCGGCTCCGGCCTCATTGGTGTAGGAGCAGCGCAGGGAAGAGCTCCACTGGGGGTCCTGGCTCTTAGAGACTGAGAGAATGTGATCCTGTATGTAGCACAGAAGGAAGTGGAATTGTTTCATTGTGGGCTGTGCAGTTTATAAGCTGCAAATGAAAAGGCAATTGCAGCGCAGCCTCTTCTTTTCTGTGTGATCAGCTGCTCAACATGTAACTCGCACACACTGAACTGCATCCACCTCCCTGGAGATATAAAATGTGTATATCACTTTCCTCAAACTCTATGTATTACCTTGCACTCTAGCAGATCCCAAACCGCTTCAAAACGTCCAGCAGCTACTCAAAAAGAAAAAGTCCAACAAAAAGCTAGTGCTGGCCTTTAGAGTGCCTTTGCAGTTTGTAAAATAGACGAAATGCACTAGGGCTTTGAATGCTTCTTCCCAACTATATAAATTCTCTCCAAGTGGCAAAGTCCATCATTACAGCAAAATTTTTCAGCTGGAGTTCTGACTGAGAGATGTGCCAGGACAGAAGGCATTTGCTGACCTACCCTTTTTCCCTGTGTAACTTGGTATTTGCAGTACAATTATTTTCAGTGTCGCTGTGTCCAAGCAGCTAGAGATTACACAGATAGAAGTGTCAAGAGAGATGCTGCTAAAGTACGCCCTTCTTATAGCAGCATTTAAATGGCACACGACGCCTTGCTGCTTTTTCTTTCCCAGAGAGACCTGCTGTCAATTTTTTCACTCTGGCTTCTTGATCAAAAATGTCCACCTGAAATGTCTTACAGAAATAGGCTCCAGGTGTAAAAACCAGTACGGGGCTACATTTTCTGCGTGCTCCACATAAGTCACATCAAACTCACTCATCAAACTTCACTCTCTCCTTCCATTCTCCACTGCCTCTACCATTGTGTTCTCTGGATCTCAGAGTCTAAAGGCAGGCGCAATAGTTTCCACTGAGGGGTTGGAAGAGGTGTACAAGCAGCACAAATAGCTTCTGCGCTGCACAGGCCATTTCTCTGCATTTTGGAGCCTAAGGGAAAGCGCTAGTGTTCCTGCGGAGAGCTGCAACAGCTGCAGAATATGTGTTGTCTTGGCACATGTTTGCAATCCACCATGATGGATCCTTAGTGAAACCAAACTGTGGTTCTGCTTCAAACATCTCACCCTGCTTGGCCACAAAGCTTTCGCTGACATGTCCCATTGCCTTTTTATTGCCGCGTTTCATTTTCAGAGTTTGTACGGAATCATTGCACTTTGCTTCTAAGCTGAACGTCGATACTGCTGGAGTCTCATATGTCCATTTTCTTCTCACACAAAAAAACTGCTTCCTTTAAAACATGCTGATGCGACCTGCTTTCTTGCTCAGCTGTAATTTTAGGGGTGTTCTCTGTCCCGCTTACAGTCTGAATCTAAACTAAGAAGGTTATGGGACACAGATGTGCCAAGACAAATAGTTTGCTTGGACCTTGCCACGTGTATTCAAGAGCATCCTTTCACTCCACCATCAAGTCTCTGCTTTACATCCTGCAAACTTCACACACACATACATACATACATACTGGAATGAGGCAATTTCTTTCTTTCTTTCTCAGCTACACTCACCTATCCCCCACGCTAACTTCTTTACCGCTTTTCTCTTGGCCTTGCTATGCATACTTTTCCTCTTAAGACACCCATTGTCTGGCCTACCCCTTCCCTACATTGCCTTGCCTTTCCTTTCCTATCCAACCTTGCATTTCTTTGTCATTCCTGGCCATTGTTTTCCTCTTCCTTCCTGACCCATCCATGTCCTTCCCTTGCCCTTCCTACCAGTCCAGTGTCTTGCACCACCCATCCCCCTTGCCACTTTGTCCAGTTTCCCTTCCCCTTTGTCCAGCTCCAATCTTTCATTTCCTTCTCCTTCTAGGACTCTCATTGCCTTGCTTGCCTCTCCTTTGTCTTGCCTGGCAAAGCCACCACTTTTCTTGGCGTTACCTTTGAACCTCTCCTCTCCCTTGCCTTGCATTCCCTTGCTCACTCGTCCCCCACCTGGAATTCAATACCCCTCTTTTTGCGGCATTTCTTCATCTTGCCTTGCCCTGCCTGCTTCTCCTAGGACTCTCAAGGCTTTCACGTACCTCCAGCGTTTCAGGAGCATGTGAGAGGAAGCCCAAAAGAGGTCACGAGCAAACACACCCATCTGTCCTGGCAGCTTGCTTCTGGCACCTATCCTTACATGTCTTGAATTTTGGACATAAAATTCACATTTCACCTTTGCGCTTCAGGACCAGAATGACAGTTCTTTTGTATACCAAGGAAAGCAGGTAATCCAAGTGTTTTAGGTGCAGATTAGAGATGGCCCATGTGAGATCAAGGCCAGCCAGAGAAGTCTGTCCTAGCCCCTTTTGTGTACCAGCAGTCTTTGAATGTACCTCTCATTTGTCTTGTTTTGGTGACCCAAAAGTTTCCTTGCCTTGCCCTGCCTTGCCTCCCTAGTCTTGCACTCCCTCCAGTGCCTATGCCCACACTTGACCTGCCTACTGCTTTCCTCCAGGGAAACCTAGCCTTGCCTAGGCCTTCCTGTTTCTGCCTGGCCTTCCTATGCCCATCCTTGCCTAGAAGTTCTGGGCCTTCTCTCACCTACCACTCCATTTGCTTGCCCCTCATGGCTCCAGCCTTGTCAGCTTCTCCCTTGACTTGCCTACAATTGCGCCTACACTTGGTTTGCATTGCAAAGAGCGGTAGGCAAGGCAAAGCAAAGCAAGGAAGGTCTTTCTAGGTCTTGCCAGGCAAGGCACACATAAGGAAGCAAGCAAGCAAAACAAGAGTAGACTAGCCACAGCATCAAAGGCAAGGCAAGGCCAAGTGACTCTGAGTGCCTTTCCTTGGCAAGTAAAAGATATAGTGACAATGTAATAGGGCAGGCGTTAAAGGTACCATGAGGAGGTATAGTCCAGCAAGATATTTATGTCGTAGACCCTTCTGTGCAGGAGCCATTGTTGGACATAGTACAGGACATGGCATACAGTTTGGCTTGGTAAGTTCCTGAAGGAGAATGGCAATGCTTTCTCATGGGAAGGAAAGCACGTAGCCCCAGAGTTGGAGGTGCAGATAAGAAGCTGTGTCACGCAGCTCAAGGACGACAGCAGCTTCTTGTGCCGGCATATTTGGAAGCACTCCCTCAATTTGTACTGTCATTCAGTCAGTATCCATCTTTGGAAGGCTGTCCGCCTCTAGTAAGAGTGTTCTGACACCATTGTATGGGATCAGTCACTGGATGTTTTGGATTTTGGAGGAGGGGATGCCATTTCTCTTGAAATGAGCTTCTTGTTCTTCTCTTTGGCAAAGAAATTAAGTTTGGATGGGCACTTTGGGTGGTCTCAGTGAATGTAAATGTTTTTCCCAAGAGGTTTCCCTGTGGGTTAGAGCTGTTGAACTGACAGTGGGAATCTAGACACCAAGTTGTTGAGCTTTTTGTCCTTGTAGCTTTAGTGTGTGAGTAGTCCCTGTTGCCATGCTGCTTGGATCTTGACTCTGAGACTGAAAGCTTAGGAGCGTAGAGCTGAAAAGAAAAGTGTCAATAGCAGGGTGTGTGTTCATTGTTTGATGGGTGAAGTTGAAATTGTAGGCAGCAAAGAACTTTCTCTCTCAGCTGGCACATTTGTTGAGCGGATGTCTTTGAGTTTGTTACCGGACTCTGCGAGAGTGAAAATGTTTGTTAGGGCAGAGGATTTCGTGTTGCCCTTTGAGTGTGGTGCAAAAGTGTTTGCACACTTGGAAGGGGAAGATCAGCAAAGTCTTTTTTTCCTGGCACAGTTAATTTGAGAGCAGGGACGTTTCCAACTGGGCTCTGTCCTTTGGAGCTGGCCTCGGTGCGTTTCCTTCTTTTGTTAGTCGACAGCGCCATCGTGTGGTTATTTTGATGAGCGCTGGCAGACGGTGCCAGGGAAAAAGCCAAGCTGTTTGCGGCTCCGGCCTCATTGGTGTAGGAGCAGCGCAGGGAAGAGCTCCGCTGGGGGTCCTGGCTCTTAGAGACTGAGAGAATGTGATCCTGTATGTAGCACAGAAGGAAGTGGAATTGTTTCATTGTGGGCTGTGCAGTTTATAAGCTGCAAATGAAAAGGCAATTGCAGCGCAGCCTCTTCTTTTCTGTGTGATCAGCTGCTCAACATGTAACTCGCACACACTGAACTGCATCCACCTCCCTGGAGATATAAAATGTGTATATCACTTTCCTCAAACTCTATGTATTACCTTGCACTCTAGCAGATCACAAACCGCTTCAAAACGTCCAGCAGCTACTCAAAAAGAAAAAGTCCAACAAAAAGCTAGTGCTGGCCTTTAGAGTGCCTTTGCAGTCCGTAAAATAGACGAAACGCACTAGGGCTTTGAATGCTTCTTCCCAACTATATAAATTCTCTCCAAGTGGCAAAGTCCATCATTACAGCAAAATTTTTCAGCTGGAGTTCTGACTGAGAGATGTGCCAGGACAGAAGGCATTTGCTGACCTACCCTTTTTCCCTGTGTAACTTGGTATTTGCAGTACAATTATTTTCAGTGTCGCTGTGTCCAAGCAGCTAGAGATTACACAGATAGAAGTGTCAAGAGAGATGCTGCTAAAGTACGCCCTTTATATAGCAGCATTTAAATGGAACACGACTCCTTGCTGCTTTTTCTTTCCCAGAGAGACCTGCTGTCAATTTTTTCACTCTGGCTTCTTGATCAAAAATGTCCACCTGAAATGTCTTACAGAAATAGGCTCCAGGTGTAAAAACCAGTACGGGGCTACATTTTCTGCGTGCTCCACATAAGTCACATCAAACTCACTCATCAAACTTCACTCTCTCCTTCCATTCTCCACTGCCTCTACCATTGTGTTCTCTGGATCTCAGAGTCTAAAGGCAGGCGCAATAGTTTCCACTGAGGGGTTGGAAGAGGTGTACAAGCAGCACAAATAGCTTCTGCGCTGCGCAGGCCATTTCTCTGCATTTTAGAGTCTAAGGGAAAGCGCTAGTGTTCCTGCGGAGAGCTGCAACAGCTGCAGAATATGTGTTGTCTTGGCACATGTTTGCAATCCACCATGATGGATCCTTAGTGAAACCAAACTGTGGTTCTGCTTCAAACATCTCACCCTGCTTGGCCACAAAGCTTTCGCTGACATGTCCCATTGCCTTTTTATTGCTGCGTTTCATTTTCAGAGTTTGTACGGAATCATTGCACTTTGCTTCTAAGCTGAACGTCGATACTGCTGGAGTCTCATATGTCCATTTTCTTCTCACACAAAAAAACTGCTTCCTTTAAAACATGCTGATGCGACCTGCTTTCTTGCTCAGCTGTAATTTTAGGGGTGTTCTCTGTCCCGCTTACAGTCTGAATCTAAACTAAGAAGGTTATGGGACACAGATGTGCCAAGACAAATAGTTTGCTTGGACCTTGCCACGTGTATTCAAAAGCATCCTTTCACTCCACCATCAAGTCTCTGCTTTACATCCTGCAAACTTCACACACACATACATACATACATACAAACTGGAATGAGGTACTTTCTTTCTTTCTTTCTCAGCTACACTCACCTATCCCCCACGCTAACTTCTTTACCGCTTTTCTCTTGGCCTTGCTATGCATACTTTTCCTCTTAAGACACCCATTGTCTGGCCTACCCCTTCCCTACATTGCCTTGCCTTTCCTTTCCTATCCAACCTTGCATTTCTTTGTCATTCCTGGCCATTGTTTTCCTCTTCCTTCCTGACCCATCCATGTCTTTCCCTTGCCCTTCCTACCAGTCCAGTGCCTTGCACCACCCATCCCCCTTGCCACTTTGTCCAGTTTCCCTTCCCCTTTGTCCAGCTCCAATCTTTCATTTCCTTCTCCTTCTAGGACTCTCATTGCCTTGCTTGCCTCTCCTTTGTCTTGCCTGGCAAAGCCACCACTTTTCTTGGCGTTACCTTTGAACCTCTCCTCTCCCTTGCCTTGCATTCCCTTGCTCACTCGTCCCCCACCTGGAATTCAATACCCCTCTTTTTGCGGCATTTCTTCATCTTGCCTTGCCCTGCCTGCTTCTCCTAGGACTCTCAAGGCTTTCACGTACCTCCAGCGTTTCAGGAGCATGTGAGAGGAAGCCCAAAAGAGGTCACGTGCAAGCACACCCATCTGTCCTGGCAGCTTGCTTCTGGCACCTATCCTTACATGTCTTGAATTTTGGACATAAAATTCACATTTCACCTTTGCGCTTCAGGACCAGAATGACAGTTCTTTTGTATACCAAGGAAAGCAGGTAATCCAAGTGTTTTAGGTGCAGATTAGAGATGGCCCATGTGAGATCAAGGCCAGCCAGAGAAGTCTGTCCTAGCCCCTTTTGTGTACCAGCAGTCTTTGAATGTACCTCTCATTTGTCTTGTTTTGGTGACCCAAAAGTTTCCTTGCCTTGCCCTGCCTTGCCTCCCTAGTCTTGCACTCCCTCCAGTGCCTATGCCCACACTTGACCTGCCTACTGCTTTCCTCCAGGGAAACCTAGCCTTGCCTAGGCCTTCCTGTTTCTGCCTGGCCTTCCTATGCCCATCCTTGCCTAGAAGTTCTGGGCCTTCTCTCACCTACCACTCCATTTGCTTGCCCCTCATGGCTCCAGCCTTGTCAGCTTCTCCCTTGACTTGCCTACAATTGCGCCTACACTTGGTTTGCATTGCAAAGAGCGGTAGGCAAGGCAAAGCAAAGCAAGGAAGGTCTTTCTAGGTCTTGCCAGGCAAGGCACACATAAGGAAGCAAGCAAGCAAAACAAGAGTAGACTAGCCACAGCATCAAAGGCAAGGCAAGGCCAAGTGACTCTGAGTGCCTTTCCTTGGCAAGTAAAAGATATAGTGACAATGTAATAGGGCAGGCGTTAAAGGTACCATGAGGAGGTATAGTCCAGCAAGATATTTATGTCGTAGACCCTTCTGTGCAGGAGCCATTGTTGGACATAGTACAGGACATGGCATACAGTTTGGCTTGGTAAGTTCCTGAAGGAGAATGGCAATGCTTTCTCATGGGAAGGAAAGCACGTAGCCCCAGAGTTGGAGGTGCAGATAAGAAGCTGTGTCACGCAGCTCAAGGACGACAGCAGCTTCTTGTGCCGGCATATTTGGAAGCACTCCCTCAATTTGTACTGTCATTCAGTCAGTATCCATCTTTGGAAGGCTGTCCGCCTCTAGTAAGAGTGTTCTGACACCATTGTATGGGATCAGTCACTGGATGTTTTGGATTTTGGAGGAGGGGATGCCATTTCTCTTGAAATGAGCTTCTTGTTCTTCTCTTTGGCAAAGAAATTAAGTTTGGATGGGCACTTTGGGTGGTCTCAGTGAATGTAAATGTTTTTCCCAAGAGGTTTCCCTGTGGGTTAGAGCTGTTGAACTGACAGTGGGAATCTAGACACCAAGTTGTTGAGCTTTTTGTCCTTGTAGCTTTAGTGTGTGAGTAGTCCCTGTTGCCATGCTGCTTGGATCTTGACTCTGAGACTGAAAGCTTAGGAGCGTAGAGCTGAAAAGAAAAGTGTCAATAGCAGGGTGTGTGTTCATTGTTTGATGGGTGAAGTTGAAATTGTAGGCAGCAAAGAACTTTCTCTCTCAGCTGGCACATTTGTTGAGCGGATGTCTTTGAGTTTGTTACCGGACTCTGCGAGAGTGAAAATGTTTGTTAGGGCAGAGGATTTCGTGTTGCCCTTTGAGTGTGGTGCAAAAGTGTTTGCACACTTGGAAGGGGAAGATCAGCAAAGTCTTTTTTTCCTGGCACAGTTAATTTGAGAGCAGGGACGTTTCCAACTGGGCTCTGTCCTTTGGAGCTGGCCTCGGTGCGTTTCCTTCTTTTGTTAGTCGACAGCGCCATCGTGTGGTTATTTTGATGAGCGCTGGCAGACGGTGCCAGGGAAAAAGCCAAGCTGTTTGCGGCTCCGGCCTCATTGGTGTAGGAGCAGCGCAGGGAAGAGCTCCGCTGGGGGTCCTGGCTCTTAGAGACTGAGAGAATGTGATCCTGTATGTAGCACAGAAGGAAGTGGAATTGTTTCATTGTGGGCTGTGCAGTTTATAAGCTGCAAATGAAAAGGCAATTGCAGCGCAGCCTCTTCTTTTCTGTGTGATCAGCTGCTCAACATGTAACTCGCACACACTGAACTGCATCCACCTCCCTGGAGATATAAAATGTGTATATCACTTTCCTCAAACTCTATGTATTACCTTGCACTCTAGCAGATCCCAAACCGCTTCAAAACGTCCAGCAGCTACTCAAAAAGAAAAAGTCCAACAAAAAGCTAGTGCTGGCCTTTAGAGTGCCTTTGCAGTTTGTAAAATAGACGAAATGCACTAGGGCTTTGAATGCTTCTTCCCAACTATATAAATTCTCTCCAAGTGGCAAAGTCCATCATTACAGCAAAATTTTTCAGCTGGAGTTCTGACTGAGAGATGTGCCAGGACAGAAGGCATTTGCTGACCTACCCTTTTTCCCTGTGTAACTTGGTATTTGCAGTACAATTATTTTCAGTGTCGCTGTGTCCAAGCAGCTAGAGATTACACAGATAGAAGTGTCAAGAGAGATGCTGCTAAAGTACGCCCTTCTTATAGCAGCATTTAAATGGCACACGACGCCTTGCTGCTTTTTCTTTCCCAGAGAGACCTGCTGTCAATTTTTTCACTCTGGCTTCTTGATCAAAAATGTCCACCTGAAATGTCTTACAGAAATAGGCTCCAGGTGTAAAAACCAGTACGGGGCTACATTTTCTGCGTGCTCCACATAAGTCACATCAAACTCACTCATCAAACTTCACTCTCTCCTTCCATTCTCCACTGCCTCTACCATTGTGTTCTCTGGATCTCAGAGTCTAAAGGCAGGCGCAATAGTTTCCACTGAGGGGTTGGAAGAGGTGTACAAGCAGCACAAATAGCTTCTGCGCTGCACAGGCCATTTCTCTGCATTTTGGAGCCTAAGGGAAAGCGCTAGTGTTCCTGCGGAGAGCTGCAACAGCTGCAGAATATGTGTTGTCTTGGCACATGTTTGCAATCCACCATGATGGATCCTTAGTGAAACCAAACTGTGGTTCTGCTTCAAACATCTCACCCTGCTTGGCCACAAAGCTTTCGCTGACATGTCCCATTGCCTTTTTATTGCCGCGTTTCATTTTCAGAGTTTGTACGGAATCATTGCACTTTGCTTCTAAGCTGAACGTCGATACTGCTGGAGTCTCATATGTCCATTTTCTTCTCACACAAAAAAACTGCTTCCTTTAAAACATGCTGATGCGACCTGCTTTCTTGCTCAGCTGTAATTTTAGGGGTGTTCTCTGTCCCGCTTACAGTCTGAATCTAAACTAAGAAGGTTATGGGACACAGATGTGCCAAGACAAATAGTTTGCTTGGACCTTGCCACGTGTATTCAAGAGCATCCTTTCACTCCACCATCAAGTCTCTGCTTTACATCCTGCAAACTTCACACACACATACATACATACATACTGGAATGAGGCAATTTCTTTCTTTCTTTCTCAGCTACACTCACCTATCCCCCACGCTAACTTCTTTACCGCTTTTCTCTTGGCCTTGCTATGCATACTTTTCCTCTTAAGACACCCATTGTCTGGCCTACCCCTTCCCTACATTGCCTTGCCTTTCCTTTCCTATCCAACCTTGCATTTCTTTGTCATTCCTGGCCATTGTTTTCCTCTTCCTTCCTGACCCATCCATGTCCTTCCCTTGCCCTTCCTACCAGTCCAGTGTCTTGCACCACCCATCCCCCTTGCCACTTTGTCCAGTTTCCCTTCCCCTTTGTCCAGCTCCAATCTTTCATTTCCTTCTCCTTCTAGGACTCTCATTGCCTTGCTTGCCTCTCCTTTGTCTTGCCTGGCAAAGCCACCACTTTTCTTGGCGTTACCTTTGAACCTCTCCTCTCCCTTGCCTTGCATTCCCTTGCTCACTCGTCCCCCACCTGGAATTCAATACCCCTCTTTTTGCGGCATTTCTTCATCTTGCCTTGCCCTGCCTGCTTCTCCTAGGACTCTCAAGGCTTTCACGTACCTCCAGCGTTTCAGGAGCATGTGAGAGGAAGCCCAAAAGAGGTCACGAGCAAACACACCCATCTGTCCTGGCAGCTTGCTTCTGGCACCTATCCTTACATGTCTTGAATTTTGGACATAAAATTCACATTTCACCTTTGCGCTTCAGGACCAGAATGACAGTTCTTTTGTATACCAAGGAAAGCAGGTAATCCAAGTGTTTTAGGTGCAGATTAGAGATGGCCCATGTGAGATCAAGGCCAGCCAGAGAAGTCTGTCCTAGCCCCTTTTGTGTACCAGCAGTCTTTGAATGTACCTCTCATTTGTCTTGTTTTGGTGACCCAAAAGTTTCCTTGCCTTGCCCTGCCTTGCCTCCCTAGTCTTGCACTCCCTCCAGTGCCTATGCCCACACTTGACCTGCCTACTGCTTTCCTCCAGGGAAACCTAGCCTTGCCTAGGCCTTCCTGTTTCTGCCTGGCCTTCCTATGCCCATCCTTGCCTAGAAGTTCTGGGCCTTCTCTCACCTACCACTCCATTTGCTTGCCCCTCATGGCTCCAGCCTTGTCAGCTTCTCCCTTGACTTGCCTACAATTGCGCCTACACTTGGTTTGCATTGCAAAGAGCGGTAGGCAAGGCAAAGCAAAGCAAGGAAGGTCTTTCTAGGTCTTGCCAGGCAAGGCACACATAAGGAAGCAAGCAAGCAAAACAAGAGTAGACTAGCCACAGCATCAAAGGCAAGGCAAGGCCAAGTGACTCTGAGTGCCTTTCCTTGGCAAGTAAAAGATATAGTGACAATGTAATAGGGCAGGCGTTAAAGGTACCATGAGGAGGTATAGTCCAGCAAGATATTTATGTCGTAGACCCTTCTGTGCAGGAGCCATTGTTGGACATAGTACAGGACATGGCATACAGTTTGGCTTGGTAAGTTCCTGAAGGAGAATGGCAATGCTTTCTCATGGGAAGGAAAGCACGTAGCCCCAGAGTTGGAGGTGCAGATAAGAAGCTGTGTCACGCAGCTCAAGGACGACAGCAGCTTCTTGTGCCGGCATATTTGGAAGCACTCCCTCAATTTGTACTGTCATTCAGTCAGTATCCATCTTTGGAAGGCTGTCCGCCTCTAGTAAGAGTGTTCTGACACCATTGTATGGGATCAGTCACTGGATGTTTTGGATTTTGGAGGAGGGGATGCCATTTCTCTTGAAATGAGCTTCTTGTTCTTCTCTTTGGCAAAGAAATTAAGTTTGGATGGGCACTTTGGGTGGTCTCAGTGAATGTAAATGTTTTTCCCAAGAGGTTTCCCTGTGGGTTAGAGCTGTTGAACTGACAGTGGGAATCTAGACACCAAGTTGTTGAGCTTTTTGTCCTTGTAGCTTTAGTGTGTGAGTAGTCCCTGTTGCCATGCTGCTTGGATCTTGACTCTGAGACTGAAAGCTTAGGAGCGTAGAGCTGAAAAGAAAAGTGTCAATAGCAGGGTGTGTGTTCATTGTTTGATGGGTGAAGTTGAAATTGTAGGCAGCAAAGAACTTTCTCTCTCAGCTGGCACATTTGTTGAGCGGATGTCTTTGAGTTTGTTACCGGACTCTGCGAGAGTGAAAATGTTTGTTAGGGCAGAGGATTTCGTGTTGCCCTTTGAGTGTGGTGCAAAAGTGTTTGCACACTTGGAAGGGGAAGATCAGCAAAGTCTTTTTTTCCTGGCACAGTTAATTTGAGAGCAGGGACGTTTCCAACTGGGCTCTGTCCTTTGGAGCTGGCCTCGGTGCGTTTCCTTCTTTTGTTAGTCGACAGCGCCATCGTGTGGTTATTTTGATGAGCGCTGGCAGACGGTGCCAGGGAAAAAGCCAAGCTGTTTGCGGCTCCGGCCTCATTGGTGTAGGAGCAGCGCAGGGAAGAGCTCCGCTGGGGGTCCTGGCTCTTAGAGACTGAGAGAATGTGATCCTGTATGTAGCACAGAAGGAAGTGGAATTGTTTCATTGTGGGCTGTGCAGTTTATAAGCTGCAAATGAAAAGGCAATTGCAGCGCAGCCTCTTCTTTTCTGTGTGATCAGCTGCTCAACATGTAACTCGCACACACTGAACTGCATCCACCTCCCTGGAGATATAAAATGTGTATATCACTTTCCTCAAACTCTATGTATTACCTTGCACTCTAGCAGATCACAAACCGCTTCAAAACGTCCAGCAGCTACTCAAAAAGAAAAAGTCCAACAAAAAGCTAGTGCTGGCCTTTAGAGTGCCTTTGCAGTCCGTAAAATAGACGAAACGCACTAGGGCTTTGAATGCTTCTTCCCAACTATATAAATTCTCTCCAAGTGGCAAAGTCCATCATTACAGCAAAATTTTTCAGCTGGAGTTCTGACTGAGAGATGTGCCAGGACAGAAGGCATTTGCTGACCTACCCTTTTTCCCTGTGTAACTTGGTATTTGCAGTACAATTATTTTCAGTGTCGCTGTGTCCAAGCAGCTAGAGATTACACAGATAGAAGTGTCAAGAGAGATGCTGCTAAAGTACGCCCTTTATATAGCAGCATTTAAATGGAACACGACTCCTTGCTGCTTTTTCTTTCCCAGAGAGACCTGCTGTCAATTTTTTCACTCTGGCTTCTTGATCAAAAATGTCCACCTGAAATGTCTTACAGAAATAGGCTCCAGGTGTAAAAACCAGTACGGGGCTACATTTTCTGCGTGCTCCACATAAGTCACATCAAACTCACTCATCAAACTTCACTCTCTCCTTCCATTCTCCACTGCCTCTACCATTGTGTTCTCTGGATCTCAGAGTCTAAAGGCAGGCGCAATAGTTTCCACTGAGGGGTTGGAAGAGGTGTACAAGCAGCACAAATAGCTTCTGCGCTGCGCAGGCCATTTCTCTGCATTTTAGAGTCTAAGGGAAAGCGCTAGTGTTCCTGCGGAGAGCTGCAACAGCTGCAGAATATGTGTTGTCTTGGCACATGTTTGCAATCCACCATGATGGATCCTTAGTGAAACCAAACTGTGGTTCTGCTTCAAACATCTCACCCTGCTTGGCCACAAAGCTTTCGCTGACATGTCCCATTGCCTTTTTATTGCTGCGTTTCATTTTCAGAGTTTGTACGGAATCATTGCACTTTGCTTCTAAGCTGAACGTCGATACTGCTGGAGTCTCATATGTCCATTTTCTTCTCACACAAAAAAACTGCTTCCTTTAAAACATGCTGATGCGACCTGCTTTCTTGCTCAGCTGTAATTTTAGGGGTGTTCTCTGTCCCGCTTACAGTCTGAATCTAAACTAAGAAGGTTATGGGACACAGATGTGCCAAGACAAATAGTTTGCTTGGACCTTGCCACGTGTATTCAAAAGCATCCTTTCACTCCACCATCAAGTCTCTGCTTTACATCCTGCAAACTTCACACACACATACATACATACATACAAACTGGAATGAGGTACTTTCTTTCTTTCTTTCTCAGCTACACTCACCTATCCCCCACGCTAACTTCTTTACCGCTTTTCTCTTGGCCTTGCTATGCATACTTTTCCTCTTAAGACACCCATTGTCTGGCCTACCCCTTCCCTACATTGCCTTGCCTTTCCTTTCCTATCCAACCTTGCATTTCTTTGTCATTCCTGGCCATTGTTTTCCTCTTCCTTCCTGACCCATCCATGTCTTTCCCTTGCCCTTCCTACCAGTCCAGTGCCTTGCACCACCCATCCCCCTTGCCACTTTGTCCAGTTTCCCTTCCCCTTTGTCCAGCTCCAATCTTTCATTTCCTTCTCCTTCTAGGACTCTCATTGCCTTGCTTGCCTCTCCTTTGTCTTGCCTGGCAAAGCCACCACTTTTCTTGGCGTTACCTTTGAACCTCTCCTCTCCCTTGCCTTGCATTCCCTTGCTCACTCGTCCCCCACCTGGAATTCAATACCCCTCTTTTTGCGGCATTTCTTCATCTTGCCTTGCCCTGCCTGCTTCTCCTAGGACTCTCAAGGCTTTCACGTACCTCCAGCGTTTCAGGAGCATGTGAGAGGAAGCCCAAAAGAGGTCACGTGCAAGCACACCCATCTGTCCTGGCAGCTTGCTTCTGGCACCTATCCTTACATGTCTTGAATTTTGGACATAAAATTCACATTTCACCTTTGCGCTTCAGGACCAGAATGACAGTTCTTTTGTATACCAAGGAAAGCAGGTAATCCAAGTGTTTTAGGTGCAGATTAGAGATGGCCCATGTGAGATCAAGGCCAGCCAGAGAAGTCTGTCCTAGCCCCTTTTGTGTACCAGCAGTCTTTGAATGTACCTCTCATTTGTCTTGTTTTGGTGACCCAAAAGTTTCCTTGCCTTGCCCTGCCTTGCCTCCCTAGTCTTGCACTCCCTCCAGTGCCTATGCCCACACTTGACCTGCCTACTGCTTTCCTCCAGGGAAACCTAGCCTTGCCTAGGCCTTCCTGTTTCTGCCTGGCCTTCCTATGCCCATCCTTGCCTAGAAGTTCTGGGCCTTCTCTCACCTACCACTCCATTTGCTTGCCCCTCATGGCTCCAGCCTTGTCAGCTTCTCCCTTGACTTGCCTACAATTGCGCCTACACTTGGTTTGCATTGCAAAGAGCGGTAGGCAAGGCAAAGCAAAGCAAGGAAGGTCTTTCTAGGTCTTGCCAGGCAAGGCACACATAAGCAAGCAAGCAAAACAAGAGTAGACTAGCCACAGCATCAAAGGCAAGGCAAGGCCAAGTGACTCTGAGTGCCTTTCCTTGGCAAGTAAAAGATATAGTGACAATGTAATAGGGCAGGCGTTAAAGGTACCATGAGGAGGTATAGTCCAGAGAGATATTTATGTCGTAGACCCTTCTGTGCAGGAGCCATTGTTGGACATAGTACAGGACATGGCATACAGTTTGGCTTGGTAAGTTCCTGAAGGAGAATGGCAATGCTTTCTCATGGGAAGGAAAGCACGTAGCCCCAGAGTTGGAGGTGCAGATAAGAAGCTGTGTCGCGCAGCTCAAGGATGACAGCAGCTTCTTGTGCCGGCATATTTGGAAGCACTCCCTCAATTTGTACAGTCATTGAGTCAGTATCCATCTTTGGAAGGCTGTCTGCCTCTAGTAAGAGTGTTCTGACACCATTGTATGGGATCAGTCACTGGATGTTTTGGATTTTGGAGGAGGGGATGCCATTTCTCTTGAAATGAGCTTCTTGTTCTTCTCTTTGGCAAAGAAATTAAGTTTGGATGGGCACTTTGGGTGGTCTCAGTGAATTTAAAGGTTTTTCCCAAGAGGTTTCCCTGTGGGTTAGAGCTGTTGAACTGACAGTGGGAATCTAGACAGCAAGTTGTTGAGCTTTCTGTCCTTGTAGCTTTAGTGTGTGAGTAGTCCCTGTTGCCATGCTGCTTGGATCTTGACTCTGAGACTGAAAGCTTAGGAGCGTAGAGCAGAAAAGAAAAGTGCCAATAGCAGGGTGTGTGTTCATTGTTTGATGGGTGAAGCTGAAATTGTAGGCAGCAAAGAACTTTCTCTCTCCGCTGGCACATTTGTTGAGCGGATGTCTTTGAGTTTGTTACCGGACTCTGCGAGAGTGAAAATGTTTGTTAGGGCAGAGGATTTCGTGTTGCCCTTTGAGTGTGGTGCAAAAGTGTTTGCACACTTGGAGGGGGAAGATCAGCAAAGTCTTTTTTTCTTGGCACAGTTAATTTGAGAGCAGGGACGTTTCCAACTCGGCTCTGTCCTTTGGTGTTGCCGCCCATATTGCTTGGTTTTATTTAGTTCAGAGGTGGTTTACCCCAGTTGCTCCCCGGTCATAAAGAATGGTTTGTCCCCAGTTGCCCATCATTGTAAACCCTTCCCATTTTTCCAGATTGTTCCCCATCCATCACCCCAATCCTGCCCCTAAGCCCTGTCAATCTATGTGAACCCCCACCTTTTGTTCCAGTTCTTTCCTTGCCTATCATCCCTTCCTCGAGGCCCCATTGATTGTACAGTTGCTTTCCCCCCCCCCGGGTCCTTACCATTGGTCCTGCATATTGTAATCCCCACCCATAACCCCTCCGTTCCTGTTGTCCCATTGGTCACCATATGAGCTGCCCACGGTCCTTAAAACCTGGCGCATGGGGGTGCCCAGGGTCTCGGCTCAGACCTCTCCCCTGTGATCCCAGCCCTGCACCTGTTGGAATAAACTTGTTCCTGGGAAATCGGGAGAGCTTGAGCACTCTTTCTCCCTTCGTCACAACCCGTGTCGCCCTGTGAGCCACGACGCCAGAGCGCAGAGGAGCTCTGGAGGTTCCAGGTTGAGCCTCGCAGTGCTTGCCTGGTTCCCCACTCCTGCCGCTGACATCGGCCACAGCTAGCCGAGGCAAAAGGGGCCGAGCGGGCAGCGACAGTTGGCGCTCAATGCGGGGCCTCTCGTGAGGCGTGGAGACCCCCGGAGAAGTCGGTGAATCTACGCACTTGTGTGGATTTTACAAAAGACTGTGAGCGGCAGCTACCCCGGTAGAGCAGACTCATTTCTGTCGAGTACCGCTCCCGGGGATCGAGGCGGCAACCGTCGACGTGCCGACGATCGCCTCGGGGTTTGTGGACGTCTCCTGCAGCACCTGTCCGGACTTGGGTGAGTAGCCCCCACGTGGGGGACGAGGGGGTGTGCAAGTGTGTGCAGCTCCCCCTGCTGTGTGTTGGTGTGCAGCTCCCCCTGCTGTGTGTTGAGAATCCCTCGGGGAGGGAGTGTGGGGTAGCCCGTTCGGACCCGTACTTTTACTTTGTTACGTTTGCCTTTAGCTGCAGGGGGTGGTGGGAACTGCTGTGCTGGGGTTAGAAAGATGGGCGCACGTCTGTCAGCACAGCAAAAAAGAGTTTTCTACCAAGTTGTGGGTACCCTTGAGGGAGGGAGTAGACGGTTTTCTCGTGGGAGGGTGAAACAGTTTGTGAGATGGCTGTTCCTGCATTTCCCCAACTTCACCCCAGACAGAGCAAACACCGTAGAGTTTTGGAATGAAGTCGGAACAAAGTTAACAGAGTTAGTGAATGAAGGAGATACATCGGCTGACAAATTTGTAACATTGTTTATCTTAATTCAGTCTGCCGTAATAAAAGAAAAAAAAATGCAGGAGCAACAGCCACAAACTGCCCCAGTTTCCCCAGTTTTCCCATCCCCGTGTTCCTCTCCCCCTGATCCCGAGTTGAGGGAGACCTGCGGAGCGACCTGCAGGGCAAGTTGTCCTGTTCAGGGTTCCCCCAAGGGTAACAGGATCCCTGGCTCCCCACGTCTCTCCCAGAACCCCTGCCCTGGTAGCCCTGGCCAAGCTACCAGAGCACTTTTCCATTCCCCCGTCTCCCCAGTTACAAACCCTCAGCTAAACATTTCCCAGGTTGCAAGTCCCCAGTTTTCACCCTCAGATCCCCGTGCCTCAGTTTCCCCCAGTTTCCAATGTTCCCCTGTGTTCCCCTACCCCTCTCCTAACCCTCAAAAGGGCTCCCGGAGGTCACAAGATGGCGGGGACCACATGGCTGGGACCTTCCCTTGTGCCTCTTCTCCCCATAATCCCTTTCAGACCCCCAAGAACAACCCTTTCGTCCATGGCTCCACCCTTTCTCCCTACCCTAACTCCACCCAGTTCCCCTCGAAAACCTCCTCCTCCTCAGGGGCGGGCCCCTCTGAAGTCATGCACCTAAACCCCGCCTTTTCTGATTGCCGCTCCTTCCCCTTGCCCTCCTCCTCAGTCGGTCCTCCAGTCCCGCCCCCTCCGACTCCTGGTTCTCACGCCCTTTCTTCCGGTTCCCACGGTCCCACATCCAGTTCCCATGCTTTGGGAGCTGGAGATGGTAAGCCTGGAAGCCAGAACCCGGAACAGGTAGAAATCCCCATTGCCGCACCGGTGACTTTTCGTGGAAGGGGTGGGCGGTCCCGGGAATGGGAAGCCCTCTCCTTCCAAACTAAGAAGGAGCTGTGCAAGGCACAGAAGGAGTTCGGGAGGGGTAGCGAATATTTTAAAGGTCTATTAAAAGCTACCTTTTCTGCGAACGAAATGGTGCCCAGTGATCTGAAGGAGTTGTTTTCCTGCCTCCTTTCCACAGCTGACTTCAGGTTGTGGAAACAGGGGTGGAAGAGATCATTAGAGACCATCCTTCCAAGCCTCTTGCACAGTATTGATGGATGTATAGATGGAGTCCCTCTGACTTTAGATCACTTGTGCGGTGAGGGAAATTGGGACAAGCCAGAGGAGCAGGCCAGGGTATTACCCCGGCCTGTCCTGATTAAAGTCATGGAGGCCGCAGAAAAGGTTTTCAATACATTACCTGAGGAGGGACCCCAGATAAATTTAATGAGTATTTTCCAGCTCCCTAATGAACCTTTTAATAAGTTTATCAATAGATTGCAAGCCCAGGCAGAGAAGCAAGTAGAAGAGGCAAATCTACAAGAACAGCTTGTATTAGAAGTGGCGAAAGCCAATGCCAATGACATTTGTAAACAGATAATTTTCAGTTTGCCTCTCTACCCAACCCCGACACTAGACATCCTCATCGAAGCCTGCTCCAAGAAGGTGCCGATGATGGGGATGTCCAGAGCCATCCCACCGCAACAGTTGAGACAAGCGCCTACTGCAGCAGTGACGCAGTTTCCACCATCACCAGCGCGTCAACCACTGTGTTTCCGCTGCAGGCAACCTGGACATCTAGCTAGGGACTGCCCGGCAGGGCATCCTAGCCAAGGGAGCAGTGCGGGGGCGAGGGCAAGCAATACAATAATAAAAAAAAACTAGGGGAGCTGCGCGAGCCTGCCCCGCGCGAAGCAATAAATGGGGCAGGTCTCGCGGGGGAGGGGGGCTTTTTACATCAGGCTTGGACACCCAACCGGACGCGACATCTAACCACCACCAAGGACATCCTCTTTCGAACCCAGCACTGGACAGTAGTTGCTGTGGATCCACTGGAGGGAGGCAAGAAAAATACTGGATGTGACTGTAAGTACATCGCCATCGGGGACACTAAACACACACCCCCAGAGATTGAGATCTCCCCGATCACCTTCCCAGAGGGTCCGGAAGATCTCATCCTCTTAGCGCGCTGCATTCACCCACCATATTTTCTCCCGAAGGGGCAAATCATAGCCCAGTACATTCCTGTCCCGGAGGGAGTCCCAGTGGACGACCACGCACCAGGCGTCTACTGGACAGAAGTAGTGGGTGAGGACAAACCCATCGTCGATTGCAGCATCAAGCAGGGTGCGGAATCTGTCCATCTGAAGGGTCTGCTTGATACGGGGGCAGATGTAACGATCATCCCCCAGAGGAGATGGCTGTCACATTGGGAGCTGCAACCTGTGGCAGGGAAAATTCAGGGTATAGGGGGTACTCAATTAGCGCAAGTATCAAGGAGCGTAGTGCAAATTATGGGGCCGGATGGGCAATTGGCAAACCTGCGCCCATTTGTTGCGGATTTTCAGGTTCCCTTGTGGGGGAGAGACCTTATGTCACAATGGGGGGTAAAGATCGAAATCCCGAAAACCCCTCGGGATTTTTAATAGCGGCCACTGTGGAGCGCCCCTTCCAAAAACTTGATTGGACCACTGATGAAGCAATCTGGATTGATCAGTGGCCGCTTCGAAAAGACAAATTAAGGGCGCTCAACGAGCTCGTGGAGGAGCAATTATTAAAAGGTAATATTGTAGAGACTACCAGCCCTTGGAACTCCCCGGTATTTGTTATCCGGAAGCCGGGGAAAGACAAGTGGCGGCTCCTTCACGACCTTCGTGCCATCAATAAGATCATTGTTGACATGGGGCCCCTCCAACCAGGGATGCCTACCCCAACGATGCTCCCCCGAAATTGGGATCTGGCCGTAATTGATATAAAAGACTGCTTCTTTCAAATTCCCTTGCACCCTGATGACGCCCCACGGTTTGCCTTCTCGGTGCCCACCCTCAACCGAGAAGCCCCAATGAGGAGATTCCACTGGCGGGTGTTGCCACAAGGCATGAAAAATTCACCCACCATCTGCCAGTGGTATGTCTCCTCATTGCTGTCTCCCGTGCGCAAAGAGATGGGGGAGGTCATCATCCATCACTATATGGATGATGTCCTAGTGTGCGCCCCCCATGACGATCTACTCACCCGATCACTTGACCGAGTGGTTAAAGTTTTAACAGCTGCAGGCTTTCAACTCCAGGAGGATAAAGTTCAACGGATGCCACCCTGGAAATATCTGGGTCTGCGGATTGCTGAGAGGACTGTTGTGCCTCAAAAATTAGCAATAAACAGCAATCCGAAAACCTTGTCAGACCTTCACTCGCTGTGTGGGACCTTAAACTGGGTCAGGCCTTGGCTGGGCCTTTCCACTGAAGACCTAGCCCCCCTCTTCACACTTTTGAAGGGGGAGAAGGAGCTGAGTTCTCCCAGGACCCTGACCCCAGAAGCGAGGAAAGCCCTGGAGAAAGTAGAAGAGGCGCTTGTCGAAAGACAGGCGCATCGGTACGAACCGACCCTGCCTTTTGAGTTTATTGTGCTCGGGAGAATGCCACACCTCAGTGGGCTGATTTTTCAGTGGGACCAGGGCTCAAAGGATCCCCTCTTAATCATAGAGTGGGTTTTCTTGAGCCATCAAAGGTCCAAAAGTGTCACCCGGCCAAAGGAGCTGATGGCTCAGCTCATCGGGAGAGCTCGGGCCAGGCTTCGGGAGATGGCTGGGTGCGACTTTGCATGCATTCGGGTACCAGTCAGCTTGTCTCGGGACAAAGAGTCCCCAGATAAGCTGACAAAAGAGATGTTTAATCAGTTACTTCGGGAAAATGAGACACTCCAGATTGCTTTGGATAGTTTTGAGGGCCAAGTCTCTGTTCATGCCCCTGCCCACAAATTTTTCAATTCCAAATTCGAACCAATTCCAAAAGAAGTACGGAGCAGGAAGCCCCTCAAAGCCCTGACTGTGTTCACTGACGCATCCGGGGCATCTCACAAGTCTGTGGTGACTTGGAGAAATCCTGAGACTCAGCAGTGGGAAGCAGATGTTCAATATGTGGAGGGATCTCCACAGGTTGCTGAGTTGGATGCAGTCGTCAGGGCCTTTGAGAGGTTCTCTGAACCTTTCAATTTAGTCACTGATTCGGCCTATGTTGCAGGGGTGGTTGCCAGAGCAGAACACGCTGCCCTGAAGGAGGTCTCTAACCCAAAATTGTTCGAGTTGCTTTCTAAATTAATATATACTGTTTCCCACAGGAAGCAACCATTTTTCGTGATGCATGTGAGGTCGCACACAGATCTCCCCGGCCCAGTAGCCGAGGGAAACCAGATGGCTGATTCCCTCGCTGCCCCTGTTTCCATGGCTCAGCTCCCCGATCGGTTCCAACAAGCTAAGCTGAGCCACCAAATGTTCCATCAGAATGTGCCTGGCCTGGTCCGCCAATTCCACCTGCGGCGGGATCAGGCCAGAGCCATTGTGGCCACATGCCCCCATTGCCAGACCACCGTCATGCCCTCTCTAGGGGCGGGGGTGAACCCTCGAGGCCTGGGGAGCTGTGAGGTGTGGCAGATGGATATAACTCACATTCCCGAATTTGGCGGGCTGAAGTTCGTACATGTATCCATAGACACTTTCTCAGGGGCAGTCTTTGCTTCTGCCCATACAGGAGAGAAAGCCGAGCATGCCTGCAAACACCTCATGCAGGCTTTCTCTGTGCTGGGGGTCCCCAAAGAGCTAAAGACAGATAATGGCCCAGCATACACTTCCAGAAAACTGGAAGAATTCCTGCAGAGTTGGGGAGTGACACATAAGAGAGGCATCCCACACTCCCCCACCGGCCAAGCGATTGTGGAGCGAGCCCACCAGTCGCTCAAACGCGTCCTAAAACGTCAGTGGGATTCAATGAAAGGTTGCGCCCCTCAGGATAGGCTATCAAAGGTGCTGTTTACTATCAATTTTCTGAACTGTACTGATACTAATCCCAATCCTCCGGTGGCACTGCACTTTAACTCCACCAGCAACTACGAGCTCCAACATCGCCCTCCAGTGCTGGTCCGGGACCCAGAAACCCAAAAGATCATGGGTCCATTCGATCTGGTGACCTGGGGGCGAGGTTACGCTTGCGTCTCCTCGCCCCAGGGACTAAGGTGGATCCCACAAAAGTGGGTGAAACCTTATGTCCCAAAACATCCTACCAGGCCACCAGATGAGCAAGAGGATGTCGCTGCGTCCGTGCAGGCCGCCCCAGTAACCCCCGAGGGCGACGAGGAGGGAGAATGTCTCGAACCCCTTTTCTCTATTGATTTTTTGCTCTCCCTTTATGTTAACTGAAGTATTTGTTTTCCTTTATTTTCAGAGAGCCATCAGAAGGATGACCACCCCGAACGTCGCACTGGCCACCGTGCTCCTGCAGGATGGGGTGTCTCCGGATGGCTCTCTTCTGTTATAAGGACCATATTATAGATTGTTTTTGTAATTTTTTATTATTTTAGGTACATTCGCGGTGTTGCGGAAGTGTTTAATTCAATCCATCCTTTCTTTGTTATCCCCCCCACGGCAAGTTAACTATGTTGATGTAAACCCTCCTCCTCCTCCTCCCTCTCCCGCTCCCGAATGGCTTGCTGTACCCTCTGCTCCCCTAGACCCCACGCCTTCCTCTGTTTCTTAAAAGGAAAGGGGGAGATGTTGCCGCCCATATTGCTTGGTTTTATTAAGTTCAGAGGTGGTTTACCCCAGTTGCTCCCCGGTCATAAAGAATGGTTTGTCCCCAGTTGCCCATCATTGTAAACCCTTCCCATTTTTCCAGATTGTTCCCCATCCATCACCCCAATCCTGCCCCTAAGCCCTGTCAATCTATGTGAACCCCCACCTTTTGTTCCAGTTCTTTCCTTGCCTATCATCCCTTCCTCGAGGCCCCATTGATTGTACAGTTGCTTTCCCCCCCCCCGGGTCCTTACCATAGGTCCTGCATATTGTAATCCCCACCCATAACCCCTCCGTTGCTGTTGTCCCATTGGTCACCATATGAGCCGCCCACGGTCCTTAAAACCTGGCGCATGGGGGTGCCCAGGGTCTCGGCTCAGACCTCTCCCCTGTGATCCCAGCCCTGCACCTGTTGGAATAAACTTGTTCCTGGGAAATCGGGTGAGCTTGAGCACTCTTTCTCCCTTCGTCACAACCCGTGTCGCCCTTTGAGCCACGACGCCAGAGCGCAGAGGAGCTCTGGAGGTTCCAGGTTGAGCCTCGCAGTGCTTGCCTGGTTCCCCACTCCTGCCGCTGACATCGGCCACAGCTAGCCGAGGCAAAAGGGGCCGAGCGGGCAGCGACACTTTGGAGCTGGCCTCGGTGCGTTTCCTTCTTTTGTTAGTGGACAGCGCCATCGTGTGGTTATTTTGATGAGCGCTGGCAGCCGGTGCCAGGGAAAAAGCCAAGCTGTTTGCGGCTCCGGCCTCATTGGTGTAGGAGCAGCGCAGGGAAGAGCTCCGCTGGGGGTCCTGGCTCTTAGAGACTGAGAGAATGTGATCCTGTATGTAGCACAGAAGGAAGTGGAATTGTTTCATTGTGGGCTGTGCAGTTTATAAGCTGCAAATGAAAAGGCAATTGCAGCGCAGCCTCTTCTTTTCTGTGTGATCAGCTGCTCAACATGTAACTCGCACACACTGAACTGCATCCACCTCCCTGGAGATATAAAATGTGTATATCACTTTCCTCAAACTCTATGTATTACCTTGCACTCTAGCAGATCCCAAACCGCTTCAAAACGTCCAGCAGCTACTCAAAAAGAAAAAGTCCAACAAAAAGCTAGTGCTGGCCTTTAGAGTGCCTTTGCAGTTTGTAAAATAGACGAAATGCACTAGGGCTTTGAATGCTTCTTCCCAACTATATAAATTCTCTCCAAGTGGCAAAGTCCATCACTACAGCAAAATTTTTCAGCTGGAGTTCTGACTGAGAGATGTGCCAGGACAGAAGGCATTTGCTGACCTACCCTTTTTCCCTGTGTCACTTGGTATTTGCAGTACAATTATTTTCAGTGTCGCTGTGTCCAAGCAGCTAGAGATTACACAGATAGAAGTGTCAAGAGAGATGCTGCTAAAGTACGCCCTTCTTATAGCAGCATTTAAATGGCACACGACGCCTTGCTGCTTTTTCTTTCCCAGAGAGACCTGCTGTCAATTTTTTCACTCTGGCTTCTTGATCAAAAATGTCCACCTGAAATGTCTTACAGAAATAGGCTCCAGGTGTAAAAACCAGTACGGGACTACATTTTCTGCGTGCTCCACATAAGTCACATCAAACTCACTCATCAAACTTCACTCTCTCCTTCCATTCTCCACTGCCTCTACCATTGTGTTCTCTGAATCTCAGAGTCTAAAGGCAGGCGCAATAGTTTCCACTGAGGGGTTGGAAGAGGTGTACAAGCAGCACAAATAGCTTCTGCGCTGCACAGGCCATTTCTCTGCATTTTAGAGTCTAAGGGAAAGCGCTAGTGTTCCTGCGGAGAGCTGCAACAGCTGCAGAATATGTGTTGTCTTGGCACATGTTTGCAATCCACCATGATGGATCCTTAGTGAAACCAAACTGTGGTTCTGCTTCAAACATCTCACCCTGCTTGGCCACAAAGCTTTTGCTGACATGTCCCATTGCCTTTTTATTGCTGCGTTTCATTTTCAGAGTTTGTACGGAATCATTGCACTTTGCTTCTAAGCTGAAAGTCGATACTGCTGGAGTCTCATATGTCCATTTTCTTCTCACACAAAAAAACTGCTTCCTTTAAAACATGCTGATGCGACCTGCTTTCTTGCTCAGCTGTAATTTTAGGGGTGTTCTCTGTCCCGCTTACAGTCTGAATCTAAACTAAGAAGTTTATGGGACACAGATGTGCCAAGACAAATAGTTTGCTTGGACCTTGCCACGTGTATTCAAAAGCATCCTTTCACTCCACCATCAAGTCTCTGCTTTACATCCTGCAAACTTCACACACACATACATACATACAAACTGGAATGAGGCACTTTCTTTCTTTCTTTCTTTCTCAGCTACACTCACCTATCCCCCACGCTAACTTCTTTACCGCTTTTCTCTTGGCCTTGCTATGCATACTTTTCCTCTTAAGACACCCATTGTCTGGCCTACCCCTTCCCTACATTGCCTTGCCTTTCCTTTCCTATCCAACCTTGCATTTCTTTGTCATTCCTGGCCATTGTTTTCCTCTTCCTTCCTGACCCATCCATGTCTTTCCCTTGCCCTTCCTACCAGTCCAGTGCCTTGCACCACCCATCCCCCTTGCCACTTTGTCCAGTTTCCCTTCCCCTTTGTCCAGCTCCAATCTTTCATTTCCTTCTCCTTCTAGGACTCTCATTGCCTTGCTTGCCTCTCCTTTGTCTTGCCTGGCAAAGCCACCACTTTTCTTGGCGTTACCTTTGAACCTCTCCTCTCCCTTGCCTTGCATTCCCTTGCTCACTCGTCCCCCACCTGGAATTCAATACCCCTCTTTTTGCTGCATTTCTTCATCTTGCCTTGCCCTGCCTGCTTCTCCTAGGACTCTCAAGGCTTTCACGTACCTCCAGCGTTTCAGGAGCATGTGAGAGGAAGCCCAAAAGAGGTCACGTTCAAGCACACCCATCTGTCCTGGCAGCTTGCATCTGGCACCTATCCTTACATGTCTTGAATTTTGGACATAAAATTCACATTTCACCTTTGCGCTTCAGGACCAGAATGACAATTCTTTTGTATACCAAGGAAAGCAGGTAATCCAAGTGTTTTAGGTGCAGATTAGAGATGGCCCATGTGAGATCAAGGCCAGACAGAGAAGTCTGTCCTAGCCCCTTTTGTGTACCAGCAGTCTTTGAATGTACCTCTCATTTGTCTTGCCTTGGTGACCCCAAAGTTTCCTTGCCTTGCCCTGCCTTGCCTCCCTAGCCTTGCACTCCCTCCAGTGCCTACGCCCACACTTGACCTGCCTACTGCTTTCCTCCAGGGAAACCTAGCCTTGCCTAGGCCCTCCTGTTTCTGCCTGGCCTTCCTATGCCCATCCTTGCCTAGAAGTTCTGGGCCTTCTCTCACCTACCACTCCATTTGCTTGCCCCTCATGGCTCCAGCCTTGTCAGCTTCTCCCTTGACTTGCCTACAATTGCGCCTACACTTGGTTTGCATTGCAAAGAGCGGTAGGCAAGGCAAAGCAAAGCAAGGAAGGTCTTTCTAGGTCTTGCCAGGCAAGGCACACATAAGCAAGCAAGCAAAACAAGAGTAGACTAGCCACAGCATCAAAGGCAAGGCAAGGCCAAGTGACTCTGAGTGCCTTTCCTTGGCAAGTAAAAGATATAGTGACAATGTAATAGGGCAGGCGTTAAAGGTACCATGAGGAGGTATAGTCCAGAGAGATATTTATGTCGTAGACCCTTCTGTGCAGGAGCCATTGTTGGACATAGTACAGGACATGGCATACAGTTTGGCTTGGTAAGTTCCTGAAGGAGAATGGCAATGCTTTCTCATGGGAAGGAAAGCACGTAGCCCCAGAGTTGGAGGTGCAGATAAGAAGGTGCGTCGCGCAGCTCAAGGACGACAACAGCTTCTTGTGCCGGCATATTTGGAAGCACTCCCTCAATTTGTACAGTCATTGAGTCAGTATCCATCTTTGGAAGGCTGTCTGCCTCTAGTAAGAGTGTTCTGACACCATTGTATGGGATCAGTCACTGGATGTTTTGGATTTTGGAGGAGGGGATGCAATTTCTCTTGAAATGAGCTTCTTGTTCTTCTCTTTGGCAAAGAAATTAAGTTTGGATGGGCACTTTGGGTGGTCTCAGTGAATTTAAAGGTTTTTCCCAAGAGGTTTCCCTGTGGGTTAGAGCTGTTGAACTGACAGTGGGAATCTAGACACCAAGTTGTTGAGCTTTCTGTCCTTGTAGCTTTAGTGTGTGAGTAGTCCCTGTTGCCATGCTGCTTGGATCTTGATTCTGAGACTGAAAGCTTAGGAGCGTAGAGCAGAAAAGAAAAGTGCCAATAGCAGGGTGTGTGTTCATTGTTTGATGGGTGAAGCTGAAATTGTAGGCAGCAAAGAACTTTCTCTCTCCGCTGGCACATTTGTTGAGCGGATGTCTTTGAGTTTGTTACCGGACTCTGCGAGAGTGAAAATGTTTGTTAGGGCAGAGGATTTCGTGTTGCCCTTTGAGTGTGGTGCAAAAGTGTTTGCACACTTGGAGGGGGAAGATCAGCAAAGTCTTTTTTTCCTGGCACAGTTAATTTGAGAGCAGGGACGTTTCCAACTGGGCTCTGTCCTTTGGAGCTGGCCTCGGTGCGTTTCCTTCTTTTGTTAGTCGACAGCGCCATCGTGTGGTTATTTTGATGAGCGCTGGCAGCCGGTGCCAGGGAAAAAGCCAAGCTGTTTGCGGCTCCGGCCTCATTGGTGTAGGAGCAGCGCAGGGAAGAGCTCCGCTGGGGGTCCTGGCTCTTAGAGACTGAGAGAATGTGATCCTGTATGTAGCACAGAAGGAAGTGGAATTGTTTCATTGTGGGCTGTGCAGTTTATAAGCTGCAAATGAAAAGGCAATTGCAGCACAGCCTCTTCTTTTCTGTGTGATCAGCTGCTCAACATGTAACTCGCACACACTGAACTGCATCCACCTCCCTGGAGATATAAAATGTGTATATCACTTTCCTCAAACTCTATGTATTACCTTGCACTCTAGCAGATCCCAAACCGCTTCAAAACGTCCAGCAGCTACTCAAAAACAAAAAGTCCAACAAAAAGCTAGTGCTGGCCTTTAGAGTGCCTTTGCAGTCCGTAAAATAGACGAAACGCACTAGGGCTTTGAATGCTTCTTCCCAACTATATAAATTCTCTCCAAGTGGCAAAGTCCATCATTACAGCAAAATTTTTCAGCTGGAGTTCTGACTGAGAGATGTGCCAGGTCAGAAGGCATTTGCTGACCTACACTTTTTCCCTGTGTAACTTGGTATTTGCAGTACAATTATTTTCAGTGTCGCTGTGTCCAAGCAGCTAGAGATTACACAGATAGAAGTGTCAAGAGAGATGCTGCTAAAGTACGCCCTTCTTATAGCAGCATTTAAATGGCACACGACGCCTTGCTGCTTTTTCTTTCCCAGAGACACCTGCTGTCAATTTTTTCACTCTGGCTTCTTGATCAAAAATGTCCACCTGAAATGTCTTACAGAAATAGGCTCCTGGTGTAAAAACCAGTACGGGGCTACATTTTCTGCGTGCTCCACATAAGTCACATCAAACTCACTCATCAAACTTCACTCTCTCCTTCCATTCTCCACTGCCTCTACCATTGTGTTCTCTGGATCTCAGAGTCTAAAGGCAGGCGCAATAGTTTCCACTGAGGGGTTGGAAGAGGTGTACAAGCAGCACAAATAGCTTCTGCGCTGCGCAGGCCATTTCTCTGCATTTTAGAGTCTAAGGGAAAGCGCTAGTGTTCCTGCGGAGAGCTGCAACAGCTGCAGAATATGTGTTGTCTTGGCACATGTTTGCAATCCACCATGATGGATCCTTAGTGAAACCAAACTGTGGTTCTGCTTCAAACATCTCACCCTGCTTGGCCACAAAGCTTTCGCTGACATGTCCCATTGCCTTTTTATTGCAGCGTTTCATTTTCAGAGTTTGTACGGAATCATTGCACTTTGCTTCTAAGCTGAACGTCGATACTGCTGGAGTCTCATATGTCCATTTTCTTCTCACACAAAAAAACTGCTTCCTTTAAAACATGCTGATGCGACCTGCTTTCTTGCTCAGCTGTAATTTTAGGGGTGTTCTCTGTCCCGCTTACAGTCTGAATCTAAACTAAGAAGTTTATGGGACACAGATGTGCCAAGACAAATAGTTTGCTTGGACCTTGCCACGTGTATTCAAAAGCATCCTTTCACTCCACCATCAAGTCTCTGCTTTACATCCTGCAAACTTCACACACACATACATACATACATACTGGAATGAGGCACTTTCTTTCTTTCTTTCTTTCTCAGCTACACTCACCTATCCCCCACGCTAACTTCTTTACCGCTTTTCTCTTGGCCTTGCTATGCATACTTTTCCTCTTAAGACACCCATTGTCTGGCCTACCCCTTCCCTACATTGCCTTGCCTTTCCTTTCCTATCCAACCTTGCATTTCTTTGTCATTCCTGGCCATTGTTTTCCTCTTCCTTCCTGACCCATCCATGTCTTTCCCTTGCCCTTCCTACCAGTCCAGTGCCTTGCACCACCCATCCCCCTTGCCACTTTGTCCAGTTTCCCTTCCCCTTTGTCCAGCTCCAATCTTTCATTTCCTTCTCCTTCTAGGACTCTCATTGCCTTGCTTGCCTCTCCTTTGTCTTGCCTGGCAAAGCCACCACTTTTCTTGGCGTTACCTTTGAACCTCTCCTCTCCCTTGCCTTGCATTCCCTTGCTCACTCGTCCCCCACCTGGAATTCAATACCCCTCTTTTTGCTGCATTTCTTCATCTTGCCTTGCCCTGCCTGCTTCTCCTAGGACTCTCAAAGCTTTCACGTACCTCCAGCGTTTCAGGAGCATGTGAGAGGAAGCCCAAAAGAGGTCACGTGCAAGCACACCCATCTGTCCTGGCAGCTTGCTTCTGGCACCTATCCTTACATGTCTTGAATTTTGGACATAAAATTCACATTTCACCTTTGCGCTTCAGGACCAGAATGACAGTTCTTTTGTATACCAAGGAAAGCAAGTAATCCAAGTGTTTTAGGTGCCGATTAGAGATGGCCCATGTGAGATCAAGGCCAGCCAGAGAAGTCTGTCCTAGCCCCTTTTGTGTACCAGCAGTCTTTGAATGTACCTCTCATTTGTCTTGCCTTGGTGACCCAAAAGTTTCCTTGCCTTGCCCTGCCTTGCCTCCCTAGTCTTGCACTCCCTCCAGTGCCTACACCCACACTTGACCTGCCTACTGCTTTCCTCCGGGGAAACCTAGCCTTGCCTAGGCCTTCCTGTTTCTGCCTGGCCTTCCTATGCCCATCCTTGCCTAGAAGTTCTGGGCCTTCTCTCACCTACCACTCCATTTGCTTGCCCCCCATGGCTCCAGCCTTGTCAGTTTCTCCCTTGACTTGCCTACAATTGCGCCTACACTTGGTTTGCATTGCAAAGAGCGGTAGGCAAGGCAAAGCAAAGCAAGGAAGGTCTTTCTAGGTCTTGCCAGGCAAGGCACACATAAGCAAGCAAGCAAGCAAAACAAGAGTAGACTAGCCACAGCATCAAAGGCAAGGCAAGGCCAAGTGACTCTGAGTGCCTTTCCTTGGCAAGTAAAAGATATAGTGACAATGTAATAGGGCAGGCGTTAAAGGTACCATGAGGAGGTATAGTCCAGCAAGATATTTATGTCGTAGACCCTTCTGTGCAGGAGCCATTGTTGGACATAGTACAGGACATGGCATACAGTTTGGCTTGGTAAGTTCCTGAAGGAGAATGGCAATGCTTTCTCATGGGAAGGAAAGCACGTAGCCCCAGAGTTGGAGGTGCAGATAAGAAGCTGTGTCGCGCAGCTCAAGGACGACAGCAGCTTCTTGTGCCGGCATATTTGGAAGCACTCCCTCAATTTGTACAGTCATTGAGTCAGTATCCATCTTTGGAAGGCTGTCTGCCTCTAGTAAGAGTGTTCTGACACCATTGTATGGGATCAGTCACTGGATGTTTTGGATTTTGGAGGAGGGGATGCCATTTCTCTTGAAATGAGCTTCTTGTTCTTCTCTTTGGCAAAGAAATTAAGTTTGGATGGGCACTTTGGGTGGTCTCAGTGAATTTAAAGGTTTTTCCCAAGAGGTTTCCCTGTGGGTTAGAGCTGTTGAACTGACAGTGGGAATCTAGACACCAAGTTGTTGAGCTTTTTGTCCTTGTAGCTTTAGTGTGTGAGTAGTCCCTGTTGCCATGCTGCTTGGATCTTGACTCTGAGACTGAAAGCTTAGGAGCGTAGAGCAGAAAAGAAAAGTGCCAATAGCAGGGTGTGTGTTCATTGTTTGATGGGTGAAGCTGAAATTGAAGGCAGCAAAGAACTTTCTCTCTCCGCTGGCACATTTGTTGAGCGGATGTCTTTGAGTTTGTTACCGGACTCTGCGAGAGTGAAAATGTTTGTTAGGGCAGAGGATTTCGTGTTGCCCTTTGAGTGTGGTGCAAAAGTGTTTGCACACTTGGAGGGGGAAGATCAGCAAAGTCTTTTTTTCCTGGCACAGTTAATTTGAGAGCAGGGACGTTTCCAACTCGGCTCTGTCCTTTGGAGCTGGCCTCGGTGCGTTTCCTTCTTTTGTTAGTCGACAGCGCCATCGTGTGGTTATTTTGATGAGCGCTGGCAGACGGTGGCAGGGAAAAAGCCAAGCTGTTTGCGGCTCCGGCCTCATTGGTGTAGGAGCAGCGCAGGGAAGAGCTCCGCTGGGGGTCCTGGCTCTTAGAGACTGAGAGAATGTGATCCTGTATGTAGCACAGAAGGAAGTGGAACTGTTTCATTGTGGGCTGTGCAGTTTATAAGCTGCAAATGAAAAGGCAATTGCAGCGCAGCCTCTTCTTTTCTGTGTGATCAGCTGCTCAACATGTAACTCGCACACACTGAACTGCATCCACCTCCCTGGAGATATAAAATGTGTATATCACTTTCCTCAAACTCTATGTATTACCTTGCACTCTAGCAGATCCCAAACCGCTTCAAAACGTCCAGCAGCTACTCAAAAACAAAAAGTCCAACAAAAAGCTAGTGCTGGCCTTTAGAGTGCCTTTGCAGTCCGTAAAATAGACGAAACGCACTAGGGCTTTGAATGCTTCTTCCCAACTATATAAATTCTCTCCAAGTGGCAAAGTCCATCATTACAGCAAAATTTTTCAGCTGGAGTTCTGACTGAGAGATGTGCCAGGACAGAAGGCATTTGCTGACCTACCCTTTTTCCCTGTGTAACTTGGTATTTGCAGTACAATTATTTTCAGTGTCGCTGTGTCCAAGCAGCTAGAGATTACACAGATAGAAGTGTCAAGAGAGATGCTGCTAAAGTACGCCCTTCTTATAGCAGCATTTAAATGGCACACGACGCCTTGCTGCTTTTTCTTTCCCAGAGAGACCTGCTGTCAATTTTTTCACTCTGGCTTCTTGATCAAAAATGTCCACCTGAAATGTCTTACAGAAATAGGCTCCAGGTGTAAAAACCAGTACGGGGCTACATTTTCTGCGTGCTCCACATAAGTCACATCAAACTCACTCATCAAACTTCGCTCTCTCCTTCCATGCTCCACTGCCTCTACCATTGTGTTCTCTGGATCTCAGAGTCTAAAGGCAGGCGCAATAGTTTCCACTGAGGGGTTGGAAGAGGTGTACAAGCAGCACAAATAGCTTCTGCGCTGCGCAGGCCATTTCTCTGCATTTTAGAGTCTAAGGGAAAGCGCTAGTGTTCCTGCGGAGAGCTGCAACAGCTGCAGAATATGTGTTGTCTTGGCACATGTTTGCAATCCACCATGATGGATCCTTAGTGAAGCCAAACTGTGGTTCTGCTTCAAACATCTCACCCTGCTTGGCCACAAAGCTTTCGCTGACATGTCCCATTGCCTTTTTATTGCTGCGTTTCATTTTCAGAGTTTGTACGGAATCATTGCACTTTGCTTCTAAGCTGAACGTCGATACTGCTGGAGTCTCATATGTCCATTTTCTTCTCACACAAAAAAACTGCTTCCTTTAAAACATGCTGATGCGACCTGCTTTCTTGCTCAGCTGTAATTTTAGGGGTGTTCTCTGTCCCGCTTACAGTCTGAATCTAAACTAAGAAGTTTATGGGACACAGATGTGCCAAGACAAATAGTTTGCTTGGACCTTGCCACGTGTATTCAAAAGCATCCTTTCACTCCACCATCAAGTCTCTGCTTTACATCCTGCAAACTTCACACACACATACATACATACATACTGGAATGAGGCACTTTCTTTCTTTCTTTCTTTCTCAGCTACACTCACCTATCCCCCACGCTAACTTCTTTACCGCTTTTCTCTTGGCCTTGCTATGCATACTTTTCCTCTTAAGACACCCATTGTCTGGCCTACCCCTTCCCTACATTGCCTTGCCTTTCCTTTCCTATCCAACCTTGCATTTCTTTGTCATTCCTGGCCATTGCTTTCCTCTTCCTTCCTGACCCATCCATGTCTTTCCCTTGCCCTTCCTACCAGTCCAGTGCCTTGCACCACCCATCCCCCTTGCCACTTTGTCCAGTTTCCCTTCCCCTTTGTCCAGCTCCAATCTTTCATTTCCTTCTCCTTCTAGGACTCTCATTGCCTTGCTTGCCTCTCCTTTGTCTTGCCTGGCAAAGCCACCACTTTTCTTGGCGTTACCTTTGAACCTCTCCTCTCCCTTGCCTTGCATTCCCTTGCTCACTCGTCCCCCACCTGGAATTCAATACCCCTCTTTTTGCGGAATTTCTTCATCTTGCCTTGCCCTGCCTGCTTCTCCTAGGACTCTCAAGGCTTTCACGTACCTCCAGCGTTTCAGGAGCATGTGAGAGGAAGCCCAAAAGAGGTCACGTGCAAGCACACCCATCTGTCCTGGCAGCTTGCTTCTGGCACCTATCCTTACATGTCTTGAATTTTGGACATAAAATTCACATTTCACCTTTGCGCTTCAGGACCAGAATGACAGTTCTTTTGTATACCAAGGAAAGCAAGTAATCCAAGTGTTTTAGGTGCCGATTAGAGATGGCCCATGTGAGATCAAGGCCAGCCAGAGAAGTCTGTCCTAGCCCCTTTTGTGTACCAGCAGTCTTTGAATGTACCTCTCATTTGTCTTGCCTTGGTGACCCAAAAGTTTCCTTGCCTTGCCCTGCCTTGCCTCCCTAGCCTTGCACTCCCTCCAGTGCCTACGCCCACACTTGACCTGCCTACTGCTTTCCTCCGGGGAAACCTAGCCTTGCCTAGGCCTTCCTGTTTCTGCCTGGCCTTCCTATGCCCATCCTTGCCTAGAAGTTCTGGGCCTTCTCTCACCTACCACTCCATTTGCTTGCCCCCCATGGCTCCAGCCTTGTCAGCTTCTCCCTTGACTTGCCTACAATTGCGCCTACACTTGGTTTGCATTGCAAAGAGCGGTAGGCAAGGCAAAGCAAAGCAAGGAAGGTCTTTCTAGGTCTTGCCAGGCAAGGCACACATAAGCAAGCAAGCAAGCAAAACAAGAGTAGACTAGCCACAGCATCAAAGGCAAGGCAAGGCCAAGTGACTCTGAGTGCCTTTCCTTGGCAAGTAAAAGATATAGTGACAATGTAATAGGGCAGGCGTTAAAGGTACCATGAGGAGGTATAGTCCAGCAAGATATTTATGTCGTAGACCCTTCTGTGCAGGAGCCATTGTTGGACATAGTACAGGACATGGCATACAGCTTGGCTTGGTAAGTTCCTGAAGGAGAATGGCAATGCTTTCTCATGGGAAGGAAAGCACGTAGCCCCAGAGTTGGAGGTGCAGATAAGAAGCTGTGTCGCGCAGCTCAAGGACGACAGCAGCTTCTTGTGCCGGCATATTTGGAAGCACTCCCTCAATTTGTACAGTCATTGAGTCAGTATCCATCTTTGGAAGGCTGTCTGCCTCTAGTAAGAGTGTTCTGACACCATTGTATGGGATCAGTCACTGGATGTTTTGGATTTTGGAGGAGGGGATGCCATTTCTCTTGAAATGAGCTTCTTGTTCTTCTCTTTGGCAAAGAAATTAAGTTTGGATGGGCACTTTGGGTGGTCTCAGTGAATGTAAAGGTTTTTCCCAAGAGGTTTCCCTGTGGGTTAGAGCTGTTGAACTGACAGTGGGAATCTAGACACCAAGTTGTTGAGCTTTTTGTCCTTGTAGCTTTAGTGTGTGAGTAGTCCCTGTTGCCATGCTGCTTGGATCTTGACTCTGAGACTGAAAGCTTAGGAGCGTAGAGCAGAAAAGAAAAGTGCCAATAGCAGGGTGTGTGTTCATTGTTTGATGGGTGAAGCTGAAATTGAAGGCAGCAAAGAACTTTCTCTCTCCGCTGGCACATTTGTTGAGCGGATGTCTTTGAGTTTGTTACCGGACTCTGCGAGAGTGAAAATGTTTGTTAGGGCAGAGGATTTCGTGTTGCCCTTTGAGTGTGGTGCAAAAGTGTTTGCACACTTGGAGGGGGAAGATCAGCAAAGTCTTTTTTTCCTGGCACAGTTAATTTGAGAGCAGGGACGTTTCCAACTGGGCTCTGTCCTTTGGAGCTGGCCTCGGTGCGTTTCCTTCTTTTGTTAGTCGACAGCGCCATCGTGTGGTTATTTTGATGAGCGCTGGCAGACGGTGGCAGGGAAAAAGCCAAGCTGTTTGCGGCTCCGGCCTCATTGGTGTAGGAGCAGCGCAGGGAAGAGCTCCGCTGGGGGTCCTGGCTCTTAGAGACTGAGAGAATGTGATCCTGTATGTAGCACAGAAGGAAGTGGAACTGTTTCATTGTGGGCTGTGCAGTTTATAAGCTGCAAATGAAAAGGCAATTGCAGCGCAGCCTCTTCTTTTCTGTGTGATCAGCTGCTCAACATGTAACTCGCACACACTGAACTGCATCCACCTCCCTGGAGATATAAAATGTGTATATCACTTTCCTCAAACTCTATGTATTACCTTGCACTCTAGCAGATCCCAAACCGCTTCAAAACGTCCAGCAGCTACTCAAAAACAAAAAGTCCAACAAAAAGCTAGTGCTGGCCTTTAGAGTGCCTTTGCAGTCCGTAAAATAGACGAAACGCACTAGGGCTTTGAATGCTTCTTCCCAACTATATAAATTCTCTCCAAGTGGCAAAGTCCATCATTACAGCAAAATTTTTCAGCTGGAGTTCTGACTGAGAGATGTGCCAGGACAGAAGGCATTTGCTGACCTACCCTTTTTCCCTGTGTAACTTGGTATTTGCAGTACAATTATTTTCAGTGTCGCTGTGTCCAAGCAGCTAGAGATTACACAGATAGAAGTGTCAAGAGAGATGCTGCTAAAGTACGCCCTTCTTATAGCAGCATTTAAATGGCACACGACGCCTTGCTGCTTTTTCTTTCCCAGAGAGACCTGCTGTCAATTTTTTCACTCTGGCTTCTTGATCAAAAATGTCCACCTGAAATGTCTTACAGAAATAGGCTCCAGGTGTAAAAACCAGTACGGGGCTACATTTTCTGCGTGCTCCACATAAGTCACATCAAACTCACTCATCAAACTTCGCTCTCTCCTTCCATGCTCCACTGCCTCTACCATTGTGTTCTCTGGATCTCAGAGTCTAAAGGCAGGCGCAATAGTTTCCACTGAGGGGTTGGAAGAGGTGTACAAGCAGCACAAATAGCTTCTGCGCTGCGCAGGCCATTTCTCTGCATTTTAGAGTCTAAGGGAAAGCGCTAGTGTTCCTGCGGAGAGCTGCAACAGCTGCAGAATATGTGTTGTCTTGGCACATGTTTGCAATCCACCATGATGGATCCTTAGTGAAGCCAAACTGTGGTTCTGCTTCAAACATCTCACCCTGCTTGGCCACAAAGCTTTCGCTGACATGTCCCATTGCCTTTTTATTGCTGCGTTTCATTTTCAGAGTTTGTACGGAATCATTGCACTTTGCTTCTAAGCTGAACGTCGATACTGCTGGAGTCTCATATGTCCATTTTCTTCTCACACAAAAAAACTGCTTCCTTTAAAACATGCTGATGCGACCTGCTTTCTTGCTCAGCTGTAATTTTAGGGGTGTTCTCTGTCCCGCTTACAGTCTGAATCTAAACTAAGAAGTTTATGGGACACAGATGTGCCAAGACAAATAGTTTGCTTGGACCTTGCCACGTGTATTCAAAAGCATCCTTTCACTCCACCATCAAGTCTCTGCTTTACATCCTGCAAACTTCACACACACATACATACATACATACTGGAATGAGGCACTTTCTTTCTTTCTTTCTTTCTCAGCTACACTCACCTATCCCCCACGCTAACTTCTTTACCGCTTTTCTCTTGGCCTTGCTATGCATACTTTTCCTCTTAAGACACCCATTGTCTGGCCTACCCCTTCCCTACATTGCCTTGCCTTTCCTTTCCTATCCAACCTTGCATTTCTTTGTCATTCCTGGCCATTGTTTTCCTCTTCCTTCCTGACCCATCCATGTCTTTCCCTTGCCCTTCCTACCAGTCCAGTGCCTTGCACCACCCATCCCCCTTGCCACTTTGTTTGGTTTCCCTTCCCCTTTGTCCAGCTCCAATCTTTCATTTCCTTCTCCTTCTAGGACTCTCATTGCCTTGCTTGCCTCTCCTTTGTCTTGCCTGGAAAAGCCACCACTTTTCTTGGCGTTCCCTTTGAACCTCTCCTCTCCCTTGCCTTGCATTCCCTTGCTCACTCGTCCCCCACCTGGAATTCAATACCCCCCTTTTTGCTGCATTTCTTCATCTTGCCTTGCCCTGCCTGCTTCTCCTAGGACTCTCAAGGCTTTCACGTACCTCCAGCGTTTCAGGAGCATGTGAGAGGAAGCCCAAAAGAGGTCACGTGCAAGCACACCCATCTGTCCTGGCAGCTTGCTTCTGGCACCTATCCTTACATGTCTTGAATTTTGGACATAAAATTCACATTTCACCTTTGCGCTTCAGGACCAGAATGACAGTTCTTTTGTATACCAAGGAAAGCAGGTAATCCAAGTGTTTTAGGTGCAGATTAGAGATGGCCCATGTGAGATCAAGGCCAGCCAGAGAAGTCTGTCCTAGCCCCTTTTGTGTACCAGCAGTCTTTGAATGTACCTCTCATTTGTCTTGCCTTGGTGACCCAAAAGTTTCCTTGCCTTGCCCTGCCTTGCCTCCCTAGTCTTGCACTCCCTCCAGTGCCTACGCCCACACTTGACCTGCCTACTGCTTTCCTCCGGGGAAACCTAGCCTTGCCTAGCCCCTCCTGTTTCTGCCTGGCCTTCCTATGCCCATCCTTGCCTAGAAGTTCTGGGCCTTCTCTCACCTACCACTCCATTTGCTTGCCCCTCATGGCTCCAGCCTTGTCAACTTCTCCCTTGACTTGCCTACAATTGCGCCTACACTTGGTTTGCATTGCAAAGAGCGGTAGGCAAGGCAAAGCAAAGCAAGGAAGGTCTTTCTAGGTCTTGCCAGGCAAGGCACACATAAGCAAGCAAGCAAAACAAGAGTAGACTAGCCACAGCATCAAAGGCAAGGCAAGGCCAAGTGACTCTGAGTGCCTTTCCTTGGCAAGTAAAAGATATAGTGACAATGTAATAGGGCAGGCGTTAAAGGTACCATGAGGAGGTATAGTCCAGCAAGATATTTATGTCGTAGACCCTTCTGTGCAGGAGCCATTGTTGGACATAGTACAGGACATGGCATACAGTTTGGCTTGGTAAGTTCCTGAAGGAGAATGGCAATGCTTTCTCATGGGAAGGAAAGCACGTAGCCCCAGAGTTGGAGGTGCAGATAAGAAGCTGTGTCGCGCAGCTCAAGGACGACAGCAGCTTCTTGTGCCGGCATATTTGGAAGCACTCCCTCAATTTGTACAGTCATTGAGTCAGTATCCATCTTTGGAAGGCTGTCTGCCTCTAGTAAGAGTGTTCTGTCACCATTGTATGGGATCAGTCACTGGATGTTTTGGATTTTGGAGGAGGGGATGCCATTTCTCTTGAAATGAGCTTCTTGTTATTCGCTTTGGCAAAGAAATTAAGTTTGGATGGGCACTTTGGGTGGTCTCAGTGAATTTAAAGGTTTTTCCCAAGAGGTTTCCCTGTGGGTTAGAGCTGTTGAACTGACAGTGGGAATCTAGACACCAAGTTGTTGAGCTTTTTGTCCTTGTAGCTTTAGTGTGTGAGTAGTCCCTGTTGCCATGCTGCTTGGATCTTGACTCTGAGACTGAAAGCTTAGGAGCGTAGAGCGGAGAAGAAAAGTGCCAATAGCAGGGTGTGTGTTCATTGTTTGATGGGTGAAGCTGAAATTGAAGGCAGCAAAGAACTTTCTCTCTCCGCTGGCACATTTGTTGAGCGGATGTCTTTGAGTTTGTTACCGGACTCTGCGAGAGTGAAAATGTTTGTTAGGGCAGAGGATTTCGTGTTGCCTTTTGAGTGTGGTGCAAAAGTGTTTGCACACTTGGAGGGGGAAGATCAGCAAAGTCTTTTTTTCCTGGCACAGTTAATTTGAGAGCAGGGACGTTTCCAACTGGGCTCTGTCCTTTGGAGCTGGCCTCGGTGCGTTTCCTTCTTTTGTTAGTCGACAGCGCCATCGTGTGGTTATTTTGATGAGCGCTGGCAGACGGTGCCAGGGAAAAAGCCAAGCTGTTTGCGGCTCTGGCCTCATTGGTGTAGGAGCAGCGCAGGGAAGAGCTCCGCTGGGGGTCCTGGCTCTTAGAGACTGAGAGAATGTGATCCTGTATGTAGCACAGAAGGAAGTGGAATTGTTTCATTGTGGGCTGTGCAGTTTATAAGCTGCAAATGAAAAGGCAATTGCAGCACAGCCTCTTCTTTTCTGTGTGATCAGCTGCTCAACATGTAACTCGCACACACTGAACTGCATCCACCTCCCTGGAGATATAAAATGTGTATATCACTTTCCTCAAACTCTATGTATTACCTTGCACTCTAGCAGATCCCAAACCGCTTCAAAACGTCCAGCAGCTACTCAAAAAGAAAAAGTCCAACAAAAAGCTAGTGCTGGCCTTTAGAGTGCCTTTGCAGTCCGTAAAATAGACGAAACGCACTAGGGCTTTGAATGCTTCTTCCCAACTATATAAATTCTCTCCAAGTGGCAAAGTCCATCATTACAGCAAAATTTTTCAGCTGGAGTTCTGACTGAGAGATGTGCCAGGACAGAAAGCATTTGCTGACCTACCCTTTTTCCCTGTGTAACTTGGTATTTGCAGTACAATTATTTTCAGTGTCGCTGTGTCCAAGCAGCTAGAGATTACACAGATAGAAGTGTCAAGAGAGATGCTGCTAAAGTACGCCCTTCTTATAGCAGCATTTAAATGGCACACGACGCCTTGCTGCTTTTTCTTTCCCAGAGAGACCTGCTGTCAATTTTTTCACTCTGGCTTCTTGATCAAAAATGTCCACCTGAAATGTCTTACAGAAATAGGCTCCAGGTGTAAAAACCAGTACGGGGCTACATTTTCTGCGTGCTCCACATAAGTCACATCAAACTCACTCATCAAACTTCACTCTCTCCTTCCATTCTCCACTGCCTCTACCATTGTGTTCTCTGGATCTCAGAGTCTAAAGGCAGGCGCAATAGTTTCCACTGAGGGGTTGGAAGAGGTGTACAAGCAGCACAAATAGCTTCTGCGCTGCGCAGGCCATTTCTCTGCATTTTAGAGTCTAAGGGAAAGCGCTAGTGTTCCTGCGGAGAGCTGCAACAGCTGCAGAATATGTGTTGTCTTGGCACATGTTTGCAATCCACCATGATGGATCCTTAGTGAAACCAAACTGTGGTTCTGCTTCAAACATCTCACCCTGCTTGGCCACAAAGCTTTCGCTGACATGTCCCATTGCCTTTTTATTGCAGCGTTTCATTTTCAGAGTTTGTACGGAATCATTGCACTTTGCTTCTAAGCTGAACGTCGATACTGCTGGAGTCTCATATGTCCATTTTCTTCTCACACAAAAAAACTGCTTCCTTTAAAACATGCTGATGCGACCTGCTTTCTTGCTCAGCTGTAATTTTAGGGGTGTTCTCTGTCCCGCTTACAGTCTGAATCTAAACTAAGAAGTTTATGGGACACAGATGTGCCAAGACAAATAGTTTGCTTGGACCTTGCCACGTGTATTCAAAAGCATCCTTTCACTCCACCATCAAGTCTCTGCTTTACATCCTGCAAACTTCACACACACATACATACATACATACTGGAATGAGGCACTTTCTTTCTTTCTTTCTTTCTCAGCTACACTCACCTATCCCCCACGCTAACTTCTTTACCGCTTTTCTCTTGGCCTTGCTATGCATACTTTTCCTCTTAAGACACCCATTGTCTGGCCTACCCCTTCCCTACATTGCCTTGCCTTTCCTTTCCTATCCAACCTTGCATTTCTTTGTCATTCCTGGCCATTGTTTTCCTCTTCCTTCCTGACCCATCCATGTCTTTCCCTTGCCCTTCCTACCAGTCCAGTGCCTTGCACCACCCATCCCCCTTGCCACTTTGTCCAGTTTCCCTTCCCCTTTGTCCAGCTCCAATCTTTCATTTCCTTCTCCTTCTAGGACTCTCATTGCCTTGCTTGCCTCTCCTTTGTCTTGCCTGGCAAAGCCACCACTTTTCTTGGCGTTACCTTTGAACCTCTCCTCTCCCTTGCCTTGCATTCCCTTGCTCACTCGTCCCCCACCTGGAATTCAATACCCCTCTTTTTGCTGCATTTCTTCATCTTGCCTTGCCCTGCCTGCTTCTCCTAGGACTCTCAAGGCTTTCACGTACCTCCAGCGTTTCAGGAGCATGTGAGAGGAAGCCCAAAAGAGGTCACGTGCAAGCACACCCATCTGTCCTGGCAGCTTGCTTCTGGCACCTATCCTTACATGTCTTGAATTTTGGACATAAAATTCACATTTCACCTTTGCGCTTCAGGACCAGAATGACAGTTCTTTTGTATACCAAGGAAAGCAAGTAATCCAAGTGTTTTAGGTGCCGATTAGAGATGGCCCATGTGAGATCAAGGCCAGCCAGAGAAGTCTGTCCTAGCCCCTTTTGTGTACCAGCAGTCTTTGAATGTACCTCTCATTTGTCTTGTTTTGGTGACCCAAAAGTTTCCTTGCCTTGCCCTGCCTTGCCTCCCTAGTCTTGCACTCCCTCCAGTGCCTATGCCCACACTTGACCTGCCTACTGCTTTCCTCCAGGGAAACCTAGCCTTGCCTAGGCCTTCCTGTTTCTGCCTGGCCTTCCTATGCCCATCCTTGCCTAGAAGTTCTGGGCCTTCTCTCACCTACCACTCCATTTGCTTGCCCCTCATGGCTCCAGCCTTGTCAGCTTCTCCCTTGACTTGCCTACAATTGCGCCTACACTTGGTTTGCATTGCAAAGAGCGGTAGGCAAGGCAAAGCAAAGCAAGGAAGGTCTTTCTAGGTCTTGCCAGGCAAGGCACACATAAGCAAGCAAGCAAAACAAGAGTAGACTAGCCACAGCATCAAAGGCAAGGCAAGGCCAAGTGACTCTGAGTGCCTTTCCTTGGCAAGTAAAAGATATAGTGACAATGTAATAGGGCAGGCGTTAAAGGTACCATGAGGAGGTATAGTCCAGCAAGATATTTATGTCGTAGACCCTTCTGTGCAGGAGCCATTGTTGGACATAGTACAGGACATGGCATACAGTTTGGCTTGGTAAGTTCCTGAAGGAGAATGGCAATGCTTTCTCATGGGAAGGAAAGCACGTAGCCCCAGAGTTGGAGGTGCAGATAAGAAGCTGTGTCGCGCAGCTCAAGGACGACAGCAGCTTCTTGTGCCGGCATATTTGGAAGCACTCCCTCAATTTGTACAGTCATTGAGTCAGTATCCATCTTTGGAAGGCTGTCTGCCTCTAGTAAGAGTGTTCTGTCACCATTGTATGGGATCAGTCACTGGATGTTTTGGATTTTGGAGGAGGGGATGCCATTTCTCTTGAAATGAGCTTCTTGTTCTTCTCTTTGGCAAAGAAATTAAGTTTGGATGGGCACTTTGGGTGGTCTCAGTGAATTTAAAGGTTTTTCCCAAGAGGTTTCCCTGTGGGTTAGAGCTGTTGAACTGACAGTGGGAATCTAGACACCAAGTTGTTGAGCTTTTTGTCCTTGTAGCTTTAGTGTGTGAGTAGTCCCTGTTGCCATGCTGCTTGGATCTTGACTCTGAGACTGAAAGCTTAGGAGAGTAGAGCAGAAAAGAAAAGTGCCAATAGCAGGGTGTGTGTTCATTGTTTGATGGGTGAAGCTGAAATTGAAGGCAGCAAAGAACTTTCTCTCTCCGCTGGCACATTTGTTGAGCGGATGTCTTTGAGTTTGTTACCGGACTCTGCGAGAGTGAAAATGTTTGTTAGGGCAGAGGATTTCGTGTTGCCCTTTGAGTGTGGTGCAAAAGTGTTTGCACACTTGGAGGGGGAAGATCAGCAAAGTCTTTTTTTCCTGGCACAGTTAATTTGAGAGCAGGGACGTTTCCAACTGGGCTCTGTCCTTTGGAGCTGGCCTCGGTGCGTTTCCTTCTTTTGTTAGTCGACAGCGCCATCGTGTGGTTATTTTGATGAGCGCTGGCAGACGGTGCCAGGGAAAAAGCCAAGCTGTTTGCGGCTCCGGCCTCATTGGTGTAGGAGCAGCGCAGGGAAGAGCTCCGCTGGGGGTCCTGGCTCTTAGAGACTGAGAGAATGTGATCCTGTATGTAGCACAGAAGGAAGTGGAATTGTTTCATTGTGGGCTGTGCAGTTTATAAGCTGCAAATGAAAAGGCAATTGCAGCACAGCCTCTTCTTTTCTGTGTGATCAGCTGCTCAACATGTAACTCGCACACACTGAACTGCATCCACCTCCCTGGAGATATAAAATGTGTATATCACTTTCCTCAAACTCTATGTATTACCTTGCACTCTAGCAGATCCCAAACCGCTTCAAAACGTCCAGCAGCTACTCAAAAACAAAAAGTCCAACAAAAAGCTAGTGCTGGCCTTTAGAGTGCCTTTGCAGTCCGTAAAATAGACGAAATGCACTAGGGCTTTGAATGCTTCTTCCCAACTATAGAAATTCTCTCCAAGTGGCAAAGTCCATCATTACAGCAAAATTTTTCAGCTGGAGTTCTGACTGAGAGATGTGCCAGGACAGAAGGCATTTGCTGACCTACCCTTTTTCCCTGTGTAACTTGGTATTTGCAGTACAATTATTTTCAGTGTCGCTGTGTCCAAGCAGCTAGAGATTACACAGATAGAAGTGTCAAGAGAGATGCTGCTAAAGTACGCCCTTCTTATAGCAGCATTTAAATGGCACATGACGCCTTGCTGCTTTTTCTTTCCCAGAGAGACCTGCTGTCAATTTTTTCACTCTGGCTTCTTGATCAAAAATGTCCACCTGAAATGTCTTACAGAAATAGGCTCCAGGTGTAAAAACCAGTACGGGGCTACATTTTCTGCGTGCTCCACATAAGTCACATCAAACTCACTCATCAAACTTCACTCTCTCCTTCCATTCTCCACTGCCTCTACCATTGTGTTCTCTGGATCTCAGAGTCTAAAGGCAGGCGCAATAGTTTCCACTGAGGGGTTGGAAGAGGTGTACAAGCAGCACAAATAGCTTCTGCGCTGCGCAGGCCATTTCTCTGCATTTTAGAGTCTAAGGGAAAGCGCTAGTGTTCCTGCGGAGAGCTGCAACAGCTGCAGAATATGTGTTGTCTTGGCACATGTTTGCAATCCACCATGATGGATCCTTAGTGAAGCCAAACTGTGGTTCTGCTTCAAACATCTCACCCTGCTTGGCCACAAAGCTTTCGCTGACATGTCCCATTGCCTTTTTATTGCTGCGTTTCATTTTCAGAGTTTGTACGGAATCATTGCACTTTGCTTCTAAGCTGAACGTCGATACTGCTGGAGTCTCATATGTCCATTTTCTTCTCACACAAAAAAACTGCTTCCTTTAAAACATGCTGATGCGACCTGCTTTCTTGCTCAGCTGTAATTTTAGGGGTGTTCTCTGTCCCGCTTACAGTCTGAATCTAAACTAAGAAGTTTATGGGACACAGATGTGCCAAGACAAATAGTTTGCTTGGACCTTGCCACGTGTATTCAAAAGCATCCTTTCACTCCACCATCAAGTCTCTGCTTTACATCCTGCAAACTTCACACACACATACATACATACATACTGGAATGAGGCACTTTCTTTCTTTCTTTCTTTCTCAGCTACACTCACCTATCCCCCACGCTAACTTCTTTACCGCTTTTCTCTTGGCCTTGCTATGCATACTTTTCCTCTTAAGACACCCATTGTCTGGCCTACCCCTTCCCTACATTGCCTTGCCTTTCCTTTCCTATCCAACCTTGCATTTCTTTGTCATTCCTGGCCATTGTTTTCCTCTTCCTTCCTGACCCATCCATGTCTTTCCCTTGCCCTTCCTACCAGTCCAGTGCCTTGCACCACCCATCCCCCTTGCCACTTTGTCCAGTTTCCCTTCCCCTTTGTCCAGCTCCAATCTTTCATTTCCTTCTCCTTCTAGGACTCTCATTGCCTTGCTTGCCTCTCCTTTGTCTTGCCTGGCAAAGCCACCACTTTTCTTGGCGTTACCTTTGAACCTCTCCTCTCCCTTGCCTTGCATTCCCTTGCTCACTCGTCCCCCACCTGGAATTCAATACCCCTCTTTTTGCGGAATTTCTTCATCTTGCCTTGCCCTGCCTGCTTCTCCTAGGACTCTCAAGGCTTTCACGTACCTCCAGCGTTTCAGGAGCATGTGAGAGGAAGCCCAAAAGAGGTCACGTGCAAGCACACCCATCTGTCCTGGCAGCTTGCTTCTGGCACCTATCCTTACATGTCTTGAATTTTGGACATAAAATTCACATTTCACCTTTGCGCTTCAGGACCAGAATGACAGTTCTTTTGTATACCAAGGAAAGCAGGTAATCCAAGTGTTTTAGGTGCCGATTAGAGATGGCCCATGTGAGATCAAGGCCAGACAGAGAAGTCTGTCCTAGCCCCTTTTGTGTACCAGCAGTCTTTGAATGTACCTCTCATTTGTCTTGCCTTGGTGACCCAAAAGTTTCCTTGCCTTGCCCTGCCTTGCCTCCCTAGTCTTGCACTCCCTCCAGTGCCTACGCCCACACTTGACCTGCCTACTGCTTTCCTCCAGGGAAACCTAGCCTTGCCTAGCCCCTCCTGTTTCTGCCTGGCCTTCCTATGCCCATCCTTGCCTAGAAGTTCTGGGCCTTCTCTCACCTACCACTCCATTTGCTTGCCCCTCATGGCTCCAGCCTTGTCAGCTTCTCCCTTGACTTGCCTACAATTGCGCCTACACTTGGTTTGCATTGCAATGAGCGGTAGGCAAGGCAAAGCAAAGCAAGGAAGGTCTTTCTAGGTCTTGCCAGGCAAGGCACACATAAGCAAGCAAGCAAAACAAGAGTAGACTAGCCACAGCATCAAAGGCAAGGCAAGGCCAAGTGACTCTGAGTGCCTTTCCTTGGCAAGTAAAAGATATAGTGACAATGTAATAGGGCAGGCGTTAAAGGTACCATGAGGAGGTATAGTCCAGCAAGATATTTATGTCGTAGACCCTTCTGTGCAGGAGCCATTGTTGGACATAGTACAGGACATGGCATACAGCTTGGCTTGGTAAGTTCCTGAAGGAGAATGGCAATGCTTTCTCATGGGAAGGAAAGCACGTAGCCCCAGAGTTGGAGGTGCAGATAAGAAGCTGTGTCGCGCAGCTCAAGGACGACAGCAGCTTCTTGTGCCGGCATATTTGGAAGCACTCCCTCAATTTGTACAGTCATTGAGTCAGTATCCATCTTTGGAAGGCTGTCTGCCTCTAGTAAGAGTGTTCTGACACCATTGTATGGGATCAGTCACTGGATGTTTTGGATTTTGGAGGAGGGGATGCCATTTCTCTTGAAATGAGCTTCTTGTTCTTCTCTTTGGCAAAGAAATTAAGTTTGGATGGGCACTTTGGGTGGTCTCAGTGAATTTAAAGGTTTTTCCCAAGAGGTTTCCCTGTGGGTTAGAGCTGTTGAACTGACAGTGGGAATCTAGACACCAAGTTGTTGAGCTTTTTGTCCTTGTAGCTTTAGTGTGTGAGTAGTCCCTGTTGCCATGCTGCTTGGATCTTGACTCTGAGACTGAAAGCTTAGGAGAGTAGAGCAGAAAAGAAAAGTGCCAATAGCAGGGTGTGTGTTCATTGTTTGATGGGTGAAGCTGAAATTGAAGGCAGCAAAGAACTTTCTCTCTCCGCTGGCACATTTGTTGAGCGGATGTCTTTGAGTTTGTTACCGGACTCTGCGAGAGTGAAAATGTTTGTTAGGGCAGAGGATTTCGTGTTGCCCTTTGAGTGTGGTGCAAAAGTGTTTGCACACTTGGAGGGGGAAGATCAGCAAAGTCTTTTTTTCCTGGCACAGTTAATTTGAGAGCAGGGACGTTTCCAACTGGGCTCTGTCCTTTGGAGCTGGCCTCGGTGCGTTTCCTTCTTTTGTTAGTCGACAGCGCCATCGTGTGGTTATTTTGATGAGCGCTGGCAGACGGTGCCAGGGAAAAAGCCAAGCTGTTTGCGGCTCCGGCCTCATTGGTGTAGGAGCAGCGCAGGGAAGAGCTCCGCTGGGGGTCCTGGCTCTTAGAGACTGAGAGAATGTGATCCTGTATGTAGCACAGAAGGAAGTGGAATTGTTTCATTGTGGGCTGTGCAGTTTATAAGCTGCAAATGAAAAGGCAATTGCAGCACAGCCTCTTCTTTTCTGTGTGATCAGCTGCTCAACATGTAACTCGCACACACTGAACTGCATCCACCTCCCTGGAGATATAAAATGTGTATATCACTTTCCTCAAACTCTATGTATTACCTTGCACTCTAGCAGATCCCAAACCGCTTCAAAACGTCCAGCAGCTACTCAAAAACAAAAAGTCCAACAAAAAGCTAGTGCTGGCCTTTAGAGTGCCTTTGCAGTCCGTAAAATAGACGAAATGCACTAGGGCTTTGAATGCTTCTTCCCAACTATAGAAATTCTCTCCAAGTGGCAAAGTCCATCATTACAGCAAAATTTTTCAGCTGGAGTTCTGACTGAGAGATGTGCCAGGACAGAAGGCATTTGCTGACCTACCCTTTTTCCCTGTGTAACTTGGTATTTGCAGTACAATTATTTTCAGTGTCGCTGTGTCCAAGCAGCTAGAGATTACACAGATAGAAGTGTCAAGAGAGATGCTGCTAAAGTACGCCCTTCTTATAGCAGCATTTAAATGGCACATGACGCCTTGCTGCTTTTTCTTTCCCAGAGAGACCTGCTGTCAATTTTTTCACTCTGGCTTCTTGATCAAAAATGTCCACCTGAAATGTCTTACAGAAATAGGCTCCAGGTGTAAAAACCAGTACGGGACTACATTTTCTGCGTGCTCCACATAAGTCACATCAAACTCACTCATCAAACTTCACTCTCTCCTTCCATTCTCCACTGCCTCTACCATTGTGTTCTCTGGATCTCAGAGTCTAAAGGCAGGCGCAATAGTTTCCACTGAGGGGTTGGAAGAGGTGTACAAGCAGCACAAATAGCTTCTGCGCTGCGCAGGCCATTTCTCTGCATTTTAGAGTCTAAGGGAAAGCGCTAGTGTTCCTGCGGAGAGCTGCAAAAGCTGCAGAATATGTGTTGTCTTGGCACATGTTTGCAATCCACCATGATGGATCCTTAGTGAAGCCAAACTGTGGTTCTGCTTCAAACATCTCACCCTGCTTGGCCACAAAGCTTTCGCTGACATGTCCCATTGCCTTTTTATTGCTGCGTTTCATTTTCAGAGTTTGTACGGAATCATTGCACTTTGCTTCTAAGCTGAACGTCGATACTGCTGGAGTCTCATATGTCCATTTTCTTCTCACACAAAAAAACTGCTTCCTTTAAAACATGCTGATGCGACCTGCTTTCTTGCTCAGCTGTAATTTTAGGGGTGTTCTCTGTCCCGCTTACAGTCTGAATCTAAACTAAGAAGTTTATGGGACACAGATGTGCCAAGACAAATAGTTTGCTTGGACCTTGCCACGTGTATTCAAAAGCATCCTTTCACTCCACCATCAAGTCTCTGCTTTACATCCTGCAAACTTCACACACACATACATACATACATACTGGAATGAGGCACTTTCTTTCTTTCTTTCTCAGCTACACTCACCTATCCCCCACGCTAACTTCTTTACCGCTTTTCTCTTGGCCTTGCTATGCATACTTTTCCTCTTAAGACACCCATTGTCTGGCCTACCCCTTCCCTACATTGCCTTGCCTTTCCTTTCCTATCCAACCTTGCATTTCTTTGTCATTTTATGGCCATTGCTTTCCTCTTCCTTCCTGACCCATCCATGTCTTTCCCTTGCCCTTCCTACCAGTCCAGTGCCTTGCACAACCCATCCCCCTTGCCACTTTGTTTGGTTTCCCTTCCCCTTTGTCCAGCTCCAATCTTTCATTTCCTTCTCCTTCTAGGACTCTCATTGCCTTGCTTGCCTCTCCTTTGTCTTGCCTGGCAAAGCCACCACTTTTCTTGGTGTTCCCTTTGAACCTCTCCTCTCCCTTGCCTTGCATTCCCTTGCTCACTCGTCCCCCACCTGGAATTCAATACCCCTCTTTTTGCTGCATTTCTTCATCTTGCCTTGCCCTGCCTGCTTCTCCTAGGACTCTCAAGGCTTTCACGTACCTCCAGCGTTTCAGGAGCATGTGAGAGGAAGCCCAAAAGAGGTCACGTGCAAGCACACCCATCTGTCCTGGCAGCTTGCTTCTGGCACCTATCCTTACATGTCTTGAATTTTGGACATAAAATTCACATTTCACCTTTGCGCTTCAGGACCAGAATGACAGTTCTTTTGTATACCAAGGAAAGCAGGTAATCCAAGTGTTTTAGGTGCCGATTAGAGATGGCCCATGTGAGATCAAGGCCAGACAGAGAAGTCTGTCCTAGCCCCTTTTGTGTACCAGCAGTCTTTGAATGTACCTCTCATTTGTCTTGCCTTGGTGACCCAAAAGTTTCCTTGCCTTGCCCTGCCTTGCCTCCCTAGTCTTGCACTCCCTCCAGTGCCTACGCCCACACTTGACCTGCCTACTGCTTTCCTCCAGGGAAACCTAGCCTTGCCTAGCCCCTCCTGTTTCTGCCTGGCCTTCCTATGCCCATCCTTGCCTAGAAGTTCTGGGCCTTCTCTCACCTACCACTCCATTTGCTTGCCCCTCATGGCTCCAGCCTTGTCAGCTTCTCCCTTGACTTGCCTACAATTGCGCCTACACTTGGTTTGCATTGCAAAGAGCGGTAGGCAAGGCAAAGCAAAGCAAAGAAGGTCTTTCTAGGTCTTGCCAGGCAAGGCACACATAAGCAAGCAAGCAAAACAAGAGTAGACTAGCCACAGCATCAAAGGCAAGGCAAGGCCAAGTGACTCTGAGTGCCTTTCCTTGGCAAGTAAAAGATATAGTGACAATGTAATAGGGCAGGCGTTAAAGGTACCATGAGGAGGTATAGTCCAGCAAGATATTTATGTCGTAGACCCTTCTGTGCAGGAGCCATTGTTGGACATAGTACAGGACATGGCATACAGCTTGGCTTGGTAAGTTCCTGAAGGAGAATGGCAATGCTTTCTCATGGGAAGGAAAGCACGTAGCCCCAGAGTTGGAGGTGCAGATAAGAAGCTGTGTCGCGCAGCTCAAGGACGACAGCAGCTTCTTGTGCCGGCATATTTGGAAGCACTCCCTCAATTTGTACAGTCATTGAGTCAGTATCCATCTTTGGAAGGCTGTCTGCCTCTAGTAAGAGTGTTCTGTCACCATTGTATGGGATCAGTCACTGGATGTTTTGGATTTTGGAGGAGGGGATGCCATTTCTCTTGAAATGAGCTTCTTGTTCTTCTCTTTGGCAAAGAAATTAAGTTTGGATGGGCACTTTGGGTGGTCTCAGTGAATTTAAAGGTTTTTCCCAAGAGGTTTCCCTGTGGGTTAGAGCTGTTGAACTGACAGTGGGAATCTAGACACCAAGTTGTTGAGCTTTTTGTCCTTGTAGCTTTAGTGTGTGAGTAGTCCCTGTTGCCATGCTGCTTGGATCTTGACTCTGAGACTGAAAGCTTAGGAGAGTAGAGAAGAAAAGAAAAGTGCCAATAGCAGGGTGTGTGTTCATTGTTTGATGGGTGAAGCTGAAATTGTAGGCAGCAAAGAACTTTCTCTCTCCACTGGCACATTTGTTGAGCGGATGTCTTTGAGTTTGTTACCGGACTCTGCGAGAGTGAAAATGTTTGTTAGGGCAGAGGATTTCGTGTTGCCCTTTGAGTGTGGTGCAAAAGTGTTTGCACACTTGGAGGGGGAAGATCAGCAAAGTCTTTTTTTCCTGGCACAGTTAATTTGAGAGCAGGGACGTTTCCAACTCGGCTCTGTCCTTTGGAGCTGGCCTCGGTGCGTTTCCTTCTTTTGTTAGTCGACAGCGCCATCGTGTGTTTATTTTGATGAGCGCTGGCAGACGGTGCCAGGGAAAAAGCCAAGCTGTTTGCGGCTCCAGCCTCATTGGTGTAGGAGCAGCGCAGGGAAGAGCTCCGCTGGGGGTCCTGGCTCTTAGAGACTGAGAGAATGTGATCCTGTATGTAGCACAGAAGGAAGTGGAATTGTTTCATTGTGGGCTGTGCAGTTTATAAGCTGCAAATGAAAAGGCAATTGCAGCGCAGCCTCTTCTTTTCTGTGTGATCAGCTGCTCAACATGTAACTCGCACACACTGAACTGCATCCACCTCCCTGGAGATATAAAATGTGTATATCACTTTCCTCAAACTCTATGTATTACCTTGCACTCTAGCAGATCCCAAACCGCTTCAAAACGTCCAGCAGCTACTCAAAAAGAAAAAGTCCAACAAAAAGCTAGGGCTGGCCGTTATAGTGCCTTTGCAGTCCGTAAAATAGATGAAATGCACTAGGGCTTTGAATGTTTCTTCCCAACTATATAAATTCTCTCCAAGTGGCAAAGTCCATCATTACAGCAAAATTTTTCAGCTGGAGTTCTGACTGAGAGATGTGCCAGGACAGAAGGCATTTGCTGACCTACCCTTTTTCCCTGTGTAACTTGGTATTTGCAGTACAATTATTTTCAGTGTCGCTGTGTCCAAGCAGCTAGAGATTACACAGATAGAAGTGTCAAGAGAGATGCTGCTAAAGTACGCCCTTCTTATAGCAGCATTTAAATGGCACACGACGCCTTGCTGCTTTTTCTTTCCCAGAGACACCTGCTGTCAATTTTTTCACTCTGGCTTCTTGATCAAACATGTCCACCTGAAATGTCTTACAGAAATAGGCTCCAGGTGTAAAAACCAGTACGGGACTACATTTTCTGCGTGCTCCACATAAGTCACATCAAACTCACTCATCAAACTTCACTCTCTCCTTCCATTCTCCACTGCCTCTACCATTGTGTTCTCTGGATCTCAGAGTCTAAAGGCAGGCGCAATAGTTTCCACTGAGGGGTTGGAAGAGGTGTACAAGCAGCACAAATAGCTTCTGCGCTGCGCAGGCCATTTCTCTGCATTTTAGAGTCTAAGGGAAAGCGCTAGTGTTCCTGCGGAGAGCTGCAACAGCTGCAGAATATGTGTTGTCTTGGCACATGTTTGCAATCCACCATGATGGATCCTTAGTGAAACCAAACTGTGGTTCTGCTTCAAACATCTCACCCTGCTTGGCCACAAAGCTTTTGCTGACATGTCCCATTGCCTTTTTATTGCTGCGTTTCATTTTCAGAGTTTGTACGGAATCATTGCACTTTGCTTCTAAGCTGAACGTCGATACTGCTGGAGTCTCATATGTCCATTTTCTTCTCACACAAAAAAAACTGCTTCCTTTAAAACCTGCTGATGCGACCTGCTTTCTTGCTCAGCTGTAATTTTAGGGGTGTTCTCTGTCCCGCTTACAGTCTGAATCTAAACTAAGAAGTTTATGGGACACAGATGTGCCAAGACAAATAGTTTGCTTGGACCTTGCCACGTGTATTCAAAAGCATCCTTTCACTCCACCATCAAGTCTCTGCTTTACATCCTGCAAACTTCACACACACATACATACATACATACTGGAATGAGGCACTTTCTTTCTTTCTTTCTCAGCTACACTCACCTATCCCCCACGCTAACTTCTTTACCGCTTTTCTCTTGGCCTTGCTATGCATACTTTTCCTCTTAAGACACCCATTGTCTGGCCTACCCCTTCCCTACATTGCCTTGCCTTTCCTTTCCTATCCAACCTTGCATTTCTTTGTCATTCCTGGCCATTGTTTTCCTCTTCCTTCCTGACCCATCCATGTCTTTCCCTTGCCCTTCCTACCAGTCCAGTGCCTTGCACCACCCATCCCCCTTGCCACTTTGTCCAGTTTCCCTTCCCCTTTGTCCAGCTCCAATCTTTCATTTCCTTCTCCTTCTAGGACTCTCATTGCCTTGCTTGCCTCTCCTTTGTCTTGCCTGGCAAAGCCACCACTTTTCTTGGCGTTACCTTTGAACCTCTCCTCTCCCTTGCCTTGCATTCCCTTGCTCACTCGTCCCCCACCTGGAATTCAATACCCCTCTTTTTGCGGAATTTCTTCATCTTGCCTTGCCCTGCCTGCTTCTCCTAGGACTCTCAAGGCTTTCACGTACCTCCAGCGTTTCAGGAGCATGTGAGAGGAAGCCCAAAAGAGGTCACGTGCAAGCACACCCATCTGTCCTGGCAGCTTGCTTCTGGCACCTATCCTTACATGTCTTGAATTTTGGACATAAAATTCACATTTCACCTTTGCGCTTCAGGACCAGAATGACAGTTCTTTTGTATACCAAGGAAAGCAGGTAATCCAAGTGTTTTAGGTGCCGATTAGAGATGGCCCATGTGAGATCAAGGCCAGCCAGAGAAGTCTGTCCTAGCCCCTTTTGTGTACCAGCAGTCTTTGAATGTACCTCTCATTTGTCTTGCCTTGGTGACCCAAAAGTTTCCTTGCCTTGCCCTGCCTTGCCTCCCTAGCCTTGCACTCCCTCCAGTGCCTACGCCCACACTTGACCTGCCTACTGCTTTCCTCTGGGGAAACCTAGCCTTGCCTAGGCCTTCCTGTTTCTGCCTGGCCTTCCTATGCCCATCCTTGCCTAGAAGTTCTGGGCCTTCTCTCACCTACCACTCCATTTGCTTGCCCCTCATGGCTCCAGCCTTGTCAACTTCTCCCTTGACTTGCCTACAATTGCGCCTACACTTGGTTTGCATTGCAAAGAGCGGTAGGCAAGGCAAAGCAAAGCAAGGAAGGTCTTTCTAGGTCTTGCCAGGCAAGGCACACATAAGCAAGCAAGCAAAACAAGAGTAGACTAGCCACAGCATCAAAGGCAAGGCAAGGCCAAGTGACTCTGAGTGCCTTTCCTTGGCAAGTAAAAGATATAGTGACAATGTAATAGGGCAGGCGTTAAAGGTACCATGAGGAGGTATAGTCCAGCAAGATATTTATGTCGTAGACCCTTCTGTGCAGGAGCCATTGTTGGACATAGTACAGGACATGGCATACAGCTTGGCTTGGTAAGTTCCTGAAGGAGAATGGCAATGCTTTCTCATGGGAAGGAAAGCACGTAGCCCCAGAGTTGGAGGTGCAGATAAGAAGCTGTGTCGCGCAGCTCAAGGACGACAGCAGCTTCTTGTGCCGGCATATTTGGAAGCACTCCCTCAATTTGTACAGTCATTGAGTCAGTATCCATCTTTGGAAGGCTGTCTGCCTCTAGTAAGAGTGTTCTGTCACCATTGTATGGGATCAGTCACTGGATGTTTTGGATTTTGGAGGAGGGGATGCCATTTCTCTTGAAATGAGCTTCTTGTTCTTCTCTTTGGCAAAGAAATTAAGTTTGGATGGGCACTTTGGGTGGTCTCAGTGAATTTAAAGGTTTTTCCCAAGAGGTTTCCCTGTGGGTTAGAGCTGTTGAACTGACAGTGGGAATCTAGACACCAAGTTGTTGAGCTTTTTGTCCTTGTAGCTTTAGTGTGTGAGTAGTCCCTGTTGCCATGCTGCTTGGATCTTGACTCTGAGACTGAAAGCTTAGGAGAGTAGAGAAGAAAAGAAAAGTGCCAATAGCAGGGTGTGTGTTCATTGTTTGATGGGTGAAGCTGAAATTGTAGGCAGCAAAGAACTTTCTCTCTCCACTGGCACATTTGTTGAGCGGATGTCTTTGAGTTTGTTACCGGACTCTGCGAGAGTGAAAATGTTTGTTAGGGCAGAGGATTTCGTGTTGCCCTTTGAGTGTGGTGCAAAAGTGTTTGCACACTTGGAGGGGGAAGATCAGCAAAGTCTTTTTTTCCTGGCACAGTTAATTTGAGAGCAGGGACGTTTCCAACTCGGCTCTGTCCTTTGGAGCTGGCCTCGGTGCGTTTCCTTCTTTTGTTAGTCGACAGCGCCATCGTGTGTTTATTTTGATGAGCGCTGGCAGACGGTGCCAGGGAAAAAGCCAAGCTGTTTGCGGCTCCAGCCTCATTGGTGTAGGAGCAGCGCAGGGAAGAGCTCCGCTGGGGGTCCTGGCTCTTAGAGACTGAGAGAATGTGATCCTGTATGTAGCACAGAAGGAAGTGGAATTGTTTCATTGTGGGCTGTGCAGTTTATAAGCTGCAAATGAAAAGGCAATTGCAGCGCAGCCTCTTCTTTTCTGTGTGATCAGCTGCTCAACATGTAACTCGCACACACTGAACTGCATCCACCTCCCTGGAGATATAAAATGTGTATATCACTTTCCTCAAACTCTATGTATTACCTTGCACTCTAGCAGATCCCAAACCGCTTCAAAACGTCCAGCAGCTACTCAAAAAGAAAAAGTCCAACAAAAAGCTAGGGCTGGCCGTTATAGTGCCTTTGCAGTCCGTAAAATAGATGAAATGCACTAGGGCTTTGAATGTTTCTTCCCAACTATATAAATTCTCTCCAAGTGGCAAAGTCCATCATTACAGCAAAATTTTTCAGCTGGAGTTCTGACTGAGAGATGTGCCAGGACAGAAGGCATTTGCTGACCTACCCTTTTTCCCTGTGTAACTTGGTATTTGCAGTACAATTATTTTCAGTGTCGCTGTGTCCAAGCAGCTAGAGATTACACAGATAGAAGTGTCAAGAGAGATGCTGCTAAAGTACGCCCTTCTTATAGCAGCATTTAAATGGCACACGACGCCTTGCTGCTTTTTCTTTCCCAGAGACACCTGCTGTCAATTTTTTCACTCTGGCTTCTTGATCAAACATGTCCACCTGAAATGTCTTACAGAAATAGGCTCCAGGTGTAAAAACCAGTACGGGACTACATTTTCTGCGTGCTCCACATAAGTCACATCAAACTCACTCATCAAACTTCACTCTCTCCTTCCATTCTCCACTGCCTCTACCATTGTGTTCTCTGGATCTCAGAGTCTAAAGGCAGGCGCAATAGTTTCCACTGAGGGGTTGGAAGAGGTGTACAAGCAGCACAAATAGCTTCTGCGCTGCGCAGGCCATTTCTCTGCATTTTAGAGTCTAAGGGAAAGCGCTAGTGTTCCTGCGGAGAGCTGCAACAGCTGCAGAATATGTGTTGTCTTGGCACATGTTTGCAATCCACCATGATGGATCCTTAGTGAAACCAAACTGTGGTTCTGCTTCAAACATCTCACCCTGCTTGGCCACAAAGCTTTTGCTGACATGTCCCATTGCCTTTTTATTGCTGCGTTTCATTTTCAGAGTTTGTACGGAATCATTGCACTTTGCTTCTAAGCTGAACGTCGATACTGCTGGAGTCTCATATGTCCATTTTCTTCTCACACAAAAAAAACTGCTTCCTTTAAAACCTGCTGATGCGACCTGCTTTCTTGCTCAGCTGTAATTTTAGGGGTGTTCTCTGTCCCGCTTACAGTCTGAATCTAAACTAAGAAGTTTATGGGACACAGATGTGCCAAGACAAATAGTTTGCTTGGACCTTGCCACGTGTATTCAAAAGCATCCTTTCACTCCACCATCAAGTCTCTGCTTTACATCCTGCAAACTTCACACACACATACATACATACATACTGGAATGAGGCACTTTCTTTCTTTCTTTCTCAGCTACACTCACCTATCCCCCACGCTAACTTCTTTACCGCTTTTCTCTTGGCCTTGCTATGCATACTTTTCCTCTTAAGACACCCATTGTCTGGCCTACCCCTTCCCTACATTGCCTTGCCTTTCCTTTCCTATCCAACCTTGCATTTCTTTGTCATTCCTGGCCATTGTTTTCCTCTTCCTTCCTGACCCATCCATGTCTTTCCCTTGCCCTTCCTACCAGTCCAGTGCCTTGCACCACCCATCCCCCTTGCCACTTTGTCCAGTTTCCCTTCCCCTTTGTCCAGCTCCAATCTTTCATTTCCTTCTCCTTCTAGGACTCTCATTGCCTTGCTTGCCTCTCCTTTGTCTTGCCTGGCAAAGCCACCACTTTTCTTGGCGTTACCTTTGAACCTCTCCTCTCCCTTGCCTTGCATTCCCTTGCTCACTCGTCCCCCACCTGGAATTCAATACCCCTCTTTTTGCGGAATTTCTTCATCTTGCCTTGCCCTGCCTGCTTCTCCTAGGACTCTCAAGGCTTTCACGTACCTCCAGCGTTTCAGGAGCATGTGAGAGGAAGCCCAAAAGAGGTCACGTGCAAGCACACCCATCTGTCCTGGCAGCTTGCTTCTGGCACCTATCCTTACATGTCTTGAATTTTGGACATAAAATTCACATTTCACCTTTGCGCTTCAGGACCAGAATGACAGTTCTTTTGTATACCAAGGAAAGCAGGTAATCCAAGTGTTTTAGGTGCCGATTAGAGATGGCCCATGTGAGATCAAGGCCAGCCAGAGAAGTCTGTCCTAGCCCCTTTTGTGTACCAGCAGTCTTTGAATGTACCTCTCATTTGTCTTGCCTTGGTGACCCAAAAGTTTCCTTGCCTTGCCCTGCCTTGCCTCCCTAGCCTTGCACTCCCTCCAGTGCCTACGCCCACACTTGACCTGCCTACTGCTTTCCTCTGGGGAAACCTAGCCTTGCCTAGGCCTTCCTGTTTCTGCCTGGCCTTCCTATGCCCATCCTTGCCTAGAAGTTCTGGGCCTTCTCTCACCTACCACTCCATTTGCTTGCCCCTCATGGCTCCAGCCTTGTCAACTTCTCCCTTGACTTGCCTACAATTGCGCCTACACTTGGTTTGCATTGCAAAGAGCGGTAGGCAAGGCAAAGCAAAGCAAGGAAGGTCTTTCTAGGTCTTGCCAGGCAAGGCACACATAAGCAAGCAAGCAAAACAAGAGTAGACTAGCCACAGCATCAAAGGCAAGGCAAGGCCAAGTGACTCTGAGTGCCTTTCCTTGGCAAGTAAAAGATATAGTGACAATGTAATAGGGCAGGCGTTAAAGGTACCATGAGGAGGTATAGTCCAGCAAGATATTTATGTCGTAGACCCTTCTGTGCAGGAGCCATTGTTGGACATAGTACAGGACATGGCATACAGCTTGGCTTGGTAAGTTCCTGAAGGAGAATGGCAATGCTTTCTCATGGGAAGGAAAGCACGTAGCCCCAGAGTTGGAGGTGCAGATAAGAAGCTGTGTCGCGCAGCTCAAGGACGACAGCAGCTTCTTGTGCCGGCATATTTGGAAGCACTCCCTCAATTTGTACAGTCATTGAGTCAGTATCCATCTTTGGAAGGCTGTCTGCCTCTAGTAAGAGTGTTCTGTCACCATTGTATGGGATCAGTCACTGGATGTTTTGGATTTTGGAGGAGGGGATGCCATTTCTCTTGAAATGAGCTTCTTGTTCTTCTCTTTGGCAAAGAAATTAAGTTTGGATGGGCACTTTGGGTGGTCTCAGTGAATTTAAAGGTTTTTCCCAAGAGGTTTCCCTGTGGGTTAGAGCTGTTGAACTGACAGTGGGAATCTAGACACCAAGTTGTTGAGCTTTTTGTCCTTGAGGCTTTAGTGTGTGAGTAGTCCCTGTTGCCGTGCTGCTTGGATCTTGACTCTGAGACTGAAAGCTTAGGAGCGCAGAGCTGAAAAGAAAAGTGCTAATAGCAGGGTGTGTGTTCATTGTTTGATGGGTGAAGCTGAAATTGTAGGCAGCAAAGAACTTTCTCTCTCCGCTGGCACATTTGTTGAGCGGATGTCTTTGAGTTTGTTACCGGACTCTGCGAGAGTGAAAATGTTTGTTAGGGCAGAGGATTTCGTGTTGCCCTTTGAGTGTGGTGCAAAAGTGTTTGCACACTTGGAGGGGGAAGATCAGCAAAGTCTTTTTTTCCTGGCACAGTTAATTTGAGAGCAGGGACGTTTCCAACTCGGCTCTGTCCTTTGGAGCTGGCCTCGGTGCGTTTCCTTCTTTTGTTAGTCGACAGCGCCATCGTGTGGTTATTTTGATGAGCGCTGGCAGACGGTGCCAGGGAAAAAGCCAAGCTGTTTGCGGCTCCGGCCTCATTGGTGTAGGAGCAGCGCAGGGAAGAGCTCCGCTGGGGGTCCTGGCTCTTAGAGACTGAGAGAATGTGATCCTGTATGTAGCACAGAAGGAAGTGGAATTGTTTCATTGTGGGCTGTGCAGTTTATAAGCTGCAAATGAAAAGGCAATTGCAGCACAGCCTCTTCTTTTCTGTGTGATCAGCTGCTCAACATGTAACTCGCACACACTGAACTGCATCCACCTCCCTGGAGTCATAAAATGTGTATATCACTTTCCTCAAACTCTATGTATTACCTTGCACTCTAGCAGATCCCAAACCGCTTCAAAACGTCCAGCAGCTACTCAAAAACAAAAAGTCCAACAAAAAGCTAGTGCTGGTCTTTAGAGTGCCTTTGCAGTCCGTAAAATAGACGAAATGCACTAGGGCTTTGAATGCTTCTTCCCAACTATATAAATTCTCTCCAAGTGGCAAAGTCCATCATTACAGCAAAATTTTTCAGCTGGAGTTCTGACTGAGAGATGTGCCAGGACAGAAGGCATTTGCTGACCTACCCTTTTTCCCTGTGTAACTTGGTATTTGCAGTACAATTATTTTCAGTGTCGCTGTGTCCAAGCAGCTAGAGATTACACAGATAGAAGTGTCAAGAGAGATGCTGCTAAAGTACGCCCTTCTTATAGCAGCATTTAAATGGCACACGACGCCTTGCTGCTTTTTCTTTCCCAGAGAGACCTGCTGTCAATTTTTTCACTCTGGATTCTTGATCAAAAATGTCCACCTGAAATGTCTTACAGAAATAGGCTCCAGGTGTAAAAACCAGTACGGGACTACATTTTCTGCGTGCTCCACATAAGTCACATCAAACTCACTCATCAAACTTCACTCTCTCCTTCCATTCTCCACTGCCTCTACCATTGTGTTCTCTGGATCTCAGAGTCTAAAGGCAGGCGCAATAGTTTCCACTGAGGGGTTGGAAGAGGTGTACAAGCAGCACAAATAGCTTCTGCGCTGCGCAGGCCATTTCTCTGCATTTTAGAGTCTAAGGGAAAGCGCTAGTGTTCCTGCGGAGAGCTGCAACAGCTGCAGAATATGTGTTGTCTTGGCACATGTTTGCAATCCACCATGATGGATCCTTAGTGAAGCCAAACTGTGGTTCTGCTTCAAACATCTCACCCTGCTTGGCCACAAAGCTTTCGCTGACATGTCCCATTGCCTTTTTATTGCTGCGTTTCATTTTCAGAGTTTGTACGGAATCATTGCACTTTGCTTCTAAGCTGAACGTCGATACTGCTGGAGTCTCATATGTCCATTTTCTTCTCACACAAAAAAACTGCTTCCTTTAAAACATGCTGATGCGACCTGCTTTCTTGCTCAGCTGTAATTTTAGGGGTGTTCTCTGTCCCGCTTACAGTCTGAATCTAAACTAAGAAGTTTATGGGACACAGATGTGCCAAGACAAATAGTTTGCTTGGACCTTGCCACGTGTATTCAAAAGCATCCTTTCACTCCACCATCAAGTCTCTGCTTTACATCCTGCAAACTTCACACACACATACATACATACATACTGGAATGAGGCACTTTCTTTCTTTCTTTCTTTCTCAGCTACACTCACCTATCCCCCACGCTAACTTCTTTACCGCTTTTCTCTTGGCCTTGCTATGCATACTTTTCCTCTTAAGACACCCATTGTCTGGCCTACCCCTTCCCTACATTGCCTTGCCTTTCCTTTCCTATCCAACCTTGCATTTCTTTGTCATTCCTGGCCATTGCTTTCCTCTTCCTTCCTGACCCATCCATGTCTTTCCCTTGCCCTTCCTACCAGTCCAGTGCCTTGCACCACCCATCCCCCTTGCCACTTTGTCCAGTTTCCCTTCCCCTTTGTCCAGCTCCAATCTTTCATTTCCTTCTCCTTCTAGGACTCTCATTGCCTTGCTTGCCTCTCCTTTGTCTTGCCTGGCAAAGCCACCACTTTTCTTGGCGTTCCCTTTGAACCTCTCCTCTCCCTTGCCTTGCATTCCCTTGCTCACTCGTCCCCCACCTGGAATTCAATACCCCTCTTTTTGCTGCATTTCTTCATCTTGCCTTGCCCTGCCTGCTTCTCCTAGGACTCTCAAGGCTTTCACGTACCTCCAGCGTTTCAGGAGCATGTGAGAGGAAGCCCAAAAGAGGTCACGTGCAAGCACACCCATCTGTCCTGGCAGCTTGCTTCTGGCACCTATCCTTACATGTCTTGAATTTTGGACATAAAATTCACATTTCACCTTTGCGCTTCAGGACCAGAATGACAGTTCTTTTGTATACCAAGGAAAGCAGGTAATCCAAGTGTTTTAGGTGCCGATTAGAGATGGCCCATGTGAGATCAAGGCCAGACAGAGAAGTCTGTCCTAGCCCCTTTTGTGTACCAGCAGTCTTTGAATGTACCTCTCATTTGTCTTGCCTTGGTGACCCAAAAGTTTCCTTGCCTTGCCCTGCCTTGCCTCCCTAGCCTTGCACTCCCTCCAGTGCCTACGCCCACACTTGACCTGCCTACTGCTTTCCTCTGGGGAAACCTAGCCTTGCCTAGGCCTTCCTGTTTCTGCCTGGCCTTCCTATGCCCATCCTTGCCTAGAAGTTCTGGGCCTTCTCTCACCTACCACTCCATTTGCTTGCCCCTCATGGCTCCAGCCTTGTCAACTTCTCCCTTGACTTGCCTACAATTGCGCCTACACTTGGTTTGCATTGCAAAGAGCGGTAGGCAAGGCAAAGCAAAGCAAGGAAGGTCTTTCTAGGTCTTGCCAGGCAAGGCACACATAAGCAAGCAAGCAAAACAAGAGTAGACTAGCCACAGCATCAAAGGCAAGGCAAGGCCAAGTGACTCTGAGTGCCTTTCCTTGGCAAGTAAAAGATATAGTGACAATGTAATAGGGCAGGCGTTAAAGGTACCATGAGGAGGTATAGTCCAGCAAGATATTTATGTCGTAGACCCTTCTGTGCAGGAGCCATTGTTGGACATAGTACAGGACATGGCATACAGCTTGGCTTGGTAAGTTCCTGAAGGAGAATGGCAATGCTTTCTCATGGGAAGGAAAGCACGTAGCCCCAGAGTTGGAGGTGCAGATAAGAAGCTGTGTCGCGCAGCTCAAGGACGACAGCAGCTTCTTGTGCCGGCATATTTGGAAGCACTCCCTCAATTTGTACAGTCATTGAGTCAGTATCCATCTTTGGAAGGCTGTCTGCCTCTAGTAAGAGTGTTCTGTCACCATTGTATGGGATCAGTCACTGGATGTTTTGGATTTTGGAGGAGGGGATGCCATTTCTCTTGAAATGAGCTTCTTGTTATTCGCTTTGGCAAAGAAATTAAGTTTGGATGGGCACTTTGGGTGGTCTCAGTGAATTTAAAGGTTTTTCCCAAGAGGTTTCCCTGTGGGTTAGAGCTGTTGAACTGACAGTGGGAATCTAGACACCAAGTTGTTGAGCTTTTTGTCCTTGAGGCTTTAGTGTGTGAGTAGTCCCTGTTGCCGTGCTGCTTGGATCTTGACTCTGAGACTGAAAGCTTAGGAGCGCAGAGCTGAAAAGAAAAGTGCTAATAGCAGGGTGTGTGTTCATTGTTTGATGGGTGAAGTTGAAATTGTAGGCAGCAAAGAACTTTCTCAGCTGGCACATTTGTTGAGCGGATGTCTTTGAGTTTGTTACCGGACTCTGCGAGAGTGAAAATGTTTGTTAGGGCAGAGGATTTCGTGTTGCCCTTTGAGTGTGGTGCAAAAGTGTTTGCACACTTGGAGGGGGAAGATCAGCAAAGTCTTTTTTTCCTGGCACAGTTAATTTGAGAGCAGGGACGTTTCCAACTCGGCTCTGTCCTTTGGAGCTGGCCTCGGTGCGTTTCCTTCTTTTGTTAGTCGACATCGCCATCGTGTGGTTATTTTGATGAGCGCTGGCAGACGGTGCCAGGGAAAAAGCCATGCTGTTTGCGGCTCCGGCCTCATTGGTGTAGGAGCAGCGCAGGGAAGAGCTCCGCTGGGGGTCCTGGCTCTTAGAGACTGAGAGAATGTGATCCTGTATGTAGCACAGAAGGAAGTGGAATTGTTTCATTGTGGGCTGTGCAGTTTATAAGCTGCAAATGAAAAGGCAATTGCAGCACAGCCTCTTCTTTTCTGTGTGATCAGCTGCTCAACATGTAACTCGCACACACTGAACTACATCCACCTCCCTGGAGATATAAAATGTGTATATCACTTTCCTCAAACTCTATGTATTACCTTGCACTCTAGCAGATCCCAAACCGCTTCAAAACGTCCAGCAGCTACTCAAAAAGAAAAAGTCCAACAAAAAGCTAGTGCTGGCCGTTATAGTGCCTTTGCAGTCCGGAAAATAGACGAAATGCACTAGGGCTTTGAATGCTTCTTCCCAACTATAGAAATTCTCTCCAAGTGGCAAAGTCCATCATTACAGCAAAATTTTTCAGCTGGAGTTCTGACTGAGAGATGTGCCAGGACAGAAGGCATTTGCTGACCTACCCTTTTTCCCTGTGTAACTTGGTATTTGCAGTACAATTATTTTCAGTGTCGCTGTGTCCAAGCAGCTAGAGATTACACAGATAGAAGTGTCAAGAGAGATGCTGCTAAAGTACGCCCTTCTTATAGCAGCATTTAAATGGCACACGACGCCTTGCTGCTTTTTCTTTCCCAGAGAGACCTGCTGTCAATTTTTTCACTCTGGCTTCTTGATCAAAAATGTCCACCTGAAATGTCTTACAGAAATAGGCTCCAGGTGTAAAAACCAGTACGGGGCTACATTTTCTGCGTGCTCCACATAAGTCACATCAAACTCACTCATCAAACTTCACTCTCTCCTTCCATTCTCCACTGCCTCTACCATTGTGTTCTCTGGATCTCAGAGTCTAAAGGCAGGCGCAATAGTTTCCACTGAGGGGTTGGAAGAGGTGTACAAGCAGCACAAATAGCTTCTGCGCTGCGCAGGCCATTTCTCTGCATTTTAGAGTCTAAGGGAAAGCGCTAGTGTTCCTGCGGAGAGCTGCAACAGCTGCAGAATATGTGTTGTCTTGGCACATGTTTGCAATCCACCATGATGGATCCTTAGTGAAACCAAACTGTGGTTCTGCTTCAAACATCTCACCCTGCTTGGCCACAAAGCTTTCGCTGACATGTCCCATTGCCTTTTTATTGCTGCGTTTCATTTTCAGAGTTTGTACGGAATCATTGCACTTTGCTTCTAAGCTGAACGTCGATACTGCTGGAGTCTCATATGTCCATTTTCTTCTCACACAAAAAAACTGCTTCCTTTAAAACATGCTGATGCGACCTGCTTTCTTGCTCAGCTGTAATTTTAGGGGTGTTCTCTGTCCCGCTTACAGTCTGAATCTAAACTAAGAAGTTTATGGGACACAGATGTGCCAAGACAAATAGTTTGCTTGGACCTTGCCACGTGTATTCAAAAGCATCCTTTCACTCCACCATCAAGTCACTGCTTTCTTCTGCTTTACATCCTGCAAACTTCACACACACATACATACATACAAACTGGAATGAGGCACTTTCTTTCTTTCTCAGCTACACTCACCTATCCCCCACGCTAACTTCTTTACCGCTTTTCTCTTGGCCTTGCTATGCATACTTTTCCTCTTAAGACACCCATTGTCTGGCCTACCCCTTCCCTACATTGCCTTGCCTTTCCTTTCCTATCCAACCTTGCATTTCTTTGTCATTCCTGGCCATTGTTTTCCTCTTCCTTCCTGACCCATCCATGTCTTTCCCTTGCCCTTCCTACCAGTCCAGTGCCTTGCACCACCCATCCCCCTTGCCACTTTGTCCAGTTTCCCTTCCCATTTGTCCAGCTCCAATCTTTCATTTCCTTCTCCTTCTAGGACTCTCATTGCCTTGCTTGCCTCTCCTTTGTCTTGCCTGGCAAAGCCACCACTTTTCTTGGCGTTACCTTTGAACCTCTCCTCTCCCTTGCCTTGCATTCCCTTGCTCACTCGTCCCCCACCTGGAATTCAATACCCCTCTTTTTACGGAATTTCTTCATCTTGCCTTGCCCTGCCTGCTTCTTCTAGGACTCTCAAGGCTTTCACGTACCTCCAGCGTTTCAGGAGCATGTGAGAGGAAGCCCAAAAGAGGTCACGTGCAAGCACACCCATCTGTCCTGGCAGCTTGCTTCTGGCACCTATCCTTACATGTCTTGAATTTTGGACATAAAATTCACATTTCACCTTTGCGCTTCAGGACCAGAATGACAGTTCTTTTGTATACCAAGGAAAGCAGGTAATCCAAGTGTTTTAGGTGCCGATTAGAGATGGCCCATGTGAGATCAAGGCCAGACAGAGAAGTCTGTCCTAGCCCCTTTTGTGTACCAGCAGTCTTTGAATGTACCTCTCATTTGTCTTGCCTTGGTGACCCAAAAGTTTCCTTGCCTTGCCCTGCCTTGCCTCCCTAGCCTTGCACTCCCTCCAGTGCCTACGCCCACACTTGACCTGCCTACTGCTTTCCTCCAGGGAAACCTAGCCTTGCCTAGCCCCTCCTGTTTCTGCCTGGCCTTCCTATGCCCATCCTTGCCTAGAAGTTCTGGGCCTTCTCTCACCTACCACTCCATTTGCTTGCCCCTCATGGCTCCAGCCTTGTCAGCTTCTCCCTTGACTCGCCTACAATTGCGCCTACACTTGGTTTGCATTGCAAAGAGCGGTAGGCAAGGCAAAGCAAAGCAAAGGAGGTTTTTCTAGGTCTTGCCAGGCAAGGCACACATAAGCAAGCAAGCAAAACAAGAGTAGACTAGCCACAGCATCAAAGGCAAGGCAAGGCCAAGTGACTCTGAGTGCCTTTCCTTGGCAAGTAAAAGATATAGTGACAATGTAATAGGGCAGGCGTTAAAGGTACCATGAGGAGGTATAGTCCAGCAAGATATTTATGTCGTAGACCCTTCTGTGCAGGAGCCATTGTTGGACATAGTACAGGACATGGCATACAGCTTGGCTTGGTAAGTTCCTGAAGGAGAATGGCAATGCTTTCTCATGGGAAGGAAAGCACGTAGCCCCAGAGTTGGAGGTGCAGATAAGAAGCTGTGTCGCGCAGCTCAAGGACGACAGCAGCTTCTTGTGCCGGCATATTTGGAAGCACTCCCTCAATTTGTACAGTCATTGAGTCAGTATCCATCTTTGGAAGGCTGTCTGCCTCTAGTAAGAGTGTTCTGTCACCATTGTATGGGATCAGTCACTGGATGTTTTGGATTTTGGAGGAGGGGATGCCATTTCTCTTGAAATGAGCTTCTTGTTATTCGCTTTGGCAAAGAAATTAAGTTTGGATGGGCACTTTGGGTGGTCTCAGTGAATTTAAAGGTTTTTCCCAAGAGGTTTCCCTGTGGGTTAGAGCTGTTGAACTGACAGTGGGAATCTAGACACCAAGTTGTTGAGCTTTTTGTCCTTGTAGCTTTAGTGTGTGAGTAGTCCCTGTTGCCATGCTGCTTGGATCTTGACTCTGAGACTGAAAGCTTAGGAGAGTAGAGAAGAAAAGAAAAGTGCCAATAGCAGGGTGTGTGTTCATTGTTTGATGGGTGAAGCTGAAATTGTAGGCAGCAAAGAACTTTCTCAGCTGGCACATTTGTTGAGCGGATGTCTTTGAGTTTGTTACCGGACTCTGCGAGAGTGAAAATGTTTGTTAGGGCAGAGGATTTCGTGTTGCCCTTTGAGTGTGGTGCAAAAGTGTTTGCACAGTTGGAGGGGGAAGATCAGCAAAGTCTTTTTTTCCTGGCACAGTTAATTTGAGAGCAGGGACGTTTCCAACTCGGCTCTGTCCTTTGGAGCTGGCCTCGGTGCGTTTCCTTCTTTTGTTAGTCGACATCGCCATCGTGTGGTTATTTTGATGAGCGCTGGCAGACGGTGCCAGGGAAAAAGCCAAGCTGTTTGCGGCTCCGGCCTCATTGGTGTAGGAGCAGCGCAGGGAAGAGCTCCGCTGGGGGTCCTGGCTCTTAGAGACTGAGAGAATGTGATCCTGTATGTAGCACAGAAGGAAGTGGAATTGTTTCATTGTGGGCTGTGCAGTTTATAAGCTGCAAATGAAAAGGCAATTGCAGCGCAGCCTCTTCTTTTCTGTGTGATCAGCTGCTCAACATGTAACTCGCACACACTGAACTGCATCCACCTCCCTGGAGATATAAAATGTGTATATCACTTTCCTCAAACTCTATGTATTACCTTGCACTCTAGCAGATCCCAAACCGCTTCAAAACATCCAGCAGCTACTCAAAAAGAAAAAGTCCAACAAAAAGCTAGGGCTGGCCTTCATAGTGCCTTTGCAGTCCGTAAAATAGACGAAATGCACTAGGGCTTTGAATGTTTCTTCCCAACTATATAAATTCTCTCCAAGTGGCAAAGTCCATCATTACAGCAAAATTTTTCAGCTGGAGTTCTGACTGAGAGATGTGCCAGGACAGAAGGCATTTGCTGACCTACCCTTTTTCCCTGTGTAACTTGGTATTTGCAGTACAATTATTTTCAGTGTCGCTGTGTCCAAGCAGCTAGAGATTACACAGATAGAAGTGTCAAGAGAGATGCTGCTAAAGTATGCCCTTCTTATAGCAGCATTTAAATGGCACACGACGCCTTGCTGCTTTTTCTTTCCCAGAGAGACCTGCTGTCAATTTTTTCACTCTGGCTTCTTGATCAAAAATGTCCACCTGAAATGTCTTACAGAAATAGGCTCCAGGTGTAAAAACCAGTACGGGGCTACATTTTCTGCGTGCTCCACATAAGTCACATCAAACTCACTCATCAAACTTCACTCTCTCCTTCCATTCTCCACTGCCTCTACCATTGTGTTCTCTGGATCTCAGAGTCTAAAGGCAGGCGCAATAGTTTCCACTGAGGGGTTGGAAGAGGTGTACAAGCAGCACAAATAGCTTCTGCGCTGCGCAGGCCATTTCTCTGCATTTTAGAGTCTAAGGGAAAGCGCTAGTGTTCCTGCGGAGAGCTGCAACAGCTGCAGAATATGTGTTGTCTTGGCACATGTTTGCAATCCACCATGATGGATCCTTAGTGAAACCAAACTGTGGTTCTGCTTTAAACATCTCACCCTGCTTGGCCACAAAGCTTTCGCTGACATGTCCCATTGCCTTTTTATTGCTGCGTTTCATTTTCAGAGTTTGTACGGAATCATTGCACTTTGCTTCTAAGCTGAACGTCGATACTGCTGGAGTCTCATATGTCCATTTTCTTCTCACACAAAAAAACTGCTTCCTTTAAAACATGCTGATGCGACCTGCTTTCTTGCTCAGCTGTAATTTTAGGGGTGTTCTCTGTCCCGCTTACAGTCTGAATCTAAACTAAGAAGTTTATGGGACACAGATGTGCCAAGACAAATAGTTTGCTTGGACCTTGCCACGTGTATTCAAAAGCATCCATTCACTCCACCATCAAGTCACTGCTTTCTTCTGCTTTACATCCTGCAAACTTCACACACACATACATACATACAAACTGGAATGAGGCATTTTCTTTCTTTCTCAGCTACACTCACCTATCCCCCACGCTAACATCTTTACCGCTTTTCTCTTGGCCTTGCTATGCATACTTTTCCTCTTAAGACACCCATTGTCTGGCCTACCCCTTCCCTACATTGCCTTGCCTTTCCTTTCCTATCCAACCTTGCATTTCTTTGTCATTCCTGGCCATTGTTTTCCTCTTCCTTCCTGACCCATCCATGTCTTTCCCTTGCCCTTCCTACCAGTCCAGTGCCTTGCACCACCCATCCCCCTTGCCACTTTGTCCAGTTTCCCTTCCCCTTTGTCCAGCTCCAATATTTCATTTCCTTCTCCTTCTAGGACTCTCATTGCCTTGCTTGCCTCTCCTTTGTCTTGCCTGGAAAAGCCACCACTTTTCTTGGCGTTACCTTTGAACCTCTCCTCTCCCTTGCCTTGCATTCCCTTGCTCACTCGTCCCCCACCTGGAATTCAATACCCCTCTTTTTGCGGAATTTCTTAATCTTGCCTTGCCCTGCCTGCTTCTCCTAGGACTCTCAAGGCTTTCACGTACCTCCAGCGTTTCAGGAGCATGTGAGAGGAAGCCCAAAAGAGGTCACGTGCAAGCACACCCATCTGTCCTGGCAGCTTGCTTCTGGCACCTATCCTTACATGTCTTGAATTTTGGACATAAAATTCACATTTCACCTTTGCGCTTCAGGACCAGAATGACAGTTCTTTTGTATACCAAGGAAAGCAGGTAATCCAAGTGTATTAGGTGCAGATTAGAGATGGCCCATATGAGATCAAGGCCAGACAGAGAAGTCTGTCCTAGCCCCTTTTGTGTACCAGCAGTCTTTGAATGTACCTCTCATTTGTCTCGCCTTGGTGACCCCAAAGTTTCCTTGCCTTGCCCTGCCTTGCCTCCCTAGCCTTGCACTCCCTCCAGTGCCTACGCCCACCCTTGACCTGCCCACACTTGACTGCTTTCCTCCAGGGAAACCTAGCCTTGCCTAGGCCTTCCTGTTTCTGCCTGGCCTTCCTATGCCCATCCTTGCCTAGAAGTTCTGGGCCTTCTCTCACCTACCACTCCATTTGCTTGCCCCTCATGGCTCCAGCCTTGTCAGTTTCTCCCTTGACTCGCCTACAATTGCGCCTACACTTGGTTTGCATTGCAAAGAGCGGTAGGCAAGGCAAAGCAAAGCAAGGAAGGTCTTTCTAGGTCTTGCCAGGCAAGGCACACATAAGGAAGCAAGCAAGCAAAACAAGAGTAGACTAGCCACAGCATCAAAGGCAAGGCAAGGCCAAGTGACTCTGAGTGCCTTTCCTTGGCAAGTAAAAGATATAGTGACAATGTAATAGGGCAGGCGTTAAAGGTACCATGAGGAGGTATAGTCCAGCAAGATATTTATGTCGTAGACCCTTCTGTGCAGGAGCCATTGTTGGACATAGTACAGGACATGGCATACAGTTTGGCTTGGTAAGTTCCTGAAGGAGAATGGCAATGCTTTCTCATGGGAAGGAAAGCACGTAGCCCCAGAGTTGGAGGTGCAGATAAGAAGCTGTGTCGCGCAGCTCAAGGACGACAGCAGCTTCTTGTGCCGGCATATTTGGAAGCACTCCCTCAATTTGTACAGTCATTGAGTCAGTATCCATCTTTGGAAGGCTGTCTGCCTCTAGTAAGAGTGTTCTGACACCATTGTATGGGATCAGTCACTGGATGTTTTGGATTTTGGAGGAGGGGATGCCATTTCTCTTGAAATGAGCTTCTTGTTATTCGCTTTGGCAAAGAAATTAAGTTTGGATGGGCACTTTGGGTGGTCTCAGTGAATTTAAAGGTTTTTCCCAAGAGGTTTCCCTGTGGGTTAGAGCTGTTGAACTGACAGTGGGAATCTAGACACCAAGTTGTTGAGCTTTTTGTCCTTGTAGCTTTAGTGTGTGAGTAGTCCCTGTTGCCATGCTGCTTGGATCTTGACTCTGAGACTGAAAGCTTAGGAGCGTAGAGCTGAAAAGAAAAGTGCTAATAGCAGGGTGTGTGTTCATTGTTTGATGGGTGAAGTTGAAATTGTAGGCAGCAAAGAACTTTCTCTCTCAGCTGGCACATTTGTTGAGCGGATGTCTTTGAGTTTGTTACCGGACTCTGCGAGAGTGAAAATGTTTGTTAGGGCAGAGGATTTCGTGTTGCCCTTTGAGTGTGGTGCAAAAGTGTTTGCACACTTGGAGGGGGAAGATCAGCAAAGTCTTTTTTTCCTGGCACAGTTAATTTGAGAGCAGGGACGTTTCCAACTCGGCTCTGTCCTTTGGAGCTGGCCTCGGTGCGTTTCCTTCTTTTGTTAGTCGACATCGCCATCGTGTGGTTATTTTGATGAGCGCTGGCAGACGGTGCCAGGGAAAAAGCCAAGCTGTTTGCGGCTCCGGCCTCATTGGTGTAGGAGCAGCGCAGGGAAGAGCTCCGCTGGGGGTCCTGGCTCTTAGAGACTGAGAGAATGTGATCCTGTATGTAGCACAGAAGGAAGTGGAATTGTTTCATTGTGGGCTGTGCAGTTTATAAGCTGCAAATGAAAAGGCAATTGCAGCGCAGCCTCTTCTTTTCTGTGTGATCAGCTGCTCAACATGTAACTTGCACACACTGAACTACATCCACCTCCCTGGAGATATAAAATGTGTATATCACTTTCCTCAAACTCTATGTATTACCTTGCACTCTAGCAGATCCCAAACCGCTTCAAAACGTCCAGCAGCTACTCAAAAAGAAAAAGTCCAACAAAAAGCTAGGGCTGGCCTTCATAGTGCCTTTGCAGTCCGTAAAATAGACGAAATGCACTAGGGCTTTGAATGTTTCTTCCCAACTATATAAATTCTCTCCAAGTGGCAAAGTCCATCATTACAGCAAAATTTTTCAGCTGGAGTTCTGACTGAGAGATGTGCCAGGACAGAAGGCATTTGCTGACCTAGCCTTTTTCCCTGTGTAACTTGGTATTTGCAGTACAATTATTTTCAGTGTCGCTGTGTCCAAGCAGCTAGAGATTACACAGATAGAAGTGTCAAGAGAGATGCTGCTAAAGTATGCCCTTCTTATAGCAGCATTTAAATGGCACACGACGCCTTGCTGCTTTTTCTTTCCCAGAGAGACCTGCTGTCAATTTTTTCACTCTGGCTTCTTGATCAAAAATGTCCACCTGAAATGTCTTACAGAAATAGGCTCCAGGTGTAAAAACCAGTACGGGGCTACATTTTCTGCGTGCTCCACATAAGTCACATCAAACTCACTCATCAAACTTCACTCTCTCCTTCCATTCTCCACTGCCTCTACCATTGTGTTCTCTGGATCTCAGAGTCTAAAGGCAGGCGCAATAGTTTCCACTGAGGGGTTGGAAGTGGTGTACAAGCAGCACAAATAGCTTCTGCGCTGCGCAGGCCATTTCTCTGCATTTTAGAGTCTAAGGGAAAGCGCTAGTGTTCCTGCGGAGAGCTGCAACAGCTGCAGAATATGTGTTGTCTTGGCACATGTTTGCAATCCACCATGATGGATCCTTAGTGAAACCAAACTGTGGTTCTGCTTTAAACATCTCACCCTGCTTGGCCACAAAGCTTTCACTGACATGTCCCATTGCCTTTTTATTGCTGCGTTTCATTTTCAGAGTTTGTACGGAATCATTGCACTTTGCTTCTAAGCTGAACGTCGATACTGCTGGAGTCTCATATGTCCATTTTCTTCTCACACAAAAAAACTGCTTCCTTTAAAACATGCTGATGCGACCTGCTTTCTTGCTCAGCTGTAATTTTAGGGGTGTTCTCTGTCCCGCTTACAGTCTGAATCTAAACTAAGAAGTTTATGGGACACAGATGTGCCAAGACAAATAGTTTGCTTGGACCTTGCCACGTGTATTCAAAAGCATCCATTCACTCCACCATCAAGTCACTGCTTTCTTCTGCTTTACATCCTGCAAACTTCACACACACATACATACATACAAACTGGAATGAGGCATTTTCTTTCTTTCTCAGCTACACTCACCTATCCCCCACGCTAACTTCTTTACCGCTTTTCTCTTGGCCTTGCTATGCATACTTTTCCTCTTAAGACACCCATTGGCTGGCCTACCCCTTCCCTACATTGCCTTGCCTTTCCTTTCCTATCCAACCTTGCATTTCTTTGTCATTCCTGGCCATTGTTTTCCTCTTCCTTCCTGACCTATCCATGTCTTTCCCTTGCCCTTCCTACCAGTCCAGTGCCTTGCACCACCCATCCCCCTTGCCACTTTGTCAGGTTTCCCTTCCCCTTTGTCCAGCTCCAATATTTCATTTCCTTCTCCTTCTAGGACTCTCATTGCCTTGCTTGCCTCTCCTTTGTCTTGCCTGGAAAAGCCACCACTTTTCTTGGCGTTACCTTTGAACCTCTCCTCTCCCTTGCCTTGCATTCCCTTGCTCACTCGTCCCCCACCTGGAATTCAATACCCCTCTTTTTGCGGAATTTCTTCATCTTGCCTTGCCCTGCCTGCTTCTCCTAGGACTCTCAAGGCTTTCACGTACCTCCAGCGTTTCAGGAGCATGTGAGAGGAAGCCCAAAAGAGGTCACGTGCAAGCACACCCATCTGTCCTGGCAGCTTGCTTCTGGCACCTATCCTTACATGTCTTGAATTTTGGACATAAAATTCACATTTCACCTTTGCGCTTCAGGACCAGAATGACAGTTCTTTTGTATACCAAGGAAAGCAGGTAATCCAAGTGTATTAGGTGCAGATTAGAGATGGCCCATATGAGATCAAGGCCAGACAGAGAAGTCTGTCCTAGCCCCTTTTGTGTACCAGCAGTCTTTGAATGTACCTCTCATTTGTCTCGCCTTGGTGACCCCAAAGTTTCCTTGCCTTGCCCTGCCTTGCCTCCCTAGCCTTGCACTCCCTCCAGTGCCTACGCCCACACTTGACCTGCCCACACTTGACTGCTTTCCTCCAGGGAAACCTAGCCTTGTCTAGGCCTTCCTGTTTCTGCCTGGCCTTCCTATGCCCATCCTTGCCTAGAAGTTCTGGGCCTTCTCTCACCTACCACTCCATTTGCTTGCCCCTCATGGCTCCAGCCTTGTCAGTTTCTCCCTTGACTCGCCTACAATTGCGCCTACACTTGGTTTGCATTGCAAAGAGCGGTAGGCAAGGCAAAGCAAAGCAAGGAAGGTCTTTCTAGGTCTTGCCAGGCAAGGCACACATAAGCAAGCAAGCAAAACAAGAGTAGACTAGCCACAGCATCAAAGGCAAGGCAAGGCCAAGTGACTCTGAGTGCCTTTCCTTGGCAAGTAAAAGATATAGTGACAATGTAATAGGGCAGGCGTTAAAGGTACCATGAGGAGGTATAGTCCAGCAAGATATTTATGTCGTAGACCCTTCTGTGCAGGAGCCATTGTTGGACATAGTACAGGACATGGCATACAGTTTGGCTTGGTAAGTTCCTGAAGGAGAATGGCAATGCTTTCTCATGGGAAGGAAAGCACGTAGCCCCAGAGTTGGAGGTGCAGATAAGAAGCTGTGTCGCGCAGCTCAAGGACGACAGCAGCTTCTTGTGCCGGCATATTTGGAAGCACTCCCTCAATTTGTACAGTCATTGAGTCAGTATCCATCTTTGGAAGGCTGTCTGCCTCTAGTAAGAGTGTTCTGACACCATTGTATGGGATCAGTCACTGGATGTTTTGGATTTTGGAGGAGGGGATGCCATTTCTCTTGAAATGAGCTTCTTGTTCTTCTCTTTGGCAAAGAAATTAAGTTTGGATGGGCACTTTGGGTGGTCTCAGTGAATTTAAAGGTTTTTCCCAAGAGGTTTCCCTGTGGGTTAGAGCTGTTGAACTGACAGTGGGAATCTAGACACCAAGTTGTTGAGCTTTTTGTCCTTGTAGCTTTAGTGTGTGAGTAGTCCCTGTTGCCATGCTGCTTGGATCTTGACTCTGAGACTGAAAGCTTAGGAGCGTAGAGCTGAAAAGAAAAGTGCTAATAGCAGGGTGTGTGTTCATTGTTTGATGGGTGAAGTTGAAATTGTAGGCAGCAAAGAACTTTCTCTCTCAGCTGGCACATTTGTTGAGCGGATGTCTTTGAGTTTGTTACCGGACTCTGCGAGAGTGAAAATGTTTGTTAGGGCAGAGGATTTCGTGTTGCCCTTTGAGTGTGGTGCAAAAGTGTTTGCACACTTGGAGGGGGAAGATCAGCAAAGTCTTTTTTTCCTGGCACAGTTAATTTGAGAGCAGGGACGTTTCCAACTCGGCTCTGTCCTTTGGAGCTGGCCTCGGTGCGTTTCCTTCTTTTGTTAGTCGACATCGCCATCGTGTGGTTATTTTGATGAGCGCTGGCAGACGGTGCCAGGGAAAAAGCCATGCTGTTTGCGGCTCCGGCCTCATTGGTGTAGGAGCAGCGCAGGGAAGAGCTCCGCTGGGGGTCCTGGCTCTTAGAGACTGAGAGAATGTGATCCTGTATGTAGCACAGAAGGAAGTGGAATTGTTTCATTGTGGGCTGTGCAGTTTATAAGCTGCAAATGAAAAGGCAATTGCAGCGCAGCCTCTTCTTTTCTGTGTGATCAGCTGCTCAACATGTAACTCGCACACACTGAACTACATCCACCTCCCTGGAGATATAAAATGTGTATATCACTTTCCTCAAACTCTATGTATTACCTTGCACTCTAGCAGATCCCAAACCGCTTCAAAACGTCCAGCAGCTACTCAAAAAGAAAAAGTCCAACAAAAAGCTAGGGCTGGCCTTCATAGTGCCTTTGCAGTCCGTAAAATAGACGAAATGCACTAGGGCTTTGAATGTTTCTTCCCAACTATATAAATTCTCTCCAAGTGGCAAAGTCCATCATTACAGCAAAATTTTTCAGCTGGAGTTCTGACTGAGAGATGTGCCAGGACAGAAGGCATTTGCTGACCTACCCTTTTTCCCTGTGTAACTTGGTATTTGCAGTACAATTATTTTCAGTGTCGCTGTGTCCAAGCAGCTAGAGATTACACAGATAGAAGTGTCAAGAGAGATGCTGCTAAAGTATGCCCTTCTTATAGCAGCATTTAAATGGCACACGACGCCTTGCTGCTTTTTCTTTCCCAGAGAGACCTGCTGTCAATTTTTTCACTCTGGCTTCTTGATCAAAAATGTCCACCTGAAATGTCTTACAGAAATAGGCTCCAGGTGTAAAAACCAGTACGGGGCTACATTTTCTGCGTGCTCCACATAAGTCACATCAAACTCACTCATCAAACTTCACTCTCTCCTTCCATTCTCCACTGCCTCTACCATTGTGTTCTCTGGATCTCAGAGTCTAAAGGCAGGCGCAATAGTTTCCACTGAGGGGTTGGAAGTGGTGTACAAGCAGCACAAATAGCTTCTGCGCTGCGCAGGCCATTTCTCTGCATTTTAGAGTCTAAGGGAAAGCGCTAGTGTTCCTGCGGAGAGCTGCAACAGCTGCAGAATATGTGTTGTCTTGGCACATGTTTGCAATCCACCATGATGGATCCTTAGTGAAACCAAACTGTGGTTCTGCTTTAAACATCTCACCCTGCTTGGCCACAAAGCTTTCACTGACATGTCCCATTGCCTTTTTATTGCTGCGTTTCATTTTCAGAGTTTGTACGGAATCATTGCACTTTGCTTCTAAGCTGAACGTCGATACTGCTGGAGTCTCATATGTCCATTTTCTTCTCACACAAAAAAACTGCTTCCTTTAAAACATGCTGATGCGACCTGCTTTCTTGCTCAGCTGTAATTTTAGGGGTGTTCTCTGTCCCGCTTACAGTCTGAATCTAAACTAAGAAGTTTATGGGACACAGATGTGCCAAGACAAATAGTTTGCTTGGACCTTGCCACGTGTATTCAAAAGCATCCATTCACTCCACCATCAAGTCACTGCTTTCTTCTGCTTTACATCCTGCAAACTTCACACACACATACATACATACAAACTGGAATGAGGCATTTTCTTTCTTTCTCAGCTACACTCACCTATCCCCCACGCTAACTTCTTTACCGCTTTTCTCTTGGCCTTGCTATGCATACTTTTCCTCTTAAGACACCCATTGTCTGGCCTACCCCTTCCCTACATTGCCTTGCCTTTCCTTTCCTATCCAACCTTGCATTTCTTTGTCATTCCTGGCCATTGTTTTCCTCTTCCTTCCTGACCTATCCATGTCTTTCCCTTGCCCTTCCTACCAGTCCAGTGCCTTGCACCACCCATCCCCCTTGCCACTTTGTCCAGTTTCCCTTCCCCTTTGTCCAGCTCCAATATTTCATTTCCTTCTCCTTCTAGGACTCTCATTGCCTTGCTTGCCTCTCCTTTGTCTTGCCTGGAAAAGCCACCACTTTTCTTGGCGTTACCTTTGAACCTCTCCTCTCCCTTGCCTTGCATTCCCTTGCTCACTCGTCCCCCACCTGGAATTCAATACCCCTCTTTTTGCGGAATTTCTTAATCTTGCCTTGCCCTGCCTGCTTCTCCTAGGACTCTCAAGGCTTTCACGTACCTCCAGCGTTTCAGGAGCATGTGAGAGGAAGCCCAAAAGAGGTCACGTGCAAGCACACCCATCTGTCCTGGCAGCTTGCTTCTGGCACCTATCCTTACATGTCTTGAATTTTGGACATAAAATTCACATTTCACCTTTGCGCTTCAGGACCAGAATGACAGTTCTTTTGTATACCAAGGAAAGCAGGTAATCCAAGTGTATTAGGTGCAGATTAGAGATGGCCCATATGAGATCAAGGCCAGACAGAGAAGTCTGTCCTAGCCCCTTTTGTGTACCAGCAGTCTTTGAATGTACCTCTCATTTGTCTTGCCTTGGTGACCCCAAAGTTTCCTTGCCTTGCCCTGCCTTGCCTCCCTAGCCTTGCACTCCCTCCAGTGCCTACGCCCACACTTGACCTGCCCACACTTGACTGCTTTCCTCCAGGGAAACCTAGCCTTGCCTAGGCCTTCCTGTTTCTGCCTGGCCTTCCTATGCCCATCCTTGCCTAGAAGTTCTGGGCCTTCTCTCACCTACCACTCCATTTGCTTGCCCCTCATGGCTCCAGCCTTGTCAGCTTCTCCCTTGACTTGCCTACAATTGCGCCTACACTTGGTTTGCATTGCAAAGAGCGGTAGGCAAGGCAAAGCAAAGCAAGGAAGGTCTTTCTAGGTCTTGCCAGGCAAGGCACACATAAGCAAGCAAGCAAAACAAGAGTAGACTAGCCACAGCATCAAAGGCAAGGCAAGGCCAAGTGACTCTGAGTGCCTTTCCTTGGCAAGTAAAAGATATAGTGACAATGTAATAGGGCAGGCGTTAAAGGTACCATGAGGAGGTATAGTCCAGCAAGATATTTATGTCGTAGACCCTTCTGTGCAGGAGCCATTGTTGGACATAGTACAGGACATGGCATACAGCTTGGCTTGGTAAGTTCCTGAAGGAGAATGGCAATGCTTTCTCATGGGAAGGAAAGCACGTAGCCCCAGAGTTGGAGGTGCAGATAAGAAGCTGTGTCGCGCAGCTCAAGGACGACAGCAGCTTCTTGTGCCGGCATATTTGGAAGCACTCCCTCAATTTGTACAGTCATTGAGTCAGTATCCATCTTTGGAAGGCTGTCTGCCTCTAGTAAGAGTGTTCTGACACCATTGTATGGGATCAGTCACTGGATGTTTTGGATTTTGGAGGAGGGGACTCCATTTCTCCTGAAATGAGCTTCTTGTTATTCGCTTTGGCAAAGAAATTAAGTTTGGATGGGCACTTTGGGTGGTCTCAGTGAATTTAAAGGTTTTTCCCAAGAGGTTTCCCTGTGGGTTAGAGCTGTTGAACTGACAGTGGGAATCTAGACACCAAGTTGTTGAGCTTTTTGTCCTTGTAGCTTTAGTGTGTGAGTAGTCCCTGTTGCCATGCTGCTTGGATCTTGACTCTGAGACTGAAAGCTTAGGAGCGTAGAGCAGAAAAGGAAAGTGCTAATAGCAGGGTGTGTGTTCATTGTTTGATGGGTGAAGTTGAAATTGTAGGCAGCAAAGAACTTTCTCTCTCAGCTGGCACATTTGTTGAGCGGATGTCTTTGAGTTTGTTACCGGACTCTGCGAGAGTGAAAATGTTTGTTAGGGCAGAGGATTTTGTGTTGCCCTTTGAGTGTGGTGCAAAAGTGTTTGCACACTTGGAGGGGGAAGATCAGCAAAGTCTTTTTTTCCTGGCACAGTTAATTTGAGAGCAGGGACGTTTCCAACTCGGCTCTGTCCTTTGGAGCTGGCCTTGGTGCGTTTCCTTCTTTTGTTAGTCGACAGCGCCATCGTGTGGTTATTTTGATGAGCGCTGGCAGACGGTGCCAGGGAAAAAGCCAAGCTGTTTGCGGCTCCGGCCTCATTGGTGTAGGAGCAGCGCAGGGAAGAGCTCCGCTGGGGGTCCTGGCTCTTAGAGACTGAGAGAATGTGATCCTGTATGTAGCACAGAAGGAAGTGGAATTGTTTCATTGTGGGCTGTGCAGTTTATAAGCTGCAAATGAAAAGGCAATTGCAGCGCAGCCTCTTCTTTTCTGTGTGATCAGCTGCTCAACATGTAACTCGCACACACTGAACTACATCCACCTCCCTGGAGATATAAAATGTGTATATCACTTTCCTCAAACTCTATGTATTACCTTGCACTCTAGCAGATCCCAAACCGCTTCAAAACGTCCAGCAGCTACTCAAAAAGAAAAAGTCCAACAAAAAGCTAGGGCTGGCCTTCATAGTGCCTTTGCAGTCCGTAAAATAGACGAAATGCACTAGGGCTTTGAATGCTTCTTCCCAACTATATAAATTCTCTCCAAGTGGCAAAGTCCATCATTACAGCAAAATTTTTCAGCTGGAGTTCTGACTGAGAGATGTGCCAGGACAGAAGGCATTTGCTGACCTAGCCTTTTTCCCTGTGTAACTTGGTATTTGCAGTACAATTATTTTCAGTGTCGCTGTGTCCAAGCAGCTAGAGATTACACAGATAGAAGTGTCATGAGAGATGCTGCTAAAGTACGCCCTTCTTATAGCAGCATTTAAATGGCACACGACTCCTTGCTGCTTTTTCTTTCCCAGAGAGACCTGCTGTCAATTTTTTCACTCTGGATTCTTGATCAAAAATGTCCACCTGAAATGTCTTACAGAAATAGGCTCCAGGTGTAAAAACCAGTACGGGGCTACATTTTCTGCGTGCTCCACATAAGTCACATCAAACTCACTCATCAAACTTCACTCTCTCCTTCCATTCTCCACTGCCTCTACCATTGTGTTCTCTGGATCTCAGAGTCTAAAGGCAGGCGCAATAGTTTCCACTGAGGGGTTGGAAGAGGTGTACAAGCAGCACAAATAGCTTCTGCGCTGCGCAGGCCATTTTTCTGCATTTTAGAGTCTAAGGGAAAGCGGAGAGCTGCAACAGCTGCAGAATATGTGTTGTCTTGGCACATGTTTGCAATCCACCATGATGGATCCTTAGTGAAACCAAACTGTGGTTCTGCTTCAAACATCTCACCCTGCTTGGCCACAAAGCTTTCGCTGACATGTCCCATTGCCTTTTTATTGCTGCGTTTCATTTTCAGAGTTTGTACGGAATCATTGCACTTTGCTTCTAAGCTGAACGTCGATACTGCTGGAGTCTCATATGTCCATTTTCTTCTCACACAAAAAAACTGCTTCCTTTAAAACATGCTGATGCGACCTGCTTTCTTGCTCAGCTGTAATTTTAGGGGTGTTCTCTGTCCCGCTTACAGTCTGAATCTAAACTAAGAAGTTTATGGGACACAGATGTGCCAAGACAAATAGTTTGCTTGGACCTTGCCACGTGTATTCAAAAGCATCCATTCACTCCACCATCAAGTCACTGCTTTCTTCTGCTTTACATCCTGCAAACTTCACACACACATACATACATACAAACTGGAATGAGGCATTTTCTTTCTTTCTCAGCTACACTCACCTATCCCCCACGCTAACTTCTTTACCGCTTTTCTCTTGGCCTTGCTATGCATACTTTTCCTCTTAAGACACCCATTGTCTGGCCTACCCCTTCCCTACATTGCCTTGCCTTTCCTTTCCTATCCAACCTTGCATTTCTTTGTCATTCCTGGCCATTGTTTTCCTCTTCCTTCCTGACCCATCCATGTCTTTACCTTGCCCTTCCTACCAGTCCAGTGCCTTGCACCACCCATCCCCCTTGCCACTTTGTCCAGTTTCCCTTCCCCTTTGTCCAGCTCCAATCTTTCATTTCCTTCTCCTTCTAGGACTCTCATTGCCTTGCTTGCCTCTCCTTTGTCTTGCCTGGCAAAGCCACCACTTTTCTTGGCGTTACCTTTGAACCTCTCCTCTCCCTTGCCTTGCATTCCCTTGCTCACTCGTCCCCCACCTGGAATTCAATACCCCTCTTTTTGCGGAATTTCTTCATCTTGCCTTGCCCTGCCTGCTTCTCCTAGGACTCTCAAGGCTTTCACGTACCTCCAGCGTTTCAGGAGCATGTGAGAGGAAGCCCAAAAGAGGTCACGTGCAAGCACACCCATCTGTCCTGGCAGCTTGCTTCTGGCACCTATCCTTACATGTCTTGAATTTTGGACATAAAATTCACATTTCACCTTTGCGCTTCAGGACCAGAATGACAGTTCTTTTGTATACCAAGGAAAGCAGGTAATCCAAGTGTATTAGGTGCAGATTAGAGATGGCCCATATGAGATCAAGGCCAGACAGAGAAGTCTGTCCTAGCCCCTTTTGTGTACCAGCAGTCTTTGAATGTACCTCTCATTTGTCTCGCCTTGGTGACCCCAAAGTTTCCTTGCCTTGCCCTGCCTTGCCTCCCTAGCCTTGCACTCCCTCCAGTGCCTACGCCCACACTTGACCTGCCCACACTTGACTGCTTTCCTCCAGGGAAACCTAGCCTTGTCTAGGCCTTCCTGTTTCTGCCTGGCCTTCCTATGCCCATCCTTGCCTAGAAGTTCTGGGCCTTCTCTCACCTACCACTCCATTTGCTTGCCCCTCATGGCTCCAGCCTTGTCAGTTTCTCCCTTGACTCGCCTACAATTGCGCCTACACTTGGTTTGCATTGCAAAGAGCGGTAGGCAAGGCAAAGCAAAGCAAGGAAGGTCTTTCTAGGTCTTGCCAGGCAAGGCACACATAAGCAAGCAAGCAAAACAAGAGTAGACTAGCCACAGCATCAAAGGCAAGGCAAGGCCAAGTGACTCTGAGTGCCTTTCCTTGGCAAGTAAAAGATATAGTGACAATGTAATAGGGCAGGCGTTAAAGGTACCATGAGGAGGTATAGTCCAGCAAGATATTTATGTCGTAGACCCTTCTGTGCAGGAGCCATTGTTGGACATAGTACAGGACATGGCGTACAGTTTGGCTTGGTAAGTTCCTGAAGGAGAATGGCAATGCTTTCTCATGGGAAGGAAAGCACGTAGCCCCAGAGTTGGAGGTGCAGATAAGAAGCTGTGTCGCGCAGCTCAAGGACGACAGCAGCTTCTTGTGCCGGCATATTTGGAAGCACTCCCTCAATTTGTACAGTCATTGAGTCAGTATCCATCTTTGGAAGGCTGTCTGCCTCTAGTAAGAGTGTTCTGACACCATTGTATGGGATCAGTCACTGGATGTTTTGGATTTTGGAGGAGGGGATGCCATTTCTCCTGAAATGAGCTTCTTGTTATTCGCTTTGGCAAAGAAATTAAGTTTGGATGGGCACTTTGGGTGGTCTCAGTGAATTTAAAGGTTTTTCCCAAGAGGTTTCCCTGTGGGTTAGAGCTGTTGAACTGACAGTGGGAATCTAGACACCAAGTTGTTGAGCTTTTTGTCCTTGTAGCTTTAGTGTGTGAGTAGTCCCTGTTGCCATGCTGCTTGGATCTTGACTCTGAGACTGAAAGCTTAGGAGCGTAGAGCAGAAAAGAAAAGTGCTAATAGCAGGGTGTGTGTTCATTGTTTGATGGGTGAAGTTGAAATTGTAGGCAGCAAAGAACTTTCTCTCTCAGCTGGCACATTTGTTGAGCGGATGTCTTTGAGTTTGTTACCGGACTCTGCGAGAGTGAAAATGTTTGTTAGGGCAGAGGATTTCGTGTTGCCCTTTGAGTGTGGTGCAAAAGTGTTTGCACACTTGGAGGGGGAAGATCAGCAAAGTCTTTTTTTCCTGGCACAGTTAATTTGAGAGCAGGGACGTTTCCAACTCGGCTCTGTCCTTTGGAGCTGGCCTCGGTGCGTTTCCTTCTTTTGTTAGTCGACAGCGCCATCGTGTGGTTATTTTGATGAGCGCTGGCAGACGGTGCCAGGGAAAAAGCCAAGCTGTTTGCGGCTCCGGCCTCATTGGTGTAGGAGCAGCGCAGGGAAGAGCTCCGCTGGGGGTCCTGGCTCTTAGAGACTGAGAGAATGTGATCCTGTATGTAGCACAGAAGGAAGTGGAATTGTTTCATTGTGGGCTGTGCAGTTTATAAGCTGCAAATGAAAAGGCAATTGCAGCGCAGCCTCTTCTTTTCTGTGTGATCAGCTGCTCAACATGTAACTCGCACACACTGAACTGCATCCACCTCCCTGGAGATATAAAATGTGTATATCACTTTCCTCAAACTCTATGTATTACCTTGCACTCTAGCAGATCCCAAACCGCTTCAAAACGTCCAGCAGCTACTCAAAAAGAAAAAGTCCAACAAAAAGCTAGGGCTGGCCTTCATAGTGCCTTTGCAGTCCGTAAAATAGACGAAATGCACTAGGGCTTTGAATGTTTCTTCCCAACTATATAAATTCTCTCCAAGTGGCAAAGTCCATCATTACAGCAAAATTTTTCAGCTGGAGTTCTGACTGAGAGATGTGCCAGGACAGAAGGCATTTGCTGACCTATCCTTTTTCCCTGTGTAACTTGGTATTTGCAGTACAATTATTTTCAGTGTCGCTGTGTCCAAGCAGCTAGAGATTACACAGATAGAAGTGTCAAGAGAGATGCTGCTAAAGTACGCCCTTCTTATAGCAGCATTTAAATGGCACACGACGCCTTGCTGCTTTTTCTTTCCCAGAGAGACCTGCTGTCAATTTTTTCACTCTGGCTTCTTGATCAAAAATGTCCACCTGAAATGTCTTACAGAAATAGGCTCCAGGTGTAAAAACCAGTACGGGGCTACATTTTCTGCGTGCTCCACATAAGTCACATCAAACTCACTCATCAAACTTCACTCTCTCCTTCCATTCTCCACTGCCTCTACCATTGTGTTCTCTGGATCTCAGAGTCTAAAGGCAGGCGCAATAGTTTCCACTGAGGGGTTGGAAGAGGTGTACAAGCAGCACAAATAGCTTCTGCGCTGCGCAGGCCATTTCTCTGCATTTTAGAGCCTAAGGGAAAGCGCTAGTGTTCCTGCGGAGAGCTGCAACAGCTGCAGAATATGTGTTGTCTTGGCACATGTTTGCAATCCACCATGATGGATCCTTAGTGAAACCAAACTGTGGTTCTGCTTCAAACATCTCACCCTGCTTGGCCACAAAGCTTTCGCTGACATGTCCCATTGCCTTTTTATTGCTGCGTTTCATTTTCAGAGTTTGTACGGAATCATTGCACTTTGCTTCTAAGCTGAACGTCGATACTGCTGGAGTCTCATATGTCCATTTTCTTCTCACACAAAAAAACTGCTTCCTTTAAAACATGCTGATGCGACCTGCTTTCTTGCTCAGCTGTAATTTTAGGGGTGTTCTCTGTCCCGCTTACAGTCTGAATCTAAACGAAGAAGTTTATGGGACACAGATGTGCCAAGACAAATAGTTTGCTTGGACCTTGCCACGTGTATTCAAAAGCATCCATTCACTCCACCATCAAGTCACTGCTTTCTTCTGCTTTACATCCTGCAAACTTCACACACACATACATACATACAAACTGGAATGAGGCATTTTCTTTCTTTCTCAGCTACACTCACCTATCCCCCACGCTAACTTCTTTACCGCTTTTCTCTTGGCCTTGCTATGCATACTTTTCCTCTTAAGACACCCATTGTCTGGCCTACCCCTTCCCTACATTGCCTTGCCTTTCCTTTCCTATCCAACCTTGCATTTCTTTGTCATTCCTGGCCATTGTTTTCCTCTTCCTTCCTGACCCATCCATGTCTTTACCTTGCCCTTCCTACCAGTCCAGTGCCTTGCACCACCCATCCCCCTTGCCACTTTGTCCAGTTTCCCTTCCCCTTTGTCCAGCTCCAATCTTTCATTTCCTTCTCCTTCTAGGACTCTCATTGCCTTGCTTGCCTCTCCTTTGTCTTGCCTGGCAAAGCCACCACTTTTCTTGGCGTTACCTTTGAACCTCTCCTCTCCCTTGCCTTGCATTCCCTTGCTCACTCGTCCCCCACCTGGAATTCAATACCCCTCTTTTTGCGGAATTTCTTCATCTTGCCTTGCCCTGCCTGCTTCTCCTAGGACTCTCAAGGCTTTCACGTACCTCCAGCGTTTCAGGAGCATGTGAGAGGAAGCCCAAAAGAGGTCACGTGCAAGCACACCCATCTGTCCTGGCAGCTTGCTTCTGGCACCTATCCTTACATGTCTTGAATTTTGGACATAAAATTCACATTTCACCTTTGCGCTTCAGGACCAGAATGACAGTTCTTTTGTATACCAAGGAAAGCAGGTAATCCAAGTGTATTAGGTGCAGATTAGAGATGGCCCATATGAGATCAAGGCCAGACAGAGAAGTCTGTCCTAGCCCCTTTTGTGTACCAGCAGTCTTTGAATGTACCTCTCATTTGTCTCGCCTTGGTGACCCCAAAGTTTCCTTGCCTTGCCCTGCCTTGCCTCCCTAGCCTTGCACTCCCTCCAGTGCCTACGCCCACACTTGACCTGCCCACACTTGACTGCTTTCCTCCAGGGAAACCTAGCCTTGCCTAGGCCTTCCTGTTTCTGCCTGGCCTTCCTATGCCCATCCTTGCCTAGAAGTTCTGGGCCTTCTCTCACCTACCACTCCATTTGCTTGCCCCTCATGGCTCCAGCCTTGTCAGTTTCTCCCTTGACTCGCCTACAATTGCGCCTACACTTGGTTTGCATTGCAAAGAGCGGTAGGCAAGGCAAAGCAAAGCAAGGAAGGTCTTTCTAGGTCTTGCCAGGCAAGGCACACATAAGCAAGCAAGCAAAACAAGAGTAGACTAGCCACAGCATCAAAGGCAAGGCAAGGCCAAATGACTCTGAGTGCCTTTCCTTGGCAAGTAAAAGATATAGTGACAATGTAATAGGGCAGGCGTTAAAGGTACCATGAGGAGGTATAGTCCAGCAAGATATTTATGTCGTAGACCCTTCTGTGCAGGAGCCATTGTTGGACATAGTACAGGACATGGCGTACAGTTTGGCTTGGTAAGTTCCTGAAGGAGAATGGCAATGCTTTCTCATGGGAAGGAAAGCACGTAGCCCCAGAGTTGGAGGTGCAGATAAGAAGCTGTGTCGCGCAGCTCAAGGACGACAGCAGCTTCTTGTGCCGGCATATTTGGAAGCACTCCCTCAATTTGTACAGTCATTGAGTCAGTATCCATCTTTGGAAGGCTGTCTGCCTCTAGTAAGAGTGTTCTGACACCATTGTATGGGATCAGTCACTGGATGTTTTGGATTTTGGAGGAGGGGATGCCATTTCTCTTGAAATGAGCTTCTTGTTATTCGCTTTGGCAAAGAAATTAAGTTTGGATGGGCACTTTGGGTGGTCTCAGTGAATGTAAAGGTTTTTCCCAAGAGGTTTCCCTGTGGGTTAGAGCTGTTGAACTGACAGTGGGAATCTAGACACCAAGTTGTTGAGCTTTTTGTCCTTGTAGTTTAGTGTGTGAGTAGTCCCTGTTGCCATGCTGCTTGGATCTTGACTCTGAGACTGAAAGCTTAGGAGCGTAGAGCAGAAAAGAAAAGTGCTAATAGCAGGGTGTGTGTTCATTGTTTGATGGGTGAAGTTGAAATTGTAGGCAGCAAAGAACTTTCTCTCTCCGCTGGCACATTTGTTGAGCGGATGTCTTTGAGTTTGTTACCGGACTCTGCGAGAGTGAAAATGTTTGTTAGGGCAGAGGATTTCGTGTTGCCCTTTGAGTGTGGTGCAAAAGTGTTTGCACACTTGGAGGGGGAAGATCAGCAAAGTCTTTTTTTCCTGGCACAGTTAATTTGAGAGCAGGGACGTTTCCAACTCGGCTCTGTCCTTTGGAGCTGGCCTCGGTGCGTTTCCTTCTTTTGTTAGTCGACAGCGCCATCGTGTGGTTATTTTGATGAGCGCTGGCAGCCGGTGCCAGGGAAAAAGCCAAGCTGTTCGCGGCTCCGGCCTCATTGGTGTAGGAGCAGCGCAGGGAAGAGCTCCGCTGGGGGTCCTGGCTCTTAGAGACTGAGAGAATGTGATCCTGTATGTAGCACAGAAGGAAGTGGAATTGTTTCATTGTGGGCTGTGCAGTTTATAAGCTGCAAATGAAAAGGCAATTGCAGCGCAGCCTCTTCTTTTCTGTGTGATCAGCTGCTCAACATGTAACTCGCACACACTGAACTGCATCCACCTCCCTGGAGATATAAAATGTGTATATCACTTTCCTCAAGCTCTATGTATTACCTTGCACTCTAGCAGATCCCAAACCGCTTCAAAACGTCCAGCAGCTACTCAAAAAGAAAAAGTCCAACAAAAAGCTAGGGCTGGCCTTCATAGTGCCTTTGCAGTCCGTAAAATAGACGAAATGCACTAGGGCTTTGAATGTTTCTTCCCAACTATATAAATTCTCTCCAAGTGGCAAAGTCCATCATTACAGCAAAATTTTTCAGCTGGAGTTCTGACTGAGAGATGTGCCAGGACAGAAGGCATTTGCTGACCTACCCTTTTTCCCTGTGTAACTTGGTATTTGCAGTACAATTATTTTCAGTGTCGCTGTGTCCAAGCAGCTAGAGATTACACAGATAGAAGTGTCAAGAGAGATGCTGCTAAAGTATGCCCTTCTTATAGCAGCATTTAAATGGCACACGACGCCTTGCTGCTTTTTCTTTCCCAGAGAGACCTGCTGTCAATTTTTTCACTCTGGCTTCTTGATCAAAAATGTCCACCTGAAATGTCTTACAGAAATAGGCTCCAGGTGTAAAAACCAGTACGGGGCTACATTTTCTGCGTGCTCCACATAAGTCACATCAAACTCACTCATCAAACTTCACTCTCTCCTTCCATTCTCCACTGCCTCTACCATTGAGTTCTCTGGATCTCAGAGTCTAAAGGCAGGCGCAATAGTTTCCACTGAGGGGTTGGAAGAGGTGTACAAGCAGCACAAATAGCTTCTGCGCTGCGCAGGCCATTTCTCTGCATTTTAGAGTCTAAGGGAAAGCGCTAGTGTTCCTGCGGAGAGCTGCAACAGCTGCAGAATATGTGTTGTCTTGGCACATGTTTGCAATCCACCATGATGGATCCTTAGTGAAACCAAACTGTGGTTCTGCTTCAAACATCTCACCCTGCTTGGCCACAAAGCTTTCGCTGACATGTCCCATTGCCTTTTTATTGCTGCGTTTCATTTTCAGAGTTTGTACGGAATCATTGCACTTTGCTTCTAAGCTGAACGTCGATACTGCTGGAGTCTCATATGTCCATTTTCTTCTCACACAAAAAAACTGCTTCCTTTAAAACATGCTGATGCGACCTGCTTTCTTGCTCAGCTGTAATTTTAGGGGTGTTCTCTGTCCCGCTTACAGTCTGAATCTAAACTAAGAAGTTTATGGGACACAGATGTGCCAAGACAAATAGTTTGCTTGGACCTTGCCACGTGTATTCAAAAGCATCCATTCACTCCACCATCAAGTCACTGCTTTCTTCTGCTTTACATCCTGCAAACTTCACACACACATACATACATACAAACTGGAATGAGGCATTTTCTTTCTTTCTCAGCTACACTCACCTATCCCCCACGCTAACATCTTTACCGCTTTTCTCTTGGCCTTGCTATGCATACTTTTCCTCTTAAGACACCCATTGTCTGGCCTACCCCTTCCCTACATTGCCTTGCCTTTCCTTTCCTATCCAACCTTGCATTTCTTTGTCATTCCTGGCCATTGTTTTCCTCTTCCTTCCTGACCCATCCATGTCTTTACCTTGCCCTTCCTACCAGTCCAGTGCCTTGCACCACCCATCCCCCTTGCCACTTTGTCCAGTTTCCCTTCCCCTTTGTCCAGCTCCAATCTTTCATTTCCTTCTCCTTCTAGGACTCTCATTGCCTTGCTTGCCTCTCCTTTGTCTTGCCTGGCAAAGCCACCACTTTTCTTGGCGTTACCTTTGAACCTCTCCTCTCCCTTGCCTTGCATTCCCTTGCTCACTCGTCCCCCACCTGGAATTCAATACCCCTCTTTTTGCGGAATTTCTTCATCTTGCCTTGCCCTGCCTGCTTCTCCTAGGACTCTCAAGGCTTTCACGTACCTCCAGCGTTTCAGGAGCATGTGAGAGGAAGCCCAAAAGAGGTCACGTGCAAGCACACCCATCTGTCCTGGCAGCTTGCTTCTGGCACCTATCCTTACATGTCTTGAATTTTGGACATAAAATTCACATTTCACCTTTGCGCTTCAGGACCAGAATGACAGTTCTTTTGTATACCAAGGAAAGCAGGTAATCCAAGTGTATTAGGTGCAGATTAGAGATGGCCCATATGAGATCAAGGCCAGACAGAGAAGTCTGTCCTAGCCCCTTTTGTGTACCAGCAGTCTTTGAATGTACCTCTCATTTGTCTTGCCTTGGTGACCCCAAAGTTTCCTTGCCTTGCCCTGCCTTGCCTCCCTAGCCTTGCACTCCCTCCAGTGCCTACGCCCACACTTGACCTGCCCACACTTGACTGCTTTCCTCCAGGGAAACCTAGCCTTGCCTAGGCCTTCCTGTTTCTGCCTGGCCTTCCTATGCCCATCCTTGCCTAGAAGTTCTGGGCCTTCTCTCACCTACCACTCCATTTGCTTGCCCCTCATGGCTCCAGCCTTGTCAGCTTCTCCCTTGACTTGCCTACAATTTCGCCTACACTTGGTTTGCATTGCAAAGAGCGGTAGGCAAGGCAAAGCAAAGCAAGGAAGGTCTTTCTAGGTCTTGCCAGGCAAGGCACACATAAGCAAGCAAGCAAAACAAGAGTAGACTAGCCACAGCATCAAAGGCAAGGCAAGGCCAAGTGACTCTGAGTGCCTTTCCTTGGCAAGTAAAAGATATAGTGACAATGTAATAGGGCAGGCGTTAAAGGTACCATGAGGAGGTATAGTCCAGCAAGATATTTATGTCGTAGACCCTTCTGTGCAGGAGCCATTGTTGGACATAGTACAGGACATGGCATACAGCTTGGCTTGGTAAGTTCCTGAAGGAGAATGGCAATGCTTTCTCATGGGAAGGAAAGCACGTAGCCCCAGAGTTGGAGGTGCAGATAAGAAGCTGTGTCGCGCAGCTCAAGGACGACAGCAGCTTCTTGTGCCGGCATATTTGGAAGCACTCCCTCAATTTGTACAGTCATTGAGTCAGTATCCATCTTTGGAAGGCTGTCTGCCTCTAGTAAGAGTGTTCTGACACCATTGTATGGGATCAGTCACTGGATGTTTTGGATTTTGGAGGAGGGGACTCCATTTCTCCTGAAATGAGCTTCTTGTTATTCGCTTTGGCAAAGAAATTAAGTTTGGATGGGCACTTTGGGTGGTCTCAGTGAATTTAAAGGTTTTTCCCAAGAGGTTTCCCTGTGGGTTAGAGCTGTTGAACTGACAGTGGGAATCTAGACACCAAGTTGTTGAGCTTTTTGTCCTTGTAGCTTTAGTGTGTGAGTAGTCCCTGTTGCCATGCTGCTTGGATCTTGACTCTGAGACTGAAAGCTTAGGAGCGTAGAGCAGAAAAGAAAAGTGCTAATAGCAGGGTGTGTGTTCATTGTTTGATGGGTGAAGTTGAAATTGTAGGCAGCAAAGAACTTTCTCTCTCCGCTGGCACATTTGTTGAGCGGATGTCTTTGAGTTTGTTACCGGACTCTGCGAGAGTGAAAATGTTTGTTAGGGCAGAGGATTTTGTGTTGCCCTTTGAGTGTGGTGCAAAAGTGTTTGCACACTTGGAGGGGGAAGATCAGCAAAGTCTTTTTTTCCTGGCACAGTTAATTTGAGAGCAGGGACGTTTCCAACTCGGCTCTGTCCTTTGGAGCTGGCCTCGGTGCGTTTCCTTCTTTTGTTAGTCGACAGCGCCATCGTGTGGTTATTTTGATGAGCGCTGGCAGCCGGTGCCAGGGAAAAAGCCAAGCTGTTCGCGGCTCCGGCCTCATTGGTGTAGGAGCAGCGCAGGGAAGAGCTCCGCTGGGGGTCCTGGCTCTTAGAGACTGAGAGAATGTGATCCTGTATGTAGCACAGAAGGAAGTGGAATTGTTTCATTGTGGGCTGTGCAGTTTATAAGCTGCAAATGAAAAGGCAATTGCAGCGCAGCCTCTTCTTTTCTGTGTGATCAGCTGCTCAACATGTAACTCGCACACACTGAACTGCATCCACCTCCCTGGAGATATAAAATGTGTATATCACTTTCCTCAAGCTCTATGTATTACCTTGCACTCTAGCAGATCCCAAACCGCTTCAAAACGTCCAGCAGCTACTCAAAAAGAAAAAGTCCAACAAAAAGCTAGGGCTGGCCTTCATAGTGCCTTTGCAGTCCGTAAAATAGACGAAATGCACTAGGGCTTTGAATGTTTCTTCCCAACTATATAAATTCTCTCCAAGTGGCAAAGTCCATCATTACAGCAAAATTTTTCAGCTGGAGTTCTGACTGAGAGATGTGCCAGGACAGAAGGCATTTGCTGACCTACCCTTTTTCCCTGTGTAACTTGGTATTTGCAGTACAATTATTTTCAGTGTCGCTGTGTCCAAGCAGCTAGAGATTACACAGATAGAAGTGTCAAGAGAGATGCTGCTAAAGTATGCCCTTCTTATAGCAGCATTTAAATGGCACACGACGCCTTGCTGCTTTTTCTTTCCCAGAGAGACCTGCTGTCAATTTTTTCACTCTGGCTTCTTGATCAAAAATGTCCACCTGAAATGTCTTACAGAAATAGGCTCCAGGTGTAAAAACCAGTACGGGGCTACATTTTCTGCGTGCTCCACATAAGTCACATCAAACTCACTCATCAAACTTCACTCTCTCCTTCCATTCTCCACTGCCTCTACCATTGAGTTCTCTGGATCTCAGAGTCTAAAGGCAGGCGCAATAGTTTCCACTGAGGGGTTGGAAGAGGTGTACAAGCAGCACAAATAGCTTCTGCGCTGCGCAGGCCATTTCTCTGCATTTTAGAGTCTAAGGGAAAGCGCTAGTGTTCCTGCGGAGAGCTGCAACAGCTGCAGAATATGTGTTGTCTTGGCACATGTTTGCAATCCACCATGATGGATCCTTAGTGAAACCAAACTGTGGTTCTGCTTCAAACATCTCACCCTGCTTGGCCACAAAGCTTTCGCTGACATGTCCCATTGCCTTTTTATTGCTGCGTTTCATTTTCAGAGTTTGTACGGAATCATTGCACTTTGCTTCTAAGCTGAACGTCGATACTGCTGGAGTCTCATATGTCCATTTTCTTCTCACACAAAAAAACTGCTTCCTTTAAAACATGCTGATGCGACCTGCTTTCTTGCTCAGCTGTAATTTTAGGGGTGTTCTCTGTCCCGCTTACAGTCTGAATCTAAACTAAGAAGTTTATGGGACACAGATGTGCCAAGACAAATAGTTTGCTTGGACCTTGCCACGTGTATTCAAAAGCATCCATTCACTCCACCATCAAGTCACTGCTTTCTTCTGCTTTACATCCTGCAAACTTCACACACACATACATACATACAAACTGGAATGAGGCATTTTCTTTCTTTCTCAGCTACACTCACCTATCCCCCACGCTAACATCTTTACCGCTTTTCTCTTGGCCTTGCTATGCATACTTTTCCTCTTAAGACACCCATTGTCTGGCCTACCCCTTCCCTATATTGCCTTGCCTTTCCTTTCCTATCCAACCTTGCATTTCTTTGTCATTCCTGGCCATTGTTTTCCTCTTCCTTCCTGACCCATCCATGTCTTTCCCTTGCCCTTCCTACCAGTCCAGTGCCTTGCACCACCCATCCCCCTTGCCACTTTGTCCAGTTTCCCTTCCCCTTTGTCCAGCTCCAATCTTTCATTTCCTTCTCCTTCTAGGACTCTCATTGCCTTGCTTGCCTCTCCTTTGTCTTGCCTGGAAAAGCCACCACTTTTCTTGGCGTTACCTTTGAACCTCTCCTCTCCCTTGCCTTGCATTCCCTTGCTCACTCGTCCCCCACCTGGAATTCAATACCCCTCTTTTTGCTGCATTTCTTCATCTTGCCTTGCCCTGCCTGCTTCTCCTAGGACTCTCAAGGCTTTCACGTACCTCCAGCGTTTCAGGAGCATGTGAGAGGAAGCCCAAAAGAGGTCACGTGCAAGCACACCCATCTGTCCTGGCAGCTTGCTTCTGGCACCTATCCTTACATGTCTTGAATTTTGGACATAAAATTCACATTTCACCTTTGCGCTTCAGGACCAGAATGACAGTTCTTTTGTATACCAAGGAAAGCAGGTAATCCAAGTGTATTAGGTGCAGATTAGAGATGGCCCATATGAGATCAAGGCCAGACAGAGAAGTCTGTCCTAGCCCCTTTTGTGTACCAGCAGTCTTTGAATGTACCTCTCATTTGTCTTGCCTTGGTGACCCCAAAGTTTCCTTGCCTTGCCCTGCCTTGCCTCCCTAGCCTTGCACTCCCTCCAGTGCCTACGCCCACACTTGACCTGCCCACACTTGACTGCTTTCCTCCAGGGAAACCTAGCCTTGCCTAGGCCTTCCTGTTTCTGCCTGGCCTTCCTATGCCCATCCTTGCCTAGAAGTTCTGGGCCTTCTCTCACCTACCACTCCATTTGCTTGCCCCTCATGGCTCCAGCCTTGTCAGCTTCTCCCTTGACTTGCCTACAATTTCGCCTACACTTGGTTTGCATTGCAAAGAGCGGTAGGCAAGGCAAAGCAAAGCAAGGAAGGTCTTTCTAGGTCTTGCCAGGCAAGGCACACATAAGCAAGCAAGCAAAACAAGAGTAGACTAGCCACAGCATCAAAGGCAAGGCAAGGCCAAGTGACTCTGAGTGCCTTTCCTTGGCAAGTAAAAGATATAGTGACAATGTAATAGGGCAGGCGTTAAAGGTACCATGAGGAGGTATAGTCCAGCAAGATATTTATGTCGTAGACCCTTCTGTGCAGGAGCCATTGTTGGACATAGTACAGGACATGGCATACAGCTTGGCTTGGTAAGTTCCTGAAGGAGAATGGCAATGCTTTCTCATGGGAAGGAAAGCACGTAGCCCCAGAGTTGGAGGTGCAGATAAGAAGCTGTGTCGCGCAGCTCAAGGACGACAGCAGCTTCTTGTGCCGGCATATTTGGAAGCACTCCCTCAATTTGTACAGTCATTGAGTCAGTATCCATCTTTGGAAGGCTGTCTGCCTCTAGTAAGAGTGTTCTGACACCATTGTATGGGATCAGTCACTGGATGTTTTGGATTTTGGAGGAGGGGACTCCATTTCTCCTGAAATGAGCTTCTTGTTATTCGCTTTGGCAAAGAAATTAAGTTTGGATGGGCACTTTGGGTGGTCTCAGTGAATTTAAAGGTTTTTCCCAAGAGGTTTCCCTGTGGGTTAGAGCTGTTGAACTGACAGTGGGAATCTAGACACCAAGTTGTTGAGCTTTTTGTCCTTGTAGCTTTAGTGTGTGAGTAGTCCCTGTTGCCATGCTGCTTGGATCTTGACTCTGAGACTGAAAGCTTAGGAGCGTAGAGCAGAAAAGAAAAGTGCTAATAGCAGGGTGTGTGTTCATTGTTTGATGGGTGAAGTTGAAATTGTAGGCAGCAAAGAACTTTCTCTCTCAGCTGGCACATTTGTTGAGCGGATGTCTTTGAGTTTGTTACCGGACTCTGCGAGAGTGAAAATGTTTGTTAGGGCAGAGGATTTTGTGTTGCCCTTTGAGTGTGGTGCAAAAGTGTTTGCACACTTGGAGGGGGAAGATCAGCAAAGTCTTTTTTTCCTGGCACAGTTAATTTGAGAGCAGGGACGTTTCCAACTCGGCTCTGTCCTTTGGAGCTGGCCTTGGTGCGTTTCCTTCTTTTGTTAGTCGACAGCGCCATCGTGTGGTTATTTTGATGAGCGCTGGCAGCCGGTGCCAGGGAAAAAGCCAAGCTGTTTGCGGCTCCGGCCTCATTGGTGTAGGAGCAGCGCAGGGAAGAGCTCCGCTGGGGGTCCTGGCTCTTAGAGACTGAGAGAATGTGATCCTGTATGTAGCACAGAAGGAAGTGGAATTGTTTCATTGTGGGCTGTGCAGTTTATAAGCTGCAAATGAAAAGGCAATTGCAGCGCAGCCTCTTCTTTTCTGTGTGATCAGCTGCTCAACATGTAACTCGCACACACTGAACTGCATCCACCTCCCTGGAGATATAAAATGTGTATATCACTTTCCTCAAACTCTATGTATTACCTTGCACTCTAGCAGATCCCAAACCGCTTCAAAACGTCCAGCAGCTACTCAAAAAGAAAAAGTCCAACAAAAAGCTAGGGCTGGCCTTCATAGTGCCTTTGCAGTCCGTAAAATAGACGAAATGCACTAGGGCTTTGAATGTTTCTTCCCAACTATAGAAATTCTCTCCAAGTGGCAAAGTCCATCATTACAGCAAAATTTTTCAGCTGGAGTTCTGACTGAGAGATGTGCCAGGACAGAAGGCATTTGCTGACCTACCCTTTTTCCCTGTGTAACTTGGTATTTGCAGTACAATTATTTTCAGTGTCGCTGTGTCCAAGCAGCTAGAGATTACACAGATAGAAGTGTCAAGAGAGATGCTGCTAAAGTATGCCCTTCTTATAGCAGCATTTAAATGGCACACGACGCCTTGCTGCTTTTTCTTTCCCAGAGAGACCTGCTGTCAATTTTTTCACTCTGGCTTCTTGATCAAAAATGTCCACCTGAAATGTCTTACAGAAATAGGCTCCAGGTGTAAAAACCAGTACGGGGCTACATTTTCTGCGTGCTCCACATAAGTCACATCAAACTCACTCATCAAACTTCACTGTCTCCTTCCATTCTCCACTGCCTCTACCATTGTGTTCTCTGGATCTCAGAGTCTAAAGGCAGGCGCAATAGTTTCCACTGAGGGGTTGGAAGAGGTGTACAAGCAGCACAAATAGCTTCTGCGCTGCACAGGCCATTTCTCTGCATTTTAGAGTCTAAGGGAAAGCGGAGAGCTGCAACAGCTGCAGAATATGTGTTGTCTTGGCACATGTTTGCAATCCACCATGATGGATCCTTAGAGAAACCAAACTGTGGTTCTGCTTCAAACATCTCACCCTGCTTGGCCACAAAGCTTTCGCTGACATGTCCCATTGCCTTTTTATTGCTGCGTTTCATTTTCAGAGTTTGTACGGAATCATTGCACTTTGCTTCTAAGCTGAACGTCGATACTGCTGGAGTCTCATATGTCCATTTTCTTCTCACACAAAAAAACTGCTTCCTTTAAAACATGCTGATGCGACCTGCTTTCTTGCTCAGCTGTAATTTTAGGGGTGTTCTCTGTCCCGCTTACAGTCTGAATGTAAACTAAGAAGTTTATGGGACACAGATGTGCCAAGACAAATAGTTTGCTTGGACCTTGCCACGTGTATTCAAAAGCATCCATTCACTCCACCATCAAGTCACTGCTTTCTTCTGCTTTACATCCTGCAAACTTCACACACACATACATAGATACAAACTGGAATGAGGCATTTTCTTTCTTTCTCAGCTACACTCACCTATCCCCCACGCTAACTTCTTTACCGCTTTTCTCTTGGCCTTGCTATGCATACTTTTCCTCTTAAGACACCCATTGTCTGGCCTACCCCTTCCCTACATTGCCTTGCATTTCTTTGTCATTCCTGGCCATTGTTTTCCTCTTCCTTCCTGACCCATCCATGTCTTTCCCTTGCCCTTCCTACCAGTCCAGTGCCTTGCACCACCCATCCCCCTTGCCACTTTGTCCAGTTTCCCTTCCCCTTTGTCCAGCTCCAATCTTTCATTTCCTTCTCCTTCTAGGACTCTCATTGCCTTGCTTGCCTCTCCTTTGTCTTGCCTGGAAAAGCCACCACTTTTCTTGGCGTTACCTTTGAACCTCTCCTCTCCCTTGCCTTGCATTCCCTTGCTCACTCGTCCCCCACCTGGAATTCAATACCCCTCTTTTTGCGGAATTTCTTCATCTTGCCTTGCCCTGCCTGCTTCTCCTAGGACTCTCAAGGCTTTCACGTACCTCCAGCGTTTCAGGAGCATGTGAGAGGAAGCCCAAAAGAGGTCACGTGCAAGCACACCCATCTGTCCTGGCAGCTTGCTTCTGGCACCTATCCTTACATGTCTTGAATTTTGGACATAAAATTCACATTTCACCTTTGCGCTTCAGGACCAGAATGACAGTTCTTTTGTATACCAAGGAAAGCAGGTAATCCAAGTGTATTAGGTGCAGATTAGAGATGGCCCATATGAGATCAAGGCCAGACAGAGAAGTCTGTCCTAGCCCCTTTTGTGTACCAGCAGTCTTTGAATGTACCTCTCATTTGTCTCGCCTTGGTGACCCCAAAGTTTCCTTGCCTTGCCCTGCCTTGCCTCCCTAGCCTTGCACTCCCTCCAGTGCCTACGCCCACACTTGACCTGCCCACACTTGACTGCTTTCCTCCAGGGAAACCTAGCCTTGCCTAGGCCTTCCTGTTTCTGCCTGGCCTTCCTATGCCCATCCTTGCCTAGAAGTTCTGGGCCTTCTCTCACCTACCACTCCATTTGCTTGCCCCTCATGGCTCCAGCCTTGTAAGTTTCTCCCTTGACTCGCCTACAATTGCGCCTACAATTGGTTTGCATTGCAAAGAGCGGTAGGCAAGGCAAAGCAAAGCAAGGAAGGTCTTTCTAGGTCTTGCCAGGCAAGGCACACATAAGCAAGCAAGCAAAACAAGAGTAGACTAGCCACAGCATCAAAGGCAAGGCAAGGCCAAGTGACTCTGAGTGCCTTTCCTTGGCAAGTAAAAGATATAGTGACAATGTAATAGGGCAGGCGTTAAAGGTACCATGAGGAGGTATAGTCCAGCAAGATATTTATGTCGTAGACCCTTCTGTGCAGGAGCCATTGTTGGACATAGTACAGGACATGGCGTACAGTTTGGCTTGGTAAGTTCCTGAAGGAGAATGGCAATGCTTTCTCATGGGAAGGAAAGCACGTAGCCCCAGAGTTGGAGGTGCAGATAAGAAGCTGTGTCGCGCAGCTCAAGGACGACAGCAGCTTCTTGTGCCGGCATATTTGGAAGCACTCCCTCAATTTGTACAGTCATTGAGTCAGTATCCATCTTTGGAAGGCTGTCTGCCTCTAGTAAGAGTGTTCTGACACCATTGTATGGGATCAGTCACTGGATGTTTTGGATTTTGGAGGAGGGGACTCCATTTCTCCTGAAATGAGCTTCTTGTTATTCGCTTTGGCAAAGAAATTAAGTTTGGATGGGCACTTTGGGTGGTCTCAGTGAATGTAAAGGTTTTTCCCAAGAGGTTTCCCTGTGGGTTAGAGCTGTTGAACTGACAGTGGGAATCTAGACACCAAGTTGTTGAGCTTTTTGTCCTTGTAGCTTTAGTGTGTGAGTAGTCCCTGTTGCCATGCTGCTTGGATCTTGACTCTGAGACTGAAAGCTTAGGAGCGTAGAGCAGAAAAGAAAAGTGCTAATAGCAGGGTGTGTGTTCATTGTTTGATGGGTGAAGTTGAAATTGTAGGCAGCAAAGAACTTTCTCTCTCAGCTGGCACATTTGTTGAGCGGATGTCTTTGAGTTTGTTACCGGACTCTGCGAGAGTGAAAATGTTTGTTAGGGCAGAGGATTTCGTGTTGCCCTTTGAGTGTGGTGCAAAAGTGTTTGCACACTTGGAGGGGGAAGATCAGCAAAGTCTTTTTTTCCTGGCACAGTTAATTTGAGAGCAGGGACGTTTCCAACTGGGCTCTGTCCTTTGGAGCTGGCCTCGGTGCGTTTCCTTCTTTTGTTAGTCGACAGCGCCATCGTGTGGTTATTTTGATGAGCGCTGGCAGACGGTGCCAGGGAAAAAGCCAAGCTGTTTGCGGCTCCGGCCTCATTGGTGTAGGAGCAGCGCAGGGAAGAGCTCCGCTGGGGGTCCTGGCTCTTAGAGACTGAGAGAATGTGATCCTGTATGTAGCACAGAAGGAAGTGGAATTGTTTCATTGTGGGCTGTGCAGTTTATAAGCTGCAAATGAAAAGGCAATTGCAGCGCAGCCTCTTCTTTTCTGTGTGATCAGCTGCTCAACATGTAACTCGCACACACTGAACTACATCCACCTCCCTGGAGATATAAAATGTGTATATCACTTTCCTCAAACTCTATGTATTACCTTGCACTCTAGCAGATCCCAAACCGCTTCAAAACGTCCAGCAGCTACTCAAAAAGAAAAAGTCCAACAAAAAGCTAGGGCTGGCCTTCATAGTGCCTTTGCAGTCCGTAAAATAGACGAAATGCACTAGGGCTTTGAATGTTTCTTCCCAACTATATAAATTCTCTCCAAGTGGCAAAGTCCATCATTACAGCAAAATTTTTCAGCTGGAGTTCTGACTGAGAGATGTGCCAGGACAGAAGGCATTTGCTGACCTACCCTTTTTCCCTGTGTAACTTGGTATTTGCAGTACAATTATTTTCAGTGTCGCTGTGTCCAAGCAGCTAGAGATTACACAGATAGAAGTGTCAAGAGAGATGCTGCTAAAGTATGCCCTTCTTATAGCAGCATTTAAATGGCACACGACGCCTTGCTGCTTTTTCTTTCCCAGAGAGACCTGCTGTCAATTTTTTCACTCTGGCTTCTTGATCAAAAATGTCCACCTGAAATGTCTTACAGAAATAGGCTCCAGGTGTAAAAACCAGTACGGGGCTACATTTTCTGCGTGCTCCACATAAGTCACATCAAACTCACTCATCAAACTTCACTCTCTCCTTCCATTCTCCACTGCCTCTACCATTGAGTTCTCTGGATCTCAGAGTCTAAAGGCAGGCGCAATAGTTTCCACTGAGGGGTTGGAAGAGGTGTACAAGCAGCACAAATAGCTTCTGCGCTGCGCAGGCCATTTCTCTGCATTTTAGAGTCTAAGGGAAAGCGCTAGTGTTCCTGCGGAGAGCTGCAACAGCTGCAGAATATGTGTTGTCTTGGCACATGTTTGCAATCCACCATGATGGATCCTTAGAGAAACCAAACTGTGGTTCTGCTTCAAACATCTCACCCTGCTTGGCCACAAAGCTTTCGCTGACATGTCCCATTGCCTTTTTATTGCTGCGTTTCATTTTCAGAGTTTGTACGGAATCATTGCACTTTGCTTCTAAGCTGAACGTCGATACTGCTGGAGTCTCATATGTCCATTTTCTTCTCACACAAAAAAACTGCTTCCTTTAAAACATGCTGATGCGACCTGCTTTCTTGCTCAGCTGTAATTTTAGGGGTGTTCTCTGTCCCGCTTACAGTCTGAATGTAAACTAAGAAGTTTATGGGACACAGATGTGCCAAGACAAATAGTTTGCTTGGACCTTGCCACGTGTATTCAAAAGCATCCATTCACTCCACCATCAAGTCACTGCTTTCTTCTGCTTTACATCCTGCAAACTTCACACACACATACATACATACAAACTGGAATGAGGCATTTTCTTTCTTTCTCAGCTACACTCACCTATCCCCCACGCTAACATCTTTACCGCTTTTCTCTTGGCCTTGCTATGCATACTTTTCCTCTTAAGACACCCATTGTCTGGCCTACCCCTTCCCTACATTGCCTTGCCTTTCCTTTCCTATCCAACCTTGCATTTCTTTGTCATTCCTGGCCATTGTTTTCCTCTTCCTTCCTGACCCATCCATGTCTTTCCCTTGCCCTTCCTACCAGTCCAGTGCCTTGCACCACCCATCCCCCTTGCCACTTTGTCCAGTTTCCCTTCCCCTTTGACCAGCTCCAATCTTTCATTTCCTTCTCCTTCTAGGACTCTCATTGCCTTGCTTGCCTCTCCTTTGTCTTGCCTGGAAAAGCCACCACTTTTCTTGGCGTTACCTTTGAACCTCTCCTCTCCCTTGCCTTGCATTCCCTTGCTCACTCGTCCCCCACCTGGAATTCAATACCCCTCTTTTTGCGGAATTTCTTCATCTTGCCTTGCCCTGCCTGCTTCTCCTAGGACTCTCAAGGCTTTCACGTACCTCCAGCGTTTCAGGAGCATGTGAGAGTAAGCCCAAAAGAGGTCACGTGCAAGCACACCCATCTGTCCTGGCAGCTTGCTTCTGGCACCTATCCTTACATGTCTTGAATTTTGGACATAAAATTCACATTTCACCTTTGCGCTTCAGGACCAGAATGACAGTTCTTTTGTATACCAAGGAAAGCAGGTAATCCAAGTGTATTAGGTGCAGATTAGAGATGGCCCATATGAGATCAAGGCCAGACAGAGAAGTCTGTCCTAGCCCCTTTTGTGTACCAGCAGTCTTTGAATGTACCTCTCATTTGTCTCGCCTTGGTGACCCCAAAGTTTCCTTGCCTTGCCCTGCCTTGCCTCCCTAGCCTTGCACTCCCTCCAGTGCCTACGCCCACACTTGACCTGCCCACACTTGACTGCTTTCCTCCAGGGAAACCTAGCCTTGCCTAGGCCTTCCTGTTTCTGCCTGGCCTTCCTATGCCCATCCTTGCCTAGAAGTTCTGGGCCTTCTCTCACCTACCACTCCATTTGCTTGCCCCTCATGGCTCCAGCCTTGTCAGTTTCTCCCTTGACTCGCCTACAATTGCGCCTACACTTGGTTTGCATTGCAAAGAGCGGTAGGCAAGGCAAAGCAAAGCAAGGAAGGTCTTTCTAGGTCTTGCCAGGCAAGGCACACATAAGCAAGCAAGCAAAACAAGAGTAGACTAGCCACAACATCAAAGGCAAGGCAAGGCCAAGTGACTCTGAGTGCCTTTCCTTGGCAAGTAAAAGATATAGTGACAATGTAATAGGGCAGGCGTTAAAGGTACCATGAGGAGGTATAGTCCAGCAAGATATTTATGTCGTAGACCCTTCTGTGCAGGAGCCATTGTTGGACATAGTACAGGACATGGCATACAGCTTGGCTTGGTAAGTTCCTGAAGGAGAATGGCAATGCTTTCTCATGGGAAGGAAAGCACGTAGCCCCAGAGTTGGAGGTGCAGATAAGAAGCTGTGTCGCGCAGCTCAAGGACGACAGCAGCTTCTTGTGCCGGCATATTTGGAAGCACTCCCTCAATTTGTACAGTCATTGAGTCAGTATCCATCTTTGGAAGGCTGTCTGCCTCTAGTAAGAGTGTTCTGACACCATTGTATGGGATCAGTCACTGGATGTTTTGGATTTCGGAGGAGGGGATGCCATTTCTCTTGAAATGAGCTTCTTGTTATTCGCTTTGGCAAAGAAATTAAGTTTGGATGGGCACTTTGGGTGGTCTCAGTGAATTTAAAGGTTTTTCCCAAGAGGTTTCCCTGTGGGTTAGAGCTGTTGAACTGACAGTGGGAATCTAGACACCAAGTTGTTGAGCTTTTTGTCCTTGTAGCTTTAGTGTGTGAGTAGTCCCTGTTGCCATGCTGCTTGGATCTTGACTCTGAGACTGAAAGCTTAGGAGCGTAGAGCAGAAAAGAAAAGTGCTAATAGCAGGGTGTGTGTTCATTGTTTGATGGGTGAAGTTGAAATTGTAGGCAGCAAAGAACTTTCTCTCTCAGCTGGCACATTTGTTGAGCGGATGTCTTTGAGTTTGTTACCGGACTCTGCGAGAGTGAAAATGTTTGTTAGGGCAGAGGATTTCGTGTTGCCCTTTGAGTGTGGTGCAAAAGTGTTTGCACACTTGGAGGGGGAAGATCAGCAAAGTCTTTTTTTCCTGGCACAGTTAATTTGAGAGCAGGGACGTTTCCAACTGGGCTCTGTCCTTTGGAGCTGGCCTCGGTGCGTTTCCTTCTTTTGTTAGTCGACAGCGCCATCGTGTGGTTATTTTGATGAGCGCTGGCAGACGGTGCCAGGGAAAAAGCCAAGCTGTTTGCGGCTCCGGCCTCATTGGTGTAGGAGCAGCGCAGGGAAGAGCTCCGCTGGGGGTCCTGGCTCTTAGAGACTGAGAGAATGTGATCCTGTATGTAGCACAGAAGGAAGTGGAATTGTTTCATTGTGGGCTGTGCAGTTTATAAGCTGCAAATGAAAAGGCAATTGCAGCGCAGCCTCTTCTTTTCTGTGTGATCAGCTGCTCAACATGTAACTCGCACACACTGAACTACATCCACCTCCCTGGAGATATAAAATGTGTATATCACTTTCCTCAAACTCTATGTATTACCTTGCACTCTAGCAGATCCCAAACCGCTTCAAAACGTCCAGCAGCTACTCAAAAAGAAAAAGTCCAACAAAAAGCTAGGGCTGGCCTTCATAGTGCCTTTGCAGTCCGTAAAATAGACGAAATGCACTAGGGCTTTGAATGTTTCTTCCCAACTATATAAATTCTCTCCAAGTGGCAAAGTCCATCATTACAGCAAAATTTTTCAGCTGGAGTTCTGACTGAGAGATGTGCCAGGACAGAAGGCATTTGCTGACCTACCCTTTTTCCCTGTGTAACTTGGTATTTGCAGTACAATTATTTTCAGTGTCGCTGTGTCCAAGCAGCTAGAGATTACACAGATAGAAGTGTCAAGAGAGATGCTGCTAAAGTATGCCCTTCTTATAGCAGCATTTAAATGGCACACGACGCCTTGCTGCTTTTTCTTTCCCAGAGAGACCTGCTGTCAATTTTTTCACTCTGGCTTCTTGATCAAAAATGTCCACCTGAAATGTCTTACAGAAATAGGCTCCAGGTGTAAAAACCAGTACGGGGCTACATTTTCTGCGTGCTCCACATAAGTCACATCAAACTCACTCATCAAACTTCACTCTCTCCTTCCATTCTCCACTGCCTCTACCATTGAGTTCTCTGGATCTCAGAGTCTAAAGGCAGGCGCAATAGTTTCCACTGAGGGGTTGGAAGAGGTGTACAAGCAGCACAAATAGCTTCTGCGCTGCGCAGGCCATTTCTCTGCATTTTAGAGTCTAAGGGAAAGCGGAGAGCTGCAACAGCTGCAGAATATGTGTTGTCTTGGCACATGTTTGCAATCCACCATGATGGATCCTTAGAGAAACCAAACTGTGGTTCTGCTTCAAACATCTCACCCTGCTTGGCCACAAAGCTTTCGCTGACATGTCCCATTGCCTTTTTATTGCTGCGTTTCATTTTCAGAGTTTGTACGGAATCATTGCACTTTGCTTCTAAGCTGAACGTCGATACTGCTGGAGTCTCATATGTCCATTTTCTTCTCACACAAAAAAACTGCTTCCTTTAAAACATGCTGATGCGACCTGCTTTCTTGCTCAGCTGTAATTTTAGGGGTGTTCTCTGTCCCGCTTACAGTCTGAATGTAAACTAAGAAGTTTATGGGACACAGATGTGCCAAGACAAATAGTTTGCTTGGACCTTGCCACGTGTATTCAAAAGCATCCATTCACTCCACCATCAAGTCACTGCTTTCTTCTGCTTTACATCCTGCAAACTTCACACACACATACATACATACAAACTGGAATGAGGCATTTTCTTTCTTTCTCAGCTACACTCACCTATCCCCCACGCTAACATCTTTACCGCTTTTCTCTTGGCCTTGCTATGCATACTTTTCCTCTTAAGACACCCATTGTCTGGCCTACCCCTTCCCTACATTGCCTTGCCTTTCCTTTCCTATCCAACCTTGCATTTCTTTGTCATTCCTGGCCATTGTTTTCCTCTTCCTTCCTGACCCATCCATGTCTTTCCCTTGCCCTTCCTACCAGTCCAGTGCCTTGCACCACCCATCCCCCTTGCCACTTTGTCCAGTTTCCCTTCCCCTTTGACCAGCTCCAATCTTTCATTTCCTTCTCCTTCTAGGACTCTCATTGCCTTGCTTGCCTCTCCTTTGTCTTGCCTGGAAAAGCCACCACTTTTCTTGGCGTTACCTTTGAACCTCTCCTCTCCCTTGCCTTGCATTCCCTTGCTCACTCGTCCCCCACCTGGAATTCAATACCCCTCTTTTTGCGGAATTTCTTCATCTTGCCTTGCCCTGCCTGCTTCTCCTAGGACTCTCAAGGCTTTCACGTACCTCCAGCGTTTCAGGAGCATGTGAGAGTAAGCCCAAAAGAGGTCACGTGCAAGCACACCCATCTGTCCTGGCAGCTTGCTTCTGGCACCTATCCTTACATGTCTTGAATTTTGGACATAAAATTCACATTTCACCTTTGCGCTTCAGGACCAGAATGACAGTTCTTTTGTATACCAAGGAAAGCAGGTAATCCAAGTGTATTAGGTGCAGATTAGAGATGGCCCATATGAGATCAAGGCCAGACAGAGAAGTCTGTCCTAGCCCCTTTTGTGTACCAGCAGTCTTTGAATGTACCTCTCATTTGTCTCGCCTTGGTGACCCCAAAGTTTCCTTGCCTTGCCCTGCCTTGCCTCCCTAGCCTTGCACTCCCTCCAGTGCCTACGCCCACACTTGACCTGCCCACACTTGACTGCTTTCCTCCAGGGAAACCTAGCCTTGCCTAGGCCTTCCTGTTTCTGCCTGGCCTTCCTATGCCCATCCTTGCCTAGAAGTTCTGGGCCTTCTCTCACCTACCACTCCATTTGCTTGCCCCTCATGGCTCCAGCCTTGTCAGTTTCTCCCTTGACTCGCCTACAATTGCGCCTACACTTGGTTTGCATTGCAAAGAGCGGTAGGCAAGGCAAAGCAAAGCAAGGAAGGTCTTTCTAGGTCTTGCCAGGCAAGGCACACATAAGCAAGCAAGCAAAACAAGAGTAGACTAGCCACAACATCAAAGGCAAGGCAAGGCCAAGTGACTCTGAGTGCCTTTCCTTGGCAAGTAAAAGATATAGTGACAATGTAATAGGGCAGGCGTTAAAGGTACCATGAGGAGGTATAGTCCAGCAAGATATTTATGTCGTAGACCCTTCTGTGCAGGAGCCATTGTTGGACATAGTACAGGACATGGCATACAGCTTGGCTTGGTAAGTTCCTGAAGGAGAATGGCAATGCTTTCTCATGGGAAGGAAAGCACGTAGCCCCAGAGTTGGAGGTGCAGATAAGAAGCTGTGTCGCGCAGCTCAAGGACGACAGCAGCTTCTTGTGCCGGCATATTTGGAAGCACTCCCTCAATTTGTACAGTCATTGAGTCAGTATCCATCTTTGGAAGGCTGTCTGCCTCTAGTAAGAGTGTTCTGACACCATTGTATGGGATCAGTCACTGGATGTTTTGGATTTCGGAGGAGGGGATGCCATTTCTCTTGAAATGAGCTTCTTGTTATTCGCTTTGGCAAAGAAATTAAGTTTGGATGGGCACTTTGGGTGGTCTCAGTGAATTTAAAGGTTTTTCCCAAGAGGTTTCCCTGTGGGTTAGAGCTGTTGAACTGACAGTGGGAATCTAGACACCAAGTTGTTGAGCTTTTTGTCCTTGTAGCTTTAGTGTGTGAGTAGTCCCTGTTGCCATGCTGCTTGGATCTTGACTCTGAGACTGAAAGCTTAGGAGCGTAGAGCAGAAAAGAAAAGTGCTAATAGCAGGGTGTGTGTTCATTGTTTGATGGGTGAAGTTGAAATTGTAGGCAGCAAAGACCTTTCTCTCTCAGCTGGCACATTTGTTGAGCGGATGTCTTTGAGTTTGTTACCGGACTCTGCGAGAGTGAAAATGTTTGTTAGGGCAGAGGATTTCGTGTTGCCCTTTGAGTGTGGTGCAAAAGTGTTTGCACACTTGGAGGGGGAAGATCAGCAAAGTCTTTTTTTCCTGGCACAGTTAATTTGAGAGCAGGGACGTTTCCAACTGGGCTCTGTCCTTTGGAGCTGGCCTCGGTGCGTTTCCTTCTTTTGTTAGTCGACAGCGCCATCGTGTGGTTATTTTGATGAGCGCTGGCAGCCGGTGCCAGGGAAAAAGCCAAGCTGTTTGCGGCTCCGGCCTCATTGGTGTAGGAGCAGCGCAGGGAAGAGCTCCGCTGGGGGTCCTGGCTCTTAGAGACTGAGAGAATGTGATCCTGTATGTAGCACAGAAGGAAGTGGAATTGTTTCATTGTGGGCTGTGCAGTTTATAAGCTGCAAATGAAAAGGCAATTGCAGCGCAGCCTCTTCTTTTCTGTGTGATCAGCTGCTCAACATGTAACTCGCACACACTGAACTACATCCACCTCCCTGGAGATATAAAATGTGTATATCACTTTCCTCAAACTCTATGTATTACCTTGCACTCTAGCAGATCCCAAACCGCTTCAAAACGTCCAGCAGCTACTCAAAAAGAAAAAGTCCAACAAAAAGCTAGGGCTGGCCTTCATAGTGCCTTTGCAGTCCGTAAAATAGACGAAATGCACTAGGGCTTTGAATGTTTCTTCCCAACTATATAAATTCTCTCCAAGTGGCAAAGTCCATCATTACAGCAAAATTTTTCAGCTGGAGTTCTGACTGAGAGATGTGCCAGGACAGAAGGCATTTGCTGACCTACCCTTTTTCCCTGTGTAACTTGGTATTTGCAGTACAATTATTTTCAGTGTCGCTGTGTCCAAGCAGCTAGAGATTACACAGATAGAAGTGTCAAGAGAGATGCTGCTAAAGTATGCCCTTCTTATAGCAGCATTTAAATGGCACACGACGCCTTGCTGCTTTTTCTTTCCCAGAGAGACCTGCTGTCAATTTTTTCACTCTGGCTTCTTGATCAAAAATGTCCACCTGAAATGTCTTACAGAAATAGGCTCCAGGTGTAAAAACCAGTACGGGGCTACATTTTCTGCGTGCTCCACATAAGTCACATCAAACTCACTCATCAAACTTCACTCTCTCCTTCCATTCTCCACTGCCTCTACCATTGAGTTCTCTGGATCTCAGAGTCTAAAGGCAGGCGCAATAGTTTCCACTGAGGGGTTGGAAGAGGTGTACAAGCAGCACAAATAGCTTCTGCGCTGCGCAGGCCATTTCTCTGCATTTTAGAGTCTAAGGGAAAGCGCTAGTGTTCCTGCGGAGAGCTGCAACAGCTGCAGAATATGTGTTGTCTTGGCACATGTTTGCAATCCACCATGATGGATCCTTAGTGAAACCAAACTGTGGTTCTGCTTCAAACATCTCACCCTGCTTGGCCACAAAGCTTTCGCTGACATGTCCCATTGCCTTTTTATTGCTGCGTTTCATTTTCAGAGTTTGTACGGAATCATTGCACTTTGCTTCTAAGCTGAACGTCGATACTGCTGGAGTCTCATATGTCCATTTTCTTCTCACACAAAAAAACTGCTTCCTTTAAAACATGCTGATGCGACCTGCTTTCTTGCTCAGCTGTAATTTTAGGGGTGTTCTCTGTCCCGCTTACAGTCTGAATGTAAACTAAGAAGTTTATGGGACACAGATGTGCCAAGACAAATAGTTTGCTTGGACCTTGCCACGTGTATTCAAAAGCATCCATTCACTCCACCATCAAGTCACTGCTTTCTTCTGCTTTACATCCTGCAAACTTCACACACACATACATAGATACAAACTGGAATGAGGCATTTTCTTTCTTTCTCAGCTACACTCACCTATCCCCCACGCTAACATCTTTACCGCTTTTCTCTTGGCCTTGCTATGCATACTTTTCCTCTTAAGACACCCATTGTCTGGCCTACCCCTTCCCTACATTGCCTTGCCTTTCCTTTCCTATCCAACCTTGCATTTCTTTGTCATTCCTGGCCATTGTTTTCCTCTTCCTTCCTGACCCATCCATGTCTTTCCCTTGCCCTTCCTACCAGTCCAGTGCCTTGCACCACCCATCCCCCTTGCCACTTTGTCCAGTTTCCCTTCCCCTTTGTCCAGCTCCAATCTTTCATTTCCTTCTCCTTCTAGGACTCTCATTGCCTTGCTTGCCTCTCCTTTGTCTTGCCTGGAAAAGCCACCACTTTTCTTGGCGTTACCTTTGAACCTCTCCTCTCCCTTGCCTTGCATTCCCTTGCTCACTCGTCCCCCACCTGGAATTCAATACCCCTCTTTTTGCGGAATTTCTTCATCTTGCCTTGCCCTGCCTGCTTCTCCTAGGACTCTCAAGGCTTTCACGTACCTCCAGCGTTTCAGGAGCATGTGAGAGGAAGCCCAAAAGAGGTCACGTGCAAGCACACCCATCTGTCCTGGCAGCTTGCTTCTGGCACCTATCCTTACATGTCTTGAATTTTGGACATAAAATTCACATTTCACCTTTGCGCTTCAGGACCAGAATGACAGTTCTTTTGTATACCAAGGAAAGCAGGTAATCCAAGTGTATTAGGTGCAGATTAGAGATGGCCCATATGAGATCAAGGCCAGACAGAGAAGTCTGTCCTAGCCCCTTTTGTGTACCAGCAGTCTTTGAATGTACCTCTCATTTGTCTCGCCTTGGTGACCCCAAAGTTTCCTTGCCTTGCCCTGCCTTGCCTCCCTAGCCTTGCACTCCCTCCAGTGCCTACGCCCACACTTGACCTGCCCACACTTGACTGCTTTCCTCCAGGGAAACCTAGCCTTGCCTAGGCCTTCCTGTTTCTGCCTGGCCTTCCTATGCCCATCCTTGCCTAGAAGTTCTGGGCCTTCTCTCACCTACCACTCCATTTGCTTGCCCCTCATGGCTCCAGCCTTGTAAGTTTCTCCCTTGACTCGCCTACAATTGCGCCTACACTTGGTTTGCATTGCAAAGAGCGGTAGGCAAGGCAAAGCAAAGCAAGGAAGGTCTTTCTAGGTCTTGCCAGGCAAGGCACACATAAGCAAGCAAGCAAAACAAGAGTAGACTAGCCACAGCATCAAAGGCAAGGCAAGGCCAAGTGACTCTGAGTGCCTTTCCTTGGCAAGTAAAAGATATAGTGACAATGTAATAGGGCAGGCGTTAAAGGTACCATGAGGAGGTATAGTCCAGAGAGATATTTATGTCGTAGACCCTTCTGTGCAGGAGCCATTGTTGGACATAGTACAGGACATGGCGTACAGTTTGGCTTGGTAAGTTCCTGAAGGAGAATGGCAATGCTTTCTCATGGGAAGGAAAGCACGTAGCCCCAGAGTTGGAGGTGCAGATAAGAAGCTGTGTCGCGCAGCTCAAGGACGACAGCAGCTTCTTGTGCCGGCATATTTGGAAGCACTCCCTCAATTTGTACAGTCATTGAGTCAGTATCCATCTTTGCAAGGCTGTCTGCCTCTAGTAAGAGTGTTCTGACACCATTGTATGGGATCAGTCACTGGATGTTTTGGATTTTGGAGGAGGGGACTCCATTTCTCCTGAAATGAGCTTCTTGTTATTCGCTTTGGCAAAGAAATTAAGTTTGGATGGGCACTTTGGGTGGTCTCAGTGAATGTAAAGGTTTTTCCCAAGAGGTTTCCCTGTGGGTTAGAGCTGTTGAACTGACAGTGGGAATCTAGACACCAAGTTGTTGAGCTTTTTGTCCTTGTAGCTTTAGTGTGTGAGTAGTCCCTGTTGCCATGCTGCTTGGATCTTGACTCTGAGACTGAAAGCTTAGGAGCGTAGAGCAGAAAAGAAAAGTGCTAATAGCAGGGTGTGTGTTCATTGTTTGATGGGTGAAGTTGAAATTGTAGGCAGCAAAGAACTTTCTCTCTCAGCTGGCACATTTGTTGAGCGGATGTCTTTGAGTTTGTTACCGGACTCTGCGAGAGTGAAAATGTTTGTTAGGGCAGAGGATTTTGTGTTGCCCTTTGAGTGTGGTGCAAAAGTGTTTGCACACTTGGAGGGGGAAGATCAGCAAAGTCTTTTTTTCCTGGCACAGTTAATTTGAGAGCAGGGACGTTTCCAACTGGGCTCTGTCCTTTGGAGCTGGCCTCGGTGCGTTTCCTTCTTTTGTTAGTCGACAGCGCCATCGTGTGGTTATTTTGATGAGCGCTGGCAGCCGGTGCCAGGGAAAAAGCCAAGCTGTTTGCGGCTCCGGCCTCATTGGTGTAGGAGCAGCGCAGGGAAGAGCTCCGCTGGGGGTCCTGGCTCTTAGAGACTGAGAGAATGTGATCCTGTATGTAGCACAGAAGGAAGTGGAATTGTTTCATTGTGGGCTGTGCAGTTTATAAGCTGCAAATGAAAAGGCAATTGCAGCGCAGCCTCTTCTTTTCTGTGTGATCAGCTGCTCAACATGTAACTCGCACACACTGAACTGCATCCACCTCCCTGGAGATATAAAATGTGTATATCACTTTCCTCAAACTCTATGTATTACCTTGCACTCTAGCAGATCCCAAACCGCTTCAAAACGTCCAGCAGCTACTCAAAAAGAAAAAGTCCAACAAAAAGCTAGGGCTGGCCTTCATAGTGCCTTTGCAGTCCGTAAAATAGACGAAATGCACTAGGGCTTTGAATGTTTCTTCCCAACTATATAAATTCTCTCCAAGTGGCAAAGTCCATCATTACAGCAAAATTTTTCAGCTGGAGTTCTGACTGAGAGATGTGCCAGGACAGAAGGCATTTGCTGACCTACCCTTTTTCCCTGTGTAACTTGGTATTTGCAGTACAATTATTTTCAGTGTCGCTGTGTCCAAGCAGCTAGAGATTACACAGATAGAAGTGTCAAGAGAGATGCTGCTAAAGTATGCCCTTCTTATAGCAGCATTTAAATGGCACACGACGCCTTGCTGCTTTTTCTTTCCCAGAGAGACCTGCTGTCAATTTTTTCACTCTGGCTTCTTGATCAAAAATGTCCACCTGAAATGTCTTACAGAAATAGGCTCCAGGTGTAAAAACCAGTACGGGGCTACATTTTCTGCGTGCTCCACATAAGTCACATCAAACTCACTCATCAAACTTCACTCTCTCCTTCCATTCTCCACTGCCTCTACCATTGAGTTCTCTGGATCTCAGAGTCTAAAGGCAGGCGCAATAGTTTCCACTGAGGGGTTGGAAGAGGTGTACAAGCAGCACAAATAGCTTCTGCGCTGCGCAGGCCATTTCTCTGCATTTTAGAGTCTAAGGGAAAGCGCTAGTGTTCCTGCGGAGAGCTGCAACAGCTGCAGAATATGTGTTGTCTTGGCACATGTTTGCAATCCACCATGATGGATCCTTAGTGAAACCAAACTGTGGTTCTGCTTCAAACATCTCACCCTGCTTGGCCACAAAGCTTTCGCTGACATGTCCCATTGCCTTTTTATTGCTGCGTTTCATTTTCAGAGTTTGTACGGAATCATTGCACTTTGCTTCTAAGCTGAACGTCGATACTGCTGGAGTCTCATATGTCCATTTTCTTCTCACACAAAAAAACTGCTTCCTTTAAAACATGCTGATGCGACCTGCTTTCTTGCTCAGCTGTAATTTTAGGGGTGTTCTCTGTCCCGCTTACAGTCTGAATGTAAACTAAGAAGTTTATGGGACACAGATGTGCCAAGACAAATAGTTTGCTTGGACCTTGCCACGTGTATTCAAAAGCATCCATTCACTCCACCATCAAGTCACTGCTTTCTTCTGCTTTACATCCTGCAAACTTCACACACACATACATAGATACAAACTGGAATGAGGCATTTTCTTTCTTTCTCAGCTACACTCACCTATCCCCCACGCTAACATCTTTACCGCTTTTCTCTTGGCCTTGCTATGCATACTTTTCCTCTTAAGACACCCATTGTCTGGCCTACCCCTTCCCTACATTGCCTTGCCTTTCCTTTCCTATCCAACCTTGCATTTCTTTGTCATTCCTGGCCATTGTTTTCCTCTTCCTTCCTGACCCATCCATGTCTTTCCCTTGCCCTTCCTACCAGTCCAGTGCCTTGCACCACCCATCCCCCTTGCCACTTTGTCCAGTTTCCCTTCCCCTTTGTCCAGCTCCAATCTTTCATTTCCTTCTCCTTCTAGGACTCTCATTGCCTTGCTTGCCTCTCCTTTGTCTTGCCTGGAAAAGCCACCACTTTTCTTGGCGTTACCTTTGAACCTCTCCTCTCCCTTGCCTTGCATTCCCTTGCTCACTCGTCCCCCACCTGGAATTCAATACCCCTCTTTTTGCGGAATTTCTTCATCTTGCCTTGCCCTGCCTGCTTCTCCTAGGACTCTCAAGGCTTTCACGTACCTCCAGCGTTTCAGGAGCATGTGAGAGGAAGCCCAAAAGAGGTCACGTGCAAGCACACCCATCTGTCCTGGCAGCTTGCTTCTGGCACCTATCCTTACATGTCTTGAATTTTGGACATAAAATTCACATTTCACCTTTGCGCTTCAGGACCAGAATGACAGTTCTTTTGTATACCAAGGAAAGCAGGTAATCCAAGTGTATTAGGTGCAGATTAGAGATGGCCCATATGAGATCAAGGCCAGACAGAGAAGTCTGTCCTAGCCCCTTTTGTGTACCAGCAGTCTTTGAATGTACCTCTCATTTGTCTCGCCTTGGTGACCCCAAAGTTTCCTTGCCTTGCCCTGCCTTGCCTCCCTAGCCTTGCACTCCCTCCAGTGCCTACGCCCACACTTGACCTGCCCACACTTGACTGCTTTCCTCCAGGGAAACCTAGCCTTGCCTAGGCCTTCCTGTTTCTGCCTGGCCTTCCTATGCCCATCCTTGCCTAGAAGTTCTGGGCCTTCTCTCACCTACCACTCCATTTGCTTGCCCCTCATGGCTCCAGCCTTGTAAGTTTCTCCCTTGACTCGCCTACAATTGCGCCTACACTTGGTTTGCATTGCAAAGAGCGGTAGGCAAGGCAAAGCAAAGCAAGGAAGGTCTTTCTAGGTCTTGCCAGGCAAGGCACACATAAGCAAGCAAGCAAAACAAGAGTAGACTAGCCACAGCATCAAAGGCAAGGCAAGGCCAAGTGACTCTGAGTGCCTTTCCTTGGCAAGTAAAAGATATAGTGACAATGTAATAGGGCAGGCGTTAAAGGTACCATGAGGAGGTATAGTCCAGAGAGATATTTATGTCGTAGACCCTTCTGTGCAGGAGCCATTGTTGGACATAGTACAGGACATGGCGTACAGTTTGGCTTGGTAAGTTCCTGAAGGAGAATGGCAATGCTTTCTCATGGGAAGGAAAGCACGTAGCCCCAGAGTTGGAGGTGCAGATAAGAAGCTGTGTCGCGCAGCTCAAGGACGACAGCAGCTTCTTGTGCCGGCATATTTGGAAGCACTCCCTCAATTTGTACAGTCATTGAGTCAGTATCCATCTTTGCAAGGCTGTCTGCCTCTAGTAAGAGTGTTCTGACACCATTGTATGGGATCAGTCACTGGATGTTTTGGATTTTGGAGGAGGGGACTCCATTTCTCCTGAAATGAGCTTCTTGTTATTCGCTTTGGCAAAGAAATTAAGTTTGGATGGGCACTTTGGGTGGTCTCAGTGAATGTAAAGGTTTTTCCCAAGAGGTTTCCCTGTGGGTTAGAGCTGTTGAACTGACAGTGGGAATCTAGACACCAAGTTGTTGAGCTTTTTGTCCTTGTAGCTTTAGTGTGTGAGTAGTCCCTGTTGCCATGCTGCTTGGATCTTGACTCTGAGACTGAAAGCTTAGGAGCGTAGAGCAGAAAAGAAAAGTGCTAATAGCAGGGTGTGTGTTCATTGTTTGATGGGTGAAGTTGAAATTGTAGGCAGCAAAGAACTTTCTCTCTCAGCTGGCACATTTGTTGAGCGGATGTCTTTGAGTTTGTTACCGGACTCTGCGAGAGTGAAAATGTTTGTTAGGGCAGAGGATTTTGTGTTGCCCTTTGAGTGTGGTGCAAAAGTGTTTGCACACTTGGAGGGGGAAGATCAGCAAAGTCTTTTTTTCCTGGCACAGTTAATTTGAGAGCAGGGACGTTTCCAACTGGGCTCTGTCCTTTGGAGCTGGCCTCGGTGCGTTTCCTTCTTTTGTTAGTCGACAGCGCCATCGTGTGGTTATTTTGATGAGCGCTGGCAGCCGGTGCCAGGGAAAAAGCCAAGCTGTTTGCGGCTCCGGCCTCATTGGTGTAGGAGCAGCGCAGGGAAGAGCTCCGCTGGGGGTCCTGGCTCTTAGAGACTGAGAGAATGTGATCCTGTATGTAGCACAGAAGGAAGTGGAATTGTTTCATTGTGGGCTGTGCAGTTTATAAGCTGCAAATGAAAAGGCAATTGCAGCGCAGCCTCTTCTTTTCTGTGTGATCAGCTGCTCAACATGTAACTCGCACACACTGAACTGCATCCACCTCCCTGGAGATATAAAATGTGTATATCACTTTCCTCAAACTCTATGTATTACCTTGCACTCTAGCAGATCCCAAACCGCTTCAAAACGTCCAGCAGCTACTCAAAAAGAAAAAGTCCAACAAAAAGCTAGGGCTGGCCTTCATAGTGCCTTTGCAGTCCGTAAAATAGACGAAATGCACTAGGGCTTTGAATGTTTCTTCCCAACTATATAAATTCTCTCCAAGTGGCAAAGTCCATCATTACAGCAAAATTTTTCAGCTGGAGTTCTGACTGAGAGATGTGCCAGGACAGAAGGCATTTGCTGACCTACCCTTTTTCCCTGTGTAACTTGGTATTTGCAGTACAATTATTTTCAGTGTCGCTGTGTCCAAGCAGCTAGAGATTACACAGATAGAAGTGTCAAGAGAGATGCTGCTAAAGTATGCCCTTCTTATAGCAGCATTTAAATGGCACACGACGCCTTGCTGCTTTTTCTTTCCCAGAGAGACCTGCTGTCAATTTTTTCACTCTGGCTTCTTGATCAAAAATGTCCACCTGAAATGTCTTACAGAAATAGGCTCCAGGTGTAAAAACCAGTACGGGGCTACATTTTCTGCGTGCTCCACATAAGTCACATCAAACTCACTCATCAAACTTCACTCTCTCCTTCCATTCTCCACTGCCTCTACCATTGAGTTCTCTGGATCTCAGAGTCTAAAGGCAGGCGCAATAGTTTCCACTGAGGGGTTGGAAGAGGTGTACAAGCAGCACAAATAGCTTCTGCGCTGCGCAGGCCATTTCTCTGCATTTTAGAGTCTAAGGGAAAGCGGAGAGCTGCAACAGCTGCAGAATATGTGTTGTCTTGGCACATGTTTGCAATCCACCATGATGGATCCTTAGAGAAACCAAACTGTGGTTCTGCTTCAAACATCTCACCCTGCTTGGCCACAAAGCTTTCGCTGACATGTCCCATTGCCTTTTTATTGCTGCGTTTCATTTTCAGAGTTTGTACGGAATCATTGCACTTTGCTTCTAAGCTGAACGTCGATACTGCTGGAGTCTCATATGTCCATTTTCTTCTCACACAAAAAAACTGCTTCCTTTAAAACATGCTGATGCGACCTGCTTTCTTGCTCAGCTGTAATTTTAGGGGTGTTCTCTGTCCCGCTTACAGTCTGAATGTAAACTAAGAAGTTTATGGGACACAGATGTGCCAAGACAAATAGTTTGCTTGGACCTTGCCACGTGTATTCAAAAGCATCCATTCACTCCACCATCAAGTCACTGCTTTCTTCTGCTTTACATCCTGCAAACTTCACACACACATACATAGATACAAACTGGAATGAGGCATTTTCTTTCTTTCTCAGCTACACTCACCTATCCCCCACGCTAACATCTTTACCGCTTTTCTCTTGGCCTTGCTATGCATACTTTTCCTCTTAAGACACCCATTGTCTGGCCTACCCCTTCCCTACATTGCCTTGCCTTTCCTTTCCTATCCAACCTTGCATTTCTTTGTCATTCCTGGCCATTGTTTTCCTCTTCCTTCCTGACCCATCCATGTCTTTCCCTTGCCCTTCCTACCAGTCCAGTGCCTTGCACCACCCATCCCCCTTGCCACTTTGTCCAGTTTCCCTTCCCCTTTGTCCAGCTCCAATCTTTCATTTCCTTCTCCTTCTAGGACTCTCATTGCCTTGCTTGCCTCTCCTTTGTCTTGCCTGGCAAAGCCACCACTTTTCTTGGCGTTACCTTTGAACCTCTCCTCTCCCTTGCCTTGCATTCCCTTGCTCACTCGTCCCCCACCTGGAATTCAATACCCCTCTTTTTGCGGAATTTCTTCATCTTGCCTTGCCCTGCCTGCTTCTCCTAGGACTCTCAAGGCTTTCACGTACCTCCAGCGTTTCAGGAGCATGTGAGAGGAAGCCCAAAAGAGGTCACGTGCAAGCACACCCATCTGTCCTGGCAGCTTGCTTCTGGCACCTATCCTTACATGTCTTGAATTTTGGACATAAAATTCACATTTCACCTTTGCGCTTCAGGACCAGAATGACAGTTCTTTTGTATACCAAGGAAAGCAGGTAATCCAAGTGTTTTAGGTGCAGATTAGAGATGGCCCATGTGAGATCAAGGCCAGCCAGAGAAGTCTGTCCTAGCCCCTTTTGTGTACCAGCAGTCTTTGAATGTACCTCTCATTTGTCTTGCCTTGGTGACCCCAAAGTTTCCTTGCCTTGCCCTGCCTTGCCTCCCTAGCCTTGCACTCCCTCCAGTGCCTACGCCCACACTTGACCTGCCCACACTTGACTGCTTTCCTCCAGGGAAACCTAGCCTTGCCTAGGCCTTCCTGTTTCTGCCTGGCCTTCCTATGCCCATCCTTGCCTAGAAGTTCTGGGCCTTCTCTCACCTACCACTCCATTTGCTTGCCCCTCATGGCTCCAGCCTTGTCAGCTTCTCCCTTGACTTGCCTACAATTTCGCCTACACTTGGTTTGCATTGCAAAGAGCGGTAGGCAAGGCAAAGCAAAGCAAGGAAGGTCTTTCTAGGTCTTGCCAGGCAAGGCACACATAAGCAAGCAAGCAAAACAAGAGTAGACTAGCCACAGCATCAAAGGCAAGGCAAGGCCAAGTGACTCTGAGTGCCTTTCCTTGGCAAGTAAAAGATATAGTGACAATGTAATAGGGCAGGCGTTAAAGGTACCATGAGGAGGTATAGTCCAGCAAGATATTTATGTCGTAGACCCTTCTGTGCAGGAGCCATTGTTGGACATAGTACAGGACATGGCGTACAGTTTGGCTTGGTAAGTTCCTGAAGGAGAATGGCAATGCTTTCTCATGGGAAGGAAAGCACGTAGCCCCAGAGTTGGAGGTGCAGATAAGAAGCTGTGTCGCGCAGCTCAAGGACGACAGCAGCTTCTTGTGCCGGCATATTTGGAAGCACTCCCTCAATTTGTACAGTCATTGAGTCAGTATCCATCTTTGCAAGGCTGTCTGCCTCTAGTAAGAGTGTTCTGACACCATTGTATGGGATCAGTCACTGGATGTTTTGGATTTTGGAGGAGGGGATGCCATTTCTCTTGAAATGAGCTTCTTGTTATTCGCTTTGGCAAAGAAATTAAGTTTGGATGGGCACTTTGGGTGGTCTCAGTGAATGTAAAGGTTTTTCCCAAGAGGTTTCCCTGTGGGTTAGAGCTGTTGAACTGACAGTGGGAATCTAGACACCAAGTTGTTGAGCTTTTTGTCCTTGTAGCTTTAGTGTGTGAGTAGTCCCTGTTGCCATGCTGCTTGGATCTTGACTCTGAGACTGAAAGCTTAGGAGCGTAGAGCAGAAAAGAAAAGTGCTAATAGCAGGGTGTGTGTTCATTGTTTGATGGGTGAAGTTGAAATTGTAGGCAGCAAAGACCTTTCTCTCTCAGCTGGCACATTTGTTGAGCGGATGTCTTTGAGTTTGTTACCGGACTCTGCGAGAGTGAAAATGTTTGTTAGGGCAGAGGATTTCGTGTTGCCCTTTGAGTGTGGTGCAAAAGTGTTTGCACACTTGGAGGGGGAAGATCAGCAAAGTCTTTTTTTCCTGGCACAGTTAATTTGAGAGCAGGGACGTTTCCAACTGGGCTCTGTCCTTTGGAGCTGGCCTCGGTGCGTTTCCTTCTTTTGTTAGTCGACAGCGCCATCGTGTGGTTATTTTGATGAGCGCTGGCAGCCGGTGCCAGGGAAAAAGCCAAGCTGTTTGCGGCTCCGGCCTCATTGGTGTAGGAGCAGCGCAGGGAAGAGCTCCGCTGGGGGTCCTGGCTCTTAGAGACTGAGAGAATGTGATCCTGTATGTAGCACAGAAGGAAGTGGAATTGTTTCATTGTGGGCTGTGCAGTTTATAAGCTGCAAATGAAAAGGCAATTGCAGCGCAGCCTCTTCTTTTCTGTGTGATCAGCTGCTCAACATGTAACTCGCACACACTGAACTGCATCCACCTCCCTGGAGATATAAAATGTGTATATCACTTTCCTCAAACTCTATGTATTACCTTGCACTCTAGCAGATCCCAAACCGCTTCAAAACGTCCAGCAGCTACTCAAAAAGAAAAAGTCCAACAAAAAGCTAGGGCTGGCCTTCATAGTGCCTTTGCAGTCCGTAAAATAGACGAAATGCACTAGGGCTTTGAATGTTTCTTCCCAACTATATAAATTCTCTCCAAGTGGCAAAGTCCATCATTACAGCAAAATTTTTCAGCTGGAGTTCTGACTGAGAGATGTGCCAGGACAGAAGGCATTTGCTGACCTACCCTTTTTCCCTGTGTAACTTGGTATTTGCAGTACAATTATTTTCAGTGTCGCTGTGTCCAAGCAGCTAGAGATTACACAGATAGAAGTGTCAAGAGAGATGCTGCTAAAGTATGCCCTTCTTATAGCAGCATTTAAATGGCACACGACGCCTTGCTGCTTTTTCTTTCCCAGAGAGACCTGCTGTCAATTTTTTCACTCTGGCTTCTTGATCAAAAATGTCCACCTGAAATGTCTTACAGAAATAGGCTCCAGGTGTAAAAACCAGTACGGGGCTACATTTTCTGCGTGCTCCACATAAGTCACATCAAACTCACTCATCAAACTTCACTGTCTCCTTCCATTCTCCACTGCCTCTACCATTGTGTTCTCTGGATCTCAGAGTCTAAAGGCAGGCGCAATAGTTTCCACTGAGGGGTTGGAAGAGGTGTACAAGCAGCACAAATAGCTTCTGCGCTGCGCAGGCCATTTCTCTGCATTTTAGAGTCTAAGGGAAAGCGCTAGTGTTCCTGCGGAGAGCTGCAACAGCTGCAGAATATGTGTTGTCTTGGCACGTTTGCAATCCACCATGATGGATCCTTAGTGAAACCAAACTGTGGTTCTGCTTCAAACATCTCACCCTGCTTGGCCACAAAGCTTTCGCTGACATGTCCCATTGCCTTTTTATTGCTGCGTTTCATTTTCAGAGTTTGTACGGAATCATTGCACTTTGCTTCTAAGCTGAACGTCGATACTGCTGGAGTCTCATATGTCCATTTTCTTCTCACACAAAAAAACTGCTTCCTTTAAAACATGCTGATGCGACCTGCTTTCTTGCTCAGCTGTAATTTTAGGGGTGTTCTCTGTCCCGCTTACAGTCTGAATGTAAACTAAGAAGTTTATGGGACACAGATGTGCCAAGACAAATAGTTTGCTTGGACCTTGCCACGTGTATTCAAAAGCATCCATTCACTCCACCATCAAGTCACTGCTTTCTTCTGCTTTACATCCTGCAAACTTCACACACACATACATACATACAAACTGGAATGAGGCATTTTCTTTCTTTCTCAGCTACACTCACCTATCCCCCACGCTAACTTCTTTACCGCTTTTCTCTTGGCCTTGCTATGCATACTTTTCCTCTTAAGACACCCATTGTCTGGCCTACCCCTTCCCTACATTGCCTTGCCTTTCCTTTCCTATCCAACCTTGCATTTCTTTGTCATTCCTGGCCATTGTTTTCCTCTTCCTTCCTGACCTATCCATGTCTTTCCCTTGCCCTTCCTACCAGTCCAGTGCCTTGCACCACCCATCCCCCTTGCCACTTTGTCCAGTTTCCCTTCCCCTTTGTCCAGCTCCAATCTTTCATTTCCTTCTCCTTCTAGGACTCTCATTGCCTTGCTTGCCTCTCCTTTGTCTTGCCTGGCAAAGCCACCACTTTTCTTGGCGTTACCTTTGAACCTCTCCTCTCCCTTGCCTTGCATTCCCTTGCTCACTCGTCCCCCACCTGGAATTCAATACCCCTCTTTTTGCGGCATTTCTTCATCTTGCCTTGCCCTGCCTGCTTCTCCTAGGACTCTCAAGGCTTTCACGTACCTCCAGCGTTTCAGGAGCATGTGAGAGGAAGCCCAAAAGAGGTCACGTGCAAGCACACCCATCTGTCCTGGCAGCTTGCTTCTGGCACCTATCCTTACATGTCTTGAATTTTGGACATAAAATTCACATTTCACCTTTGCGCTTCAGGACCAGAATGACAGTTCTTTTGTATACCAAGGAAAGCAGGTAATCCAAGTGTTTTAGGTGCAGATTAGAGATGGCCCATGTGAGATCAAGGCCAGCCAGAGAAGTCTGTCCTAGCCCCTTTTGTGTACCAGCAGTCTTTGAATGTACCTCTCATTTGTCTTGCCTTGGTGACCCAAAAGTTTCCTTGCCTTGCCCTGCCTTGCCTCCCTAGCCTTGCACTCCCTCCAGTGCCTACGCCCACACTTGACCTGCCCACACTTGACTGCTTTCCTCCAGGGAAACCTAGCCTTGCCTAGGCCTTCCTGTTTCTGCCTGGCCTTCCTATGCCCATCCTTGCCTAGAAGTTCTGGGCCTTCTCTCACCTACCACTCCATTTGCTTGCCCCTCATGGCTCCAGCCTTGTCAGCTTCTCCCTTGACTTGCCTACAATTGCACCTACACTTGGTTTACATTGCAAAGAGCGGTAGGCAAGGCAAAGCAAAGCAAGGAAGGTCTTTCTAGGTCTTGCCAGGCAAGGCACACATAAGCAAGCAAGCAAAACAAGAGTAGACTAGCCACAGCATCAAAGGCAAGGCAAGGCCAAGTGACTCTGAGTGCCTTTCCTTGGCAAGTAAAAGATATAGTGACAATGTAATAGGGCAGGCGTTAAAGGTACCATGAGGAGGTATAGTCCAGAGAGATATTTATGTCGTAGACCCTTCTGTGCAGGAGCCATTGTTGGACATAGTACAGGACATGGCATACAGTTTGGCTTGGTAAGTTCCTGAAGGAGAATGGCAATGCTTTCTCATGGGAAGGAAAGCACGTAGCCCCAGAGTTGGAGGTGCAGATAAGAAGCTGTGTCGCGCAGCTCAAGGACGACAGCAGCTTCTTGTGCCGGCATATTTGGAAGCACTCCCTCAATTTGTACAGTCATTGAGTCAGTATCCATCTTTGGAAGGCTGTCTGCCTCTAGTAAGAGTGTTCTGACACCATTGTATGGGATCAGTCACTGGATGTTTTGGATTTTGGAGGAGGGGATGCCCTTTCTCTTGAAATGAGCTTCTTGTTCTTCTCTTTGGCAAAGAAATTAAGTTTGGATGGGCACTTTGGGTGGTCTCAGTGAATTTAAAGGTTTTTCCCAAGAGGTTTCCCTGTGGGTTAGAGCTGTTGAACTGACAGTGGGAATCTAGACACCAAGTTGTTGAGCTTTTTGTCCTTGTAGCTTTAGTGTGTGAGTAGTCCCTGTTGCCATGCTGCTTGGATCTTGACTCTGAGACTGAAAGCTTAGGAGCGCAGAGCTGAAAAGAAAAGTGCCAATAGCAGGGTGTGTGTTCATTGTTTGATGGGTGAAGCTGAAATTGTAGGCAGCAAAGAACTTTCTCTCTCCGCTGGCACATTTGTTGAGCGGATGTCTTTGAGTTTGTTACCGGACTCTGCGAGAGTGAAAATGTTTGTTATGGCAGAGGATTTCGTGTTGCCCTTTGAGTGTGGTGCAAAAGTGTTTGCACACTTGGAGGGGGAAGATCAGCAAAGTCTTTTTTTCCTGGCACAGTTAATTTGAGAGCAGGGACGTTTCCAACTCGGCTCTGTCCTTTGGAGCTGGCCTCGGTGCGTTTCCTTCTTTTGTTAGTTGACAGCGCCATCGTGTGGTTATTTTGATGAGCGCTGGCAGACGGTGCCAGGGAAAAAGCCAAGCTGTTTGCGGCTCCGGCCTCATTGGTGTAGGAGCAGCGCAGGGAAGAGCTCCGCTGGGGGTCCTGGCTCTTAGAGACTGAGAGAATGTGATCCTGTATGTAGCACAGAAGGAAGTGGAATTGTTTCATTGTGGGCTGTGCAGTTTATAAGCTGCAAATGAAAAGGCAATTGCAGCGCAGCCTCTTCTTTTCTGTGTGATCAGCTGCTCAACATGTAACTCGCACACACTGAACTGCATCCACCTCCCTGGAGATATAAAATGTGTATATCACTTTCCTCAAACTCTATGTATTACCTTACACTCTAGCAGATCCCAAACCGCTTCAAAACGTCCAGCAGCTACTCAAAAAGAAAAAGTCCAACAAAAAGCTAGTGGTGGCCTTCATAGTGCCCTTGCAGTCCGTAAAATAGACGAAATGCACTACGGCTTTGAATGTTTCTTCCCAACTATATAAATTCTCTCCAAGTGGCAAAGTCCATCATTACAGCAAAATTTTTCAGCTGGAGTTCTGACTGAGAGATGTGCCAGGACAGAAGGCATTTGCTGACCTACCCTTTTTCCCTGTGTAACTTGGTATTTGCAGTACAATTATTTTCAGTGTCGCTGTGTCCAAGCAGCTAGAGATTACACAGATAGAAGTGTCAAGAGAGATGCTGCTAAAGTACGCCCTTCTTATAGCAGCATTTAAATGGCACACGACGCCTTGCTGCTTGTTCTTTCCTAGAGAGACCCGCTGTCAATTTTTTCACTCTGGCTTCTTGATCAAAAATGTCCACCTGAAATGTCTTACAGAAATAGGCTCCAGGTGTAAAAACCAGTACGGGGCTACATTTTCTGCGTGCTCCACATAAGTCACATCAAACTCACTCATCAAACTTCACTCTCTCCTTCCATTCTCCACTGCCTCTACCATTGTGTTCTCTGGATCTCAGAGTCTAAAGGCAGGCGCAAAAGTTTCCACTGAGGGGTTAGAAGGGGTGTACAAGCAGCACAAATAGCTTCTGCGCTGCGCAGGCCATTTCTCTGCATTTTAGAGTCTAAGGGAAAGCGCTAGTGTTCCTGCGGAGTGCTGCAACAGCTGCAGAATATGTGTTGTCTTGGCACATGTTTGCAATCCACCATGATGGATCCTTAGTGAAACCAAACTGTGGTTCTGCTTCAAACATCTCACCCTGCTTGGCCACAAAGCTTTCGCTGACATGTCCCATTGCCTTTTTATTGCTGCGTTTCATTTTCAGAGTTTGTACGGAATCATTGCACTTTGCTTCTAAGCTGAACGTCGATACTGCTGGAGTCTCATATGTCCATTTTCTTCTCACACAAAAAAACTGCTTCCTTTAAAACATGCTGATGCGACCTGCTTTCTTGCTCAGCTGTAATTTTAGGGGTGTTCTCTGTCCCGCTTACAGTCTGAATCTAAACTAAGAAGTTTATGGGACACAGATGTGCCAAGACAAATAGTTTGCTTGGACCTTGCCACGTGTATTCAAAAGCATCCTTTCACTCCACCATCAAGTCACTGCTTTCTTCTGCTTTACATCCTGCAAACTTCACACACACATACATACATACTGGAATGAGGCACTTTCTTTCTTTCTTTCTCAGCTACACTCACCTATTCCCCACGCTAACTTCTTTACCGCTTTTCTCTTGGCCTTGCTATGCATACTTTTCCTCTTGAGACCCCCATTGTCTGGCCTACCCCTTCCCTACATTGCCTTGCCTTTCCTTTCCTATCCAACCTTGCATTTCTTTGTCATTCCTGGCCATTGTTTTCCTCTTCCTTCCTGACCCATCCATGTCTTTCCCTTGCCCTTCCTACCAGTCCAGTGCCTTGCACCACCCATCCCCCTTGCCACTTTGTCCAGTTTCCCTTCCCCTTTGTCCAGCTCCAATCTTTCATTTCCTTCTCTTTCTAGGACTCTCATTGCCTTGCTTGCCTCTCCTTTGTCTTGCCTGGCAAAGCCACCACTTTTCTTGGCGTTACCTTTGAACCTCTCCTCTCCCTTGCCTTGCATTACCTTGCTCACTCGTCCCCCACCTGGAATTCAATACCCCTCTTTTTGCGGAATTTCTTCATCTTGCCTTGCCCTGCCTGCTTCTCCTAGGACTCTCAAGGCTTTCACGTACCTCCAGCGTTTCAGGAGCATGTGAGAGGAAGCCCAAAAGAGGTCACGTGCAAGCACACCCATCTGTCCTGGCAGCTTGCTTCTGGCACCTATCCTTACATGTCTTGAATTTTGGACATAAAATTCACATTTCACCTTTGCGCTTCAGGACCAGAATGACAGTTCTTTTGTATACCAAGGAAAGCAGGTAATCCAAGTGTTTTAGGTGCAGATTAGAGATGGCCCATGTGAGATCAAGGCCAGCCAGAGAAGTCTGTCCTAGCCCCTTTTGTGTACCAGCAGTCTTTGAATGTACCTCTCATTTGTCTTGCCTTGGTGACCCAAAAGTTTCCTTGCCTTGCCCTGCCTTGCCTCCCTAGCCTTGCACTCCCTCCAGTGCCTACGCCCACACTTGACCTGCCTACTGCTTTCCTCCAGGGAAACCTAGCCTTGCCTAGGCCTTCCTGTTTCTGCCTGGCCTTCCTATGCCCATCCTTGCCTAGAAGTTCTGGGCCTTCTCTCACCTACCACTCCATTTGCTTGCCCCTCATGGCTCCAGCCTTGTCAGCTTCTCCCTTGACTTGCCTACAATTGCGCCTACACTTGGTTTGCATTGCAAAGAGCGGTAGGCAAGGCAAAGCAAAGCAAGGAAGGTCTTTCTAGGTCTTGCCAGGCAAGGCACACATAAGGAAGCAAGCAAGCAAAACAAGAGTAGACTAGCCACAGCATCAAAGGCAAGGCAAGGCCAAGTGACTCTGAGTGCCTTTCCTTGGCAAGTAAAAGATATAGTGACAATGTAATAGGGCAGGCGTTAAAGGTACCATGAGGAGGTATAGTCCAGAGAGATATTTATGTCGTAGACCCTTCTGTGCAGGAGCCATTGTTGGACATAGTACAGGACATGGCATACAGCTTGGCTTGGTAAGTTCCTGAAGGAGAATGGCAATGCTTTCTCATGGGAAGGAAAGCACGTAGCCCCAGAGTTGGAGGTGCAGATAAGAAGCTGTGTCGCGCAGCTCAAGGACGACAGCAGCTTCTTGTGCCGGCATATTTGGAAGCACTCCCTCAATTTGTACAGTCATTGAGTCAGTATCCATCTTTGGAAGGCTGTCTGCCTCTAGTAAGAGTGTTCTGACACCATTGTATGGGATCAGTCACTGGATGTTTTGGATTTTGGAGGAGGGGATGCCCTTTCTCTTGAAATGTGCTTCTCGTTCTTCTCTTTGGCAAAGAAATTAAGTTTGGATGGGCACTTTGGGTGGTCTCAGTGAATTTAAAGGTTTTTCCCAAGAGGTTTCCCTGTGGGTTAGAGCTGTTGAACTGACAGTGGGAATCTAGACACCAAGTTGTTGAGCTTTTTGTCCTTGTAGCTTTAGTGTGTGAGTAGTCCCTGTTGCCATGCTGCTTGGATCTTGACTCTGAGACTGAAAGCTTAGGAGCGTAGAGCTGAAAAGAAAAGTGCTAATAGCAGGGTGTGTGTTCATTGTTTGATGGGTGAAGCTGAAATTGTAGGCAGCAAAGAACTTTCTCTCTCCGCTGGCACATTTGTTGAGCGGATGTCTTTGAGTTTGTTACCGGACTCTGCGAGAGTGAAAATGTTTGTTAGGGCAGAGGATTTCGTGTTGCCCTTTGAGTGTGGTGCAAAAGTGTTTGCACACTTGGAGGGGGAAGATCAGCAAAGTCTTTTTTTCCTGGCACAGTTAATTTGAGAGCAGGGACGTTTCCACCTCGGCTCTGTCCTTTGGAGCTGGACTCGGTGCGTTTCCTTCTTTTGTTAGTCGACAGCGCCATCGTGTGGTTATTTTGATGAGCGCTGGCAGCCGGTGCCAGGGAAAAAGCCAAGCTGTTTGCGGCTCCGGCCTCATTGGTGTAGGAGCAGCGCAGGGAAGAGCTCCGCTGGGGGTCCTGGCTCTTAGAGACTGAGAGAATGTGATCCTGTATGTAGCACAGAAGGAAGTGGAATTGTTTCATTGTGGGCTGTGCAGTTTATAAGCTGCAAATGAAAAGGCAATTGCAGCGCAGCCTCTTCTTTTCTGTGTGATCAGCTGCTCAACATGTAACTCGCACACACTGAACTGCATCCACCTCCCTGGAGATATAAAATGTGTATATCACTTTCCTCAAACTCTATGTATTACCTTGCACTCTAGCAGATCCCAAACCGCTTCAAAACGTCCAGCAGCTACTCAAAACGAAAAAGTCCAACAAAAAGCTAGTGCTGGCCTTTATAGTGCCTTTGCAGTCTGTAAAATAGACGAAATGCACTAGGGCTTTGTATGTTTCTTCCCAACTATATAAATTCTCTCCAAGTGGCAAAGTCCATCATTACAGCAAAATTTTTCAGCTGGAGTTCTGACTGAGAGATGTGCCAGGACAGAAGGCATTTGCTGACCTACCCTTTTTCCCTGTGTAACTTGGTATTTGCAGTACAATTATTTTCAGTGTGGCTGTGTCCAAGCAGCTAGAGATTACACAGATAGAAGTGTCAAGAGAGATGCTGCTAAAGTACGCCCTTCTTATAGCAGCATTTAAATGGCACACGACGCCTTGCTGCTTGTTCTTTCCTAGAGAGACCCGCTGTCAATTTTTTCACTCTGGCTTCTTGATCAAAAATGTCCACCTGAAATGTCTTACAGAAATAGGCTCCAGGTGTAAAAACCAGTACGGGGCTACATTTTCTGCGTGCTCCACATAAGTCACATCAAACTCACTCATCAAACTTCACTCTCTCCTTCCATTCTCCACCACTTCCTCTACCATTGTGTTCTCTGGATCTCAGAGTCTAAAGGCAGGCGCAATAGTTTCCACTGAGGGGTTGGAAGAGGTGTACAAGCAGCACAAATAGCTTCTGCGCTGCGCAGGCCATTTCTCTGCATTTTAGAGTCTAAGGGAAAGCGCTAGTGTTCCTGCGGAGAGCTGCAACAGCTGCAGAATATGTGTTGTCTTGGCACATGTTTGCAATCCACCATGATGGATCCTTAGTGAAACCAAACTGTGGTTCTGTTTCAAACATCTCACCCTGCTTGGCCACAAAGCTTTCGCTGACATGTCCCATTGCCTTTTTATTGCCGCGTTTCATTTTCAGAGTTTGTACGGAATCATTGCACTTTGCTTCTAAGCTGAACGTCGATACTGCTGGAGTCTCATATGTCCATTTTCTTCTCACACAAAAAAACTGCTTCCTTTAAAACATGCTGATGCGACCTGCTTTCTTGCTCAGCTGTAATTTTAGGGGTGTTCTCTGTCCCGCTTACAGTCTGAATCTAAACTAAGAAGTTTATGGGACACAGATGTGCCAAGACAAATAGTTTGCTTGGACCTTGCCACGTGTATTCAAAAGCATCCTTACACTCCACCATCAAGTCACTACTTTCTTCTGCTTTACATCCTGCAAACTTCACACACACATACATACATACTGGAATGAGGCACTTTCTTTCTTTCTTTCTCAGCTACACTCACCTATTCCCCACGCTAACTTCTTTACCGCTTTTCTCTTGGCCTTGCTATGCATACTTTTCCTCTTAAGACACCCATTGTCTGGCCTACCCCTTCCCTACATTGCCTTGCCTTTCCTTTCCTATCCAACCTTGCATTTCTTTGTCATTCCTGGCCATTGTTTTCCTCTTCCTTCCTGACCCATCCATGTCTTTCCCTTGCCCTTCCTACCAGTCCAGTGCCTTGCACCACCCATCCCCCTTGCCACTTTGTCCAGTTTCCCTTCCCCTTTGTCCAGCTCCAATCTTTCATTTCCTTCTCCTTCTAGGACTCTCATTGCCTTGCTTGCCTCTCCTTTGTCTTGCCTGGCAAAGCCACCACTTTTCTTGGCGTTACCTTTGAACCTCTCCTCTCCCTTGCCTTGCATTCCCTTGCTCACTCGTCCCCCACCTGGAATTCAATACCCCTCTTTTTGCTGCATTTCTTCATCTTGCCTTGCCCTGCCTGCTTCTCCTAGGACTCTCAAGGCTTTCACGTACCTCCAGCGTTTCAGGAGCATGTGAGAGGAAGCCCAAAAGAGGTCACGTGCAAGCACACCCATCTGTCCTGGCAGCTTGCTTCTGGCACCTATCCTTACATGTCTTGAATTTTGGACATAAAATTCACATTTCACCTTTGCGCTTCAGGACCAGAATGACAGTTCTTTTGTATACCAAGGAAAGCAGGTAATCCAAGTGTTTTAGGTGCAGATTAGAGATGGCCCATGTGAGATCAAGGCCAGCCCGAGAAGTCTGTCCTAGCCCCTTTTGTGTACCAGCAGTCTTTGAATGTACCTCTCATTTGTCTTGCCTTGGTGACCCAAAAGTTTCCTTGCCTTGCCCTGCCTTGCCTCCCTAGCCTTGCACTCCCTCCAGTGCCTACGCCCACACTTGACCTGCCCACACTTGACTGCTTTCCTCCAGGGAAACCTAGCCTTGCCTAGGCCTTCCTGTTTCTGCCTGGCCTTCCTATGCCCATCCTTGCCTAGAAGTTCTGGGCCTTCTCTCACCTACCACTCCATTTGCTTGCCCCTCATGGCTCCAGCCTTGTCAGCTTCTCCCTTGACTTGCCTACAATTGTGCCTACACTTGGTTTGCATTGCAAAGAGCGGTAGGCAAGGCAAAGCAAAGCAAGGAAGGTCTTTCTAGGTCTTGCCAGGCAAGGCACACATAAGCAAGCAAGCAAAACAAGAGTAGACTAGCCACAGCATCAAAGGCAAGGCAAGGCCAAGTGACTCTGAGTGCCTTTCCTTGGCAAGTAAAAGATATAGTGACAATGTAATAGGGCAGGCGTTAAAGGTACCATGAGGAGGTATAGTCCAGAGAGATATTTATGTCGTAGACCCTTCTGTGCAGGAGCCATTGTTGGACATAGTACAGGACATGGCATACAGTTTGGCTTGGTAAGTTCCTGAAGGAGAATGGCAATGCTTTCTCATGGGAAGGAAAGCACGTAGCCCCAGAGTTGGAGGTGCAGATAAGAAGCTGTGTCGCGCAGCTCAAGGACGACAGCAGCTTCTTGTGCCGGCATATTTGGAAGCACTCCCTCAATTTGTACAGTCATTGAGTCAGTATCCATCTTTGGAAGGCTGTCTGCCTCTAGTAAGAGTGTTCTGACACCATTGTATGGGATCAGTCACTGGATGTTTTGGATTTTGGAGGAGGGGATGCCATTTCTCTTGAAATGAGCTTCTTGTTCTTCTCTTTGGCAAAGAAATTAAGTTTGGATGGGCACTTTGGGTGGTCTCAGTGAATTTAAAGGTTTTTCCCAAGAGGTTTCCCTGTGGGTTAGAGCTGTTGAACTGACAGTGGGAATCTAGACACCAAGTTGTTGAGCTTTTTGTCCTTGTAGCTTTAGTGTGTGAGTAGTCCCTGTTGCCATGCTGCTTGGATCTTGACTCTGAGACTGAAAGCTTAGGAGCGTAGAGCTGAAAAGAAAAGTGCCAATAGCAGGGTGTGTGTTCATTGTTTGATGGGTGAAGCTGAAATTGCAGGCAGCAAAGAACTTTCTCTCTCCGCTGGCACATTTGTTGAGCGGATGTCTTTGAGTTTGTTACCGGACTCTGCGAGAGTGAAAATGTTTGTTAGGGCAGAGGATTTCGTGTTGCCCTTTGAGTGTGGTGCAAAAGTGTTTGCACACTTGGAGGGGGAAGATCAGCAAAGTCTTTTTTTCCTGGCACAGTTAATTTGAGAGCAGGGACGTTTCCAACTCGGCTCTGTCCTTTGGAGCTGGCCTCGGTGCGTTTCCTTCTTTTGTTAGTCGACAGCGCCATCGTGTGGTTATTTTGATGAGCGCTGGCAGACGGTGCCAGGGAAAAAGCCAAGCTGTTTGCGGCTCCGGCCTCATTGGTGTAGGAGCAGCGCAGGGAAGAGCTCCGCTGGGGGTCCTGGCTCTTAGAGACTGAGAGAATGTGATCCTGTATGTAGCACAGAAGGAAGTGGAATTGTTTCATTGTGGGCTGTGCAGTTTATAAGCTGCAAATGAAAAGGCAATTGCAGCGCAGCCTCTTCTTTTCTGTGTGATCAGCTGCTCAACATGTAACTCGCACACACTGAACTGCATCCACCTCCCTGGAGATATAAAATGTGTATATCACTTTCCTCAAGCTCTATGTATTACCTTGCACTCTAGCAGATCCCAAACCGCTTCAAAACGTCCAGCAGCTACTCAAAAAGTCCAACAAAAAGCTAGTGCTGGCCTTTATAGTGCCCTTGCAGTCCGTAAAATAGACGAAATGCACTAGGGCTTTGAATGCTTCTTCCCAACTATATAAATTCTCTCCAGGTGGCAAAGACCATCATTACAGCAAAATTTTTCAGCTGGAGTTCTGACTGAGAGATGTGCCAGGACAGAAGGCATTTGCTGACCTACCCTTTTTCCCTGTGTAACTTGGTATTTGCAGTACAATTATTTTCAGTGTCGCTGTGTCCAAGCAGCTAGAGATTACACAGATAGAAGTGTCAAGAGAGATGCTGCTAAAGTACGCCCTTCTTATAGCAGCATTTAAATGGCACACGACGCCTTGCTGATTTTTCTTTCCTAGAGAGACCCGCTGTCAATTTTTTCACTCTGGCTTCTTGATCAAAAATGTCCACCTGAAATGTCTTACAGAAATAGGCTCCAGGTGTAAAAATCAGTACGGGGCTACATTTTCGGCGTGCTCCACATAAGTCACATCAAACTCACTCATCAAACTTCACTCTCTCCTTCCATTCTCCACTGCCTCTACCATTGTGTTCTCTGGATCTCAGAGTCTAAAGGCAGGCGCAATAGTTTCCACTGAGGGGTTGGAAGAGGTGTACAAGCAGCACAAATAGCTTCTGCGCTGCGCAGGCCATTTCTCTGCATTTTAGAGTCTAAGGGAAAGCGCTAGTGTTCCTGCGGAGAGCTGCAACAGCTGCAGAATATGTGTTGTCTTGGCACATGTTTGCAATCCACCATGATGGATCCTTAGTGAAACCAAACTGTGGTTCTGCTTCAAACATCTCACCCTGCTTGGCCACAAAGCTTTCGCTGACATGTCCCATTGCCTTTTTATTGCTGCGTTTCATTTTCAGAGTTTGTACGGAATCATTGCACTTTGCTTCTAAGCTGAACGTCCATACTGCTGGAGTCTCATATGTCCATTTTCTTCTCACACAAATAAACTGCTTCCTTTAAAACATGCTGATGCGACCTGCTTTCTTGCTCAGCTGTAATTTTAGGGGTGTTCTCTGTCCCGCTTACAGTCTGAATCTAAACTAAGAAGTTTATGGGACACAGATGTGCCAAGACAAATAGTTTGCTTGGACCTTGCCACGTGTATTCAAAAGTATCCTTTCACTCCACCATCAAGTCTCTGCTTTACATCCTGCAAACTTCACACACACATACATACATACTGGAATGAGGCACTTTCTTTCTTTCTTTCTTTCTTTCTCAGCTACACTCACCTATCCCCCACGCTAACTTCTTTACCGCTTTTCTCTTGGCCTTGCTATGCATACTTTTCCTCTTAAGACACCCATTGTCTGGCCTACCCCTTCCCTACATTGCCTTGCCTTTCCTTTCCTATCCAACCTTGCATTTCTTTGTCATTCCTGGCCATTGTTTTCCTCTTCCTTCCTGACCCATCCATGTCTTTCCCTTGCCCTTCCTACCAGTCCAGTGCCTTGCACCACCCATCCCCCTTGCCACTTTGTCCAGTTTCCCTTCCCCTTTGTCCAGCTCCAATCTTTCATTTCCTTCTCCTTCTAGGACTCTCATTGCCTTGCTTGCCTCTCCTTTGTCTTGCCTGGCAAAGCCACCACTTTTCTTGGCGTTACCTTTGAACCTCTCCTCTCCCTTGCCTTGCATTCCCTTGCTCACTCGTCCCCCACCTGGAATTCAATACCCCTCTTTTTGCGGAATTTCTTCATCTTGCCTTGCCCTGCCTGCTTCTCCTAGGACTCTCAAGGCTTTCACGTACCTCCAGCGTTTCAGGAGCATGTGAGAGGAAGCCCAAAAGAGGTCACGTGCAAGCACACCCATCTGTCCTGGCAGCTTGCTTCTGGCACCTATCCTTACATGTCTTGAATTTTGGACATAAAATTCACATTTCACCTTTGCGCTTCAGGACCAGAATGACAGTTCTTTTGTATACCAAGGAAAGCAGGTAATCCAAGTGTTTTAGGTGCAGATTAGAGATGGCCCATGTGAGATCAAGGCCAGCCAGAGAAGTCTGTCCTAGCCCCTTTTGTGTACCAGCAGTCTTTGAATGTACCTCTCATTTGTCTTGCCTTGGTGACCCAAAAGTTTCCTTGCCTTGCCCTGCCTTGCCTCCCTAGCCTTGCACTCCCTCCAGTGCCTACGCCCACACTTGACCTGCCTACTGCTTTCCTCCAGGGAAACCTAGCCTTGCCTAGGCCTTCCTGTTTCTGCCTGGCCTTCCTATGCCCATCCTTGCCTAGAAGTTCTGGGCCTTCTCTCACCTACCACTCCATTTGCTTGCCCCTCATGGCTCCAGCCTTGTCAGCTTCTCCCTTGACTTGCCTACAATTGCGCCTACACTTGGTTTGCATTGCAAAGAGCGGTAGGCAAGGCAAAGCAAAGCAAGGAAGGTCTTTCTAGGTCTTGCCAGGCAAGGCACACATAAGCAAGCAAGCAAAACAAGAGTAGACTAGCCACAGCATCAAAGGCAAGGCAAGGCCAAGTGACTCTGAGTGCCTTTCCTTGGCAAGTAAAAGATATAGTGACAATGTAATAGGGCAGGCGTTAAAGGTACCATGAGGAGGTATAGTCCAGCAAGATATTTATGTCGTAGACCCTTCTGTGCAGGAGCCATTGTTGGACATAGTACAGGACATGGCATACAGTTTGGCTTGGTAAGTTCCTGAAGAAGAATGGCAATTCTTTCTCATGGGAAGGAAAGCACGTAGCCCCAGAGTTGGAGGTGCAGATAAGAAGCTGTGTCGCGCAGCTCAAGGACGACAGCAGCTTCTTGTGCCGGCATATTTGGAAGCACTCCCTCAATTTGTACAGTCATTGAGTCAGTATCCATCTTTGGAAGGCTGTCTGCCTCTAGTAAGAGTGTTCTGACACCATTGTATGGGATCAGTCACTGGATGTTTTGGATTTTGGAGGAGGGGATGCCATTTCTCTTGAAATGAGCTTCTTGTTCTTCTCTTTGGCAAAGAAATTAAGTTTGGATGGGCCCTTTGGGTGGTCTCAGCGAATTTAAAGGTTTTTCCCAAGAGGTTTCCCTGTGGGTTAGAGCTGTTGAAATGACAGTGGGAATCTAGACACCAAGTTGTTGAGCTTTTTGTCCTTGTAGCTTTAGTGTGTGAGTAGTCCCTGTTGCCATGCTGCTTGGATCTTGACTCTGAGACTGAAAGCTTAGGAGAGTAGAGAAGAAAAGAAAAGTGCCAATAGCAGGGTGTGTGTTCATTGTTTGATGGGTGAAGCTGAAATTGTAGGCAGCAAAGAACTTTCTCTCTCCGCTGGCACATTTGTTGAGCGGATGTCTTTGAGTTTGTTACCGGACTCTGCGAGAGTGAAAATGTTTGTTAGGGCAGAGGATTTCGTGTTGCCCTTTGAGTGTGGTGCAAAAGTGTTTGCACACTTGGAGGGGGAAGATCAGCAAAGTCTTTTTTTCCTGGCACAGTTAACTTGAGAGCAGGGACGTTTCCACCTCGGCTCTGTCCTTTGGAGCTGGCCTCGGTGCGTTTCCTTCTTTTGTTAGTCGACAGCGCCATCGTGTGGTTATTTTGATGAGCGCTGGCAGACGGTGCCAGGGAAAAAGCCAAGCTGTTTGCGGCTCCGGCCTCATTGGTGTAGGAGCAGCGCAGGGAAGAACTCCGCTGGGGGTCCTGGCTCTTAGAGACTGAGAGAATGTGATCCTGTATGTAGCACAGAAGGAAGTGGAATTGTTTCATTGTGGGCTGTGCAGTTTATAAGCTGCAAATGAAAAGGCAATTGCAGCGCAGCCTCTTCTTTTCTGTGTGATCAGCTGCTCAACATGTAACTCGCACACACTGAACTGCATCCACCTCCCTGGAGATATAAAATGTGTATATCACTTTCCTCAAACTCTATGTATTACCTTGCACTCTAGCAGATCCCAAACCGCTTCAAAACGTCCAGCAGCTACTCAAAAAGAAAAAGTCCAACAAAAAGCTAGTGCTGGCCTTTAGAGTGCCTTTGCAGTCCGTAAAATAGACGAAATGCACTAGGGCTTTGAATGCTTCTTCCCAACTATATAAATTCTCTCCAAGTGGCAAAGTCCATCATTACAGCAAAATTTTTCAGCTGGAGTTCTGACTGAGAGATGTGCCAGGACAGAAGGCATTTGCTGACCTACCCTTTTTCCCTGTGTAACTTGGTATTTGCAGTACAATTATTTTCAGTGTCGCTGTGTCCAAGCAGCTAGAGATTACACAGATAGAAGTGTCAAGAGAGATGCTGCTAAAGTACGCCCTTCTTATAGCAGCATTTAAATGGCACACGACGCCTTGCTGCTTTTTCTTTCCCAGAGAGACCTGCTGTCAATTTTTTCACTCTGGCTTCTTGATCAAAAATGTCCACCTGAAATGTCTTACAGAAATAGGCTCCAGGTGTAAAAACCAGTACGGGGCTACATTTTCGGCGTGCTCCACATAAGTCACATCAAACTCACTCATCAAACTTCACTCTCTCCTTCCATTCTCCACTGCCTCTACCATTGTGTTCTCTGGATCTCAGAGTCTAAAGGCAGGCGCAATAGTTTCCACTGAGGGGTTGGAAGAGGTGTACAAGCAGCACAAATAGCTTCTGCGCTGCGCAGGCCATTTCTCTGCATTTTAGAGTCTAAGGGAAAGCGCTAGTGTTCCTGCGGAGAGCTGCAACAGCTGCAGAATATGTGTTGTCTTGGCACATGTTTGCAATCCACCATGATGGATCCTTAGTGAAACCAAACTGTGGTTCTGCTTCAAACATCTCACCCTGCTTGGCCACAAAGCTTTCGCTGACATGTCCCATTGCCTTTTTATTGCTGCCTTTCATTTTCAGAGTTTGTACGGAATCATTGCACTTTGCTTCTAAGCTGAACGTCGATACTGCTGGAGTCTCATATGTCCATTTTCTTCTCACACAAAAAAACTGCTTCCTTTAAAACATGCTGATGCGACCTGCTTTCTTGCTCAGCTGTAATTTTAGGGGTGTTCTCTGTCCCGCTTACAGTCTGAATCTAAACTAAGAAGTTTATGGGACACAGATGTGCCAAGACAAATAGTTTGCTTGGACCTTGCCACGTGTATTCAAAAGCATCCTTTCACGCCACCATCAAGTCACTGCTTCCTTCTGCTTTACATCCTGCAAACTTCACACACACATACATACATACAAACTGGAATGAGGCACTTTCTTTCTTTCTTTCTTTCTCAGCTACACTCACCTATCCCCCACGCTAACTTCTTTACCGCTTTTCTCTTGGCCTTGCTATGCATACTTTTCCTCTTAAGACACCCATTGGCTGGCCTACCCCTTCCCTACATTGCCTTGCCTTTCCTTTCCTATCCAACTTTGCATTTCTTTGTCATTCCTGGCCATTGTTTTCCTCTTCCTTCCTTACCCATCCATGTCTTTCCCTTGCCCTTCCTACCAGTCCAGTGCCTTGCACCACCCATCCCCCTTGCCACTTTGTCCAGTTTCCCTTCCCTTTTGTCAAGCTCCAATGTTTCATTTCCTTCTCCTTCTAGGACTCTCATTGCCTTGCTTGCCTCTCCTTTGTCTTGCCTGGCAAAGCCACCACTTTTCTTGGCGTTACCTTTGAACCTCTCCTCTCCCTTGCCTTGCATTCCCTTGCTCACTCGTCCCCCACCTGGAATTCAATACCCCTCTTTTTGCGGCATTTCTTCATCTTGCCTTGCCCTGCCTGCTTCTCCTAGGACTCTCAAGGCTTTCACGTACCTCCAGCGTTTCAGGAGCATGTGAGAAGAAGCCCAAAAGAGGTCACGTGCAAGCACACCCATCTGTCCTGGCAGCTTGCTTCTGGCACCTATCCTTACATGTCTTGAATTTTGGACATAAAATTCACATTTCACCTTTGCGCTTCAGGACCAGAATGACAGTTCTTTTGTATACCAAGGAAAGCAGGTAATCCAAGTGTTTTAGGTGCAGATTAGAGATGGCCCATGTGAGATCACGTCCAGCCAGAGAAGTCTGTCCTAGCCCCTTTTGTGTACCAGCAGTCTTAGAATGTACCTCTCATTTGTCTTGCCTTGGTGACCCAAAAGTTTCCTTGCCTTGCCCTGCCTTGCCTCCCTAGCCTTGCACTCCCTCCAGTGCCTACGCCCACCCTTGACCTGCCCACACTTGACTGCTTTCCTCCAGGGAAACCTAGCCTTGCCTAGGCCTTCCTGTTTCTGCCTGGCCTTCCTATGCCCATCCTTGCCTAGAAGTTCTGGGCCTTCTCTCACCTACCACTCCATTTGCTTGCCCCTCATGGCTCCAGCCTTGTCAACTTCTCCCTTGACTTGCCTACAATTGCGCCTACACTTGGTTTGCATTGCAAAGAGCGGTAGGCAAGGCAAAGCAAAGCAAGGAAGGTCTTTCTAGGTCTTGCCAGGCAAGGCACACATAAGCAAGCAAGCAAAACAAGAGTAGACTAGCCACAGCATCAAAGGCAAGGCAAGGCCAAGTGACTCTGAGTGCCTTTCCTTGGCAAGTAAAAGATATAGTGACAATGTAATAGGGCAGGCGTTAAAGGTACCATGAGGAGGTATAGTCCAGCAAGATATTTATGTCGTAGACCCTTCTGTGCAGGAGCCATTGTTGGACATAGTACAGGACATGGCATACAGCTTGGCTTGGTAAGTTCCTGAAGGAGAATGGCAATGCTTTCTCATGGGAAGGAAAGCACGTAGCCCCAGAGTTGGAGGTGCAGATAAGAAGCTGTGTCACGCAGCTCAAGGACGACAGCAGCTTCTTGTGCCGGCATATTTGGAAGCACTCCCTCAATTTGTACAGATATTGAGTCAGTATCCATCTTTGGAAGGCTGTCTGCCTCTAGTAAGAGTGTTCTGACACCATTGTATGGGATCAGTCACTGGATGTTTTGGATTTTGGAGGAGGGGATGCCCTTTCTCTTGAAATGAGCTTCTTGTTCTTCTCTTTGGCAAAGAAATTAAGTTTGGATGGGCACTTTGGGTGGTCTCAGTGAATTTAAAGGTTTTTCCCAAGAGGTTTCCCTGTGGGTTAGAGCTGTTGAACTGACAGTGGGAATCTAGACACCAAGTTGTTGAGCTTTTTGTCCTTGTAGCTTTAGTGTGTGAGTAGTCCCTGTTGCCATGCTGCTTGGATCTTGACTCTGAGACTGAAAGCTTAGGAGCGTAGAGCTGAAAAGAAAAGTGCCAATAGCAGGGTGTGTGTTCATTGTTTGATGGGTGAAGCTGAAATTGTAGGCAGCAAAGAACTTTCTCTCTCCGCTGGCACATTTGTTGAGCGGATGTCTTTGAGTTTGTTACCGGACTCTGCGAGAGTGAAAATGTTTGTTAGGGCAGAGGATTTCGTGTTGCCCTTTGAGTGTGGTGCAAAAGTGTTTGCACAGTTGGAGGGGGAAGATCAGCAAAGTCTTTTTTTCCTGGCACAGTTAATTTGAGAGCAGGGACGTTTCCAACTCGGCTCTGTCCTTTGGAGCTGGCCTCGGTGCGTTTCCTTCTTTTGTTAGTCGACAGCGCCATCGTGTGGTTATTTTGATGAGCGCTGGCAGACGGTGCCAGGGAAAAAGCCAAGCTGTTTGCGGCTCCGGCCTCATTGGTGTAGGAGCAGCGCAGGGAAGAGCTCCGCTGGGGGTCCTGGCTCTTAGAGACTGAGAGAATGTGATCCTGTATGTAGCACAGAAGGAAGTGGAATTGTTTCATTGTGGGCTGTGCAGTTTATAAGCTGCAAATGAAAAGGCAATTGCAGCGCAGCCTCTTCTTTTCTGTGTGATCAGCTGCTCAACATGTAACTCGCACACACTGAACTGCATCCACCTCCCTGGAGATATAAAATGTGTATATCACTTTCCTCAAACTCTATGTATTACCTTGCACTCTAGCAGATCCCAAACCGCTTCAAAACGTCCAGCAGCTACTCAAAAAGTCCAACAAAAAGCTAGTGCTGGCCTTTAGAGTGCCTTTGCAGTCCGTAAAATAGACGAAATGCACTAGGGCTTTGAATGCTTCTTCCCAACTATATAAATTCTCTCCAAGTGGCAAAGTCCATCATTACAGCAAAATTTTTCAGCTGGAGTTCTGACTGAGAGATGTGCCAGGACAGAAGGCATTTGCTGACCTACCCTTTTTCCCTGTGTAACTTGGTATTTGCAGTACAATTATTTTCAGTGTCGCTGTGTCCAAGCAGCTAGAGATTACACAGATAGAAGTGTCAAGAGAGATGCTGCTAAAGTACGCCCTTCTTATAGCAGCATTTAAATGGCACACGACGCCTTGCTGCTTTTTCTTTCCCAGAGAGACCTGCTGTCAATTTTTTCACTCTGGCTTCTTGATCAAAAATGTCCACCTGAAATGTCTTACAGAAATAGGCTCCAGGTGTAAAAACCAGTACGGGGCTACATTTTCTGCGTGCTCCACATAAGTCACATCAAACTCACTCATCAAACTTCACTCTCTCCTTCCATTCTCCACTGCCTCTACCATTGTGTTCTCTGGATCTCAGAGTCTAAAGGCAGGCGCAATAGTTTCCACTGAGGGGTTGGAAGAGGTGTACAAGCAGCACAAATAGCTTCTGCGCTGCGCAGGCCATTTCTCTGCATTTTAGAGTCTAAGGGAAAGCGCTAGTGTTCCCGCAAAGAGCTGCAACAGCTGCAGAATATGTGTTGTCTTGGCACATGTTTGCAATCCACCATGATGGATCCTTAGTGAAACCAAACTGTGGTTCTGCTTCAAACATCTCACCCTGCTTGGCCACAAAGCTTTCGCTGACATGTCCCATTGCCTTTTTATTGCTGCGTTTCATTTTCAGAGTTTGTACGGAATCATTGCACTTTGCTTCTAAGCTGAACGTCCATACTGCTGGAGTCTCATATGTCCATTTTCTTCTCACACAAATAAACTGCTTCCTTTAAAACATGCTGATGCGACCTGCTTTCTTGCTCAGCTGTAATTTTAGGGGTGTTCTCTGTCCCGCTTACAGTCTGAATCTAAACTAAGAAGTTTATGGGACACAGATGTGCCAAGACAAATAGTTTGCTTGGACCTTGCCACGTGTATTCAAAAGTATCCTTTCACTCCACCATCAAGTCTCTGCTTTACATCCTGCAAACTTCACACACACATACATACATACTGGAATGAGGCACTTTCTTTCTTTCTTTCTTTCTTTCTCAGCTACACTCACCTATCCCCCACGCTAACTTCTTTACCGCTTTTCTCTTGGCCTTGCTATGCATACTTTTCCTCTTAAGACACCCATTGTCTGGCCTACCCCTTCCCTACATTGCCTTGCCTTTCCTTTCCTATCCAACCTTGCATTTCTTTGTCATTCCTGGCCATTGTTTTCCTCTTCCTTCCTGACCCATCCATGTCTTTCCCTTGCCCTTCCTACCAGTCCAGTGCCTTGCACCACCCATCCCCCTTGCCACTTTGTCCAGTTTCCCTTCCCCTTTGTCCAGCTCCAATCTTTCATTTCCTTCTCCTTCTAGGACTCTCATTGCCTTGCTTGCCTCTCCTTTGTCTTGCCTGGCAAAGCCACCACTTTTCTTGGCGTTACCTTTGAACCTCTCCTCTCCCTTGCCTTGCATTCCCTTGCTCACTCGTCCCCCACCTGGAATTCAATACCCCTCTTTTTGCGGAATTTCTTCATCTTGCCTTGCCCTGCCTGCTTCTCCTAGGACTCTCAAGGCTTTCACGTACCTCCAGCGTTTCAGGAGCATGTGAGAGGAAGCCCAAAAGAGGTCACGTGCAAGCACACCCATCTGTCCTGGCAGCTTGCTTCTGGCACCTATCCTTACATGTCTTGAATTTTGGACATAAAATTCACATTTCACCTTTGCGCTTCAGGACCAGAATGACAGTTCTTTTGTATACCAAGGAAAGCAGGTAATCCAAGTGTTTTAGGTGCAGATTAGAGATGGCCCATGTGAGATCAAGGCCAGCCAGAGAAGTCTGTCCTAGCCCCTTTTGTGTACCAGCAGTCTTTGAATGTACCTCTCATTTGTCTTGCCTTGGTGACCCAAAAGTTTCCTTGCCTTGCCCTGCCTTGCCTCCCTAGCCTTGCACTCCCTCCAGTGCCTACGCCCACACTTGACCTGCCTACTGCTTTCCTCCAGGGAAACCTAGCCTTGCCTAGGCCTTCCTGTTTCTGCCTGGCCTTCCTATGCCCATCCTTGCCTAGAAGTTCTGGGCCTTCTCTCACCTACCACTCCATTTGCTTGCCCCTCATGGCTCCAGCCTTGTCAGCTTCTCCCTTGACTTGCCTACAATTGCGCCTACACTTGGTTTGCATTGCAAAGAGCGGTAGGCAAGGCAAAGCAAAGCAAGGAAGGTCTTTCTAGGTCTTGCCAGGCAAGGCACACATAAGCAAGCAAGCAAAACAAGAGTAGACTAGCCACAGCATCAAAGGCAAGGCAAGGCCAAGTGACTCTGAGTGCCTTTCCTTGGCAAGTAAAAGATATAGTGACAATGTAATAGGGCAGGCGTTAAAGGTACCATGAGGAGGTATAGTCCAGCAAGATATTTATGTCGTAGACCCTTCTGTGCAGGAGCCATTGTTGGACATAGTACAGGACATGGCATACAGTTTGGCTTGGTAAGTTCCTGAAGAAGAATGGCAATTCTTTCTCATGGGAAGGAAAGCACGTAGCCCCAGAGTTGGAGGTGCAGATAAGAAGCTGTGTCGCGCAGCTCAAGGACGACAGCAGCTTCTTGTGCCGGCATATTTGGAAGCACTCCCTCAATTTGTACAGTCATTGAGTCAGTATCCATCTTTGGAAGGCTGTCTGCCTCTAGTAAGAGTGTTCTGACACCATTGTATGGGATCAGTCACTGGATGTTTTGGATTTTGGAGGAGGGGATGCCATTTCTCTTGAAATGAGCTTCTTGTTCTTCTCTTTGGCAAAGAAATTAAGTTTGGATGGGCCCTTTGGGTGGTCTCAGCGAATTTAAAGGTTTTTCCCAAGAGGTTTCCCTGTGGGTTAGAGCTGTTGAAATGACAGTGGGAATCTAGACACCAAGTTGTTGAGCTTTTTGTCCTTGTAGCTTTAGTGTGTGAGTAGTCCCTGTTGCCATGCTGCTTGGATCTTGACTCTGAGACTGAAAGCTTAGGAGAGTAGAGAAGAAAAGAAAAGTGCCAATAGCAGGGTGTGTGTTCATTGTTTGATGGGTGAAGCTGAAATTGTAGGCAGCAAAGAACTTTCTCTCTCCGCTGGCACATTTGTTGAGCGGATGTCTTTGAGTTTGTTACCGGACTCTGCGAGAGTGAAAATGTTTGTTAGGGCAGAGGATTTCGTGTTGCCCTTTGAGTGTGGTGCAAAAGTGTTTGCACACTTGGAGGGGGAAGATCAGCAAAGTCTTTTTTTCCTGGCACAGTTAACTTGAGAGCAGGGACGTTTCCACCTCGGCTCTGTCCTTTGGAGCTGGCCTCGGTGCGTTTCCTTCTTTTGTTAGTCGACAGCGCCATCGTGTGGTTATTTTGATGAGCGCTGGCAGACGGTGCCAGGGAAAAAGCCAAGCTGTTTGCGGCTCCGGCCTCATTGGTGTAGGAGCAGCGCAGGGAAGAACTCCGCTGGGGGTCCTGGCTCTTAGAGACTGAGAGAATGTGATCCTGTATGTAGCACAGAAGGAAGTGGAATTGTTTCATTGTGGGCTGTGCAGTTTATAAGCTGCAAATGAAAAGGCAATTGCAGCGCAGCCTCTTCTTTTCTGTGTGATCAGCTGCTCAACATGTAACTCGCACACACTGAACTGCATCCACCTCCCTGGAGATATAAAATGTGTATATCACTTTCCTCAAACTCTATGTATTACCTTGCACTCTAGCAGATCCCAAACCGCTTCAAAACGTCCAGCAGCTACTCAAAAAGAAAAAGTCCAACAAAAAGCTAGTGCTGGCCTTTAGAGTGCCTTTGCAGTCCGTAAAATAGACGAAATGCACTAGGGCTTTGAATGCTTCTTCCCAACTATATAAATTCTCTCCAAGTGGCAAAGTCCATCATTACAGCAAAATTTTTCAGCTGGAGTTCTGACTGAGAGATGTGCCAGGACAGAAGGCATTTGCTGACCTACCCTTTTTCCCTGTGTAACTTGGTATTTGCAGTACAATTATTTTCAGTGTCGCTGTGTCCAAGCAGCTAGAGATTACACAGATAGAAGTGTCAAGAGAGATGCTGCTAAAGTACGCCCTTCTTATAGCAGCATTTAAATGGCACACGACGCCTTGCTGCTTTTTCTTTCCCAGAGAGACCTGCTGTCAATTTTTTCACTCTGGCTTCTTGATCAAAAATGTCCACCTGAAATGTCTTACAGAAATAGGCTCCAGGTGTAAAAACCAGTACGGGGCTACATTTTCGGCGTGCTCCACATAAGTCACATCAAACTCACTCATCAAACTTCACTCTCTCCTTCCATTCTCCACTGCCTCTACCATTGTGTTCTCTGGATCTCAGAGTCTAAAGGCAGGCGCAATAGTTTCCACTGAGGGGTTGGAAGAGGTGTACAAGCAGCACAAATAGCTTCTGCGCTGCGCAGGCCATTTCTCTGCATTTTAGAGTCTAAGGGAAAGCGCTAGTGTTCCTGCGGAGAGCTGCAACAGCTGCAGAATATGTGTTGTCTTGGCACATGTTTGCAATCCACCATGATGGATCCTTAGTGAAACCAAACTGTGGTTCTGCTTCAAACATCTCACCCTGCTTGGCCACAAAGCTTTCGCTGACATGTCCCATTGCCTTTTTATTGCTGCCTTTCATTTTCAGAGTTTGTACGGAATCATTGCACTTTGCTTCTAAGCTGAACGTCGATACTGCTGGAGTCTCATATGTCCATTTTCTTCTCACACAAAAAAACTGCTTCCTTTAAAACATGCTGATGCGACCTGCTTTCTTGCTCAGCTGTAATTTTAGGGGTGTTCTCTGTCCCGCTTACAGTCTGAATCTAAACTAAGAAGTTTATGGGACACAGATGTGCCAAGACAAATAGTTTGCTTGGACCTTGCCACGTGTATTCAAAAGCATCCTTTCACGCCACCATCAAGTCACTGCTTCCTTCTGCTTTACATCCTGCAAACTTCACACACACATACATACATACAAACTGGAATGAGGCACTTTCTTTCTTTCTTTCTTTCTCAGCTACACTCACCTATCCCCCACGCTAACTTCTTTACCGCTTTTCTCTTGGCCTTGCTATGCATACTTTTCCTCTTAAGACACCCATTGGCTGGCCTACCCCTTCCCTACATTGCCTTGCCTTTCCTTTCCTATCCAACTTTGCATTTCTTTGTCATTCCTGGCCATTGTTTTCCTCTTCCTTCCTTACCCATCCATGTCTTTCCCTTGCCCTTCCTACCAGTCCAGTGCCTTGCACCACCCATCCCCCTTGCCACTTTGTCCAGTTTCCCTTCCCTTTTGTCAAGCTCCAATGTTTCATTTCCTTCTCCTTCTAGGACTCTCATTGCCTTGCTTGCCTCTCCTTTGTCTTGCCTGGCAAAGCCACCACTTTTCTTGGCGTTACCTTTGAACCTCTCCTCTCCCTTGCCTTGCATTCCCTTGCTCACTCGTCCCCCACCTGGAATTCAATACCCCTCTTTTTGCGGCATTTCTTCATCTTGCCTTGCCCTGCCTGCTTCTCCTAGGACTCTCAAGGCTTTCACGTACCTCCAGCGTTTCAGGAGCATGTGAGAAGAAGCCCAAAAGAGGTCACGTGCAAGCACACCCATCTGTCCTGGCAGCTTGCTTCTGGCACCTATCCTTACATGTCTTGAATTTTGGACATAAAATTCACATTTCACCTTTGCGCTTCAGGACCAGAATGACAGTTCTTTTGTATACCAAGGAAAGCAGGTAATCCAAGTGTTTTAGGTGCAGATTAGAGATGGCCCATGTGAGATCACGTCCAGCCAGAGAAGTCTGTCCTAGCCCCTTTTGTGTACCAGCAGTCTTAGAATGTACCTCTCATTTGTCTTGCCTTGGTGACCCAAAAGTTTCCTTGCCTTGCCCTGCCTTGCCTCCCTAGCCTTGCACTCCCTCCAGTGCCTACGCCCACCCTTGACCTGCCCACACTTGACTGCTTTCCTCCAGGGAAACCTAGCCTTGCCTAGGCCTTCCTGTTTCTGCCTGGCCTTCCTATGCCCATCCTTGCCTAGAAGTTCTGGGCCTTCTCTCACCTACCACTCCATTTGCTTGCCCCTCATGGCTCCAGCCTTGTCAACTTCTCCCTTGACTTGCCTACAATTGCGCCTACACTTGGTTTGCATTGCAAAGAGCGGTAGGCAAGGCAAAGCAAAGCAAGGAAGGTCTTTCTAGGTCTTGCCAGGCAAGGCACACATAAGCAAGCAAGCAAAACAAGAGTAGACTAGCCACAGCATCAAAGGCAAGGCAAGGCCAAGTGACTCTGAGTGCCTTTCCTTGGCAAGTAAAAGATATAGTGACAATGTAATAGGGCAGGCGTTAAAGGTACCATGAGGAGGTATAGTCCAGCAAGATATTTATGTCGTAGACCCTTCTGTGCAGGAGCCATTGTTGGACATAGTACAGGACATGGCATACAGCTTGGCTTGGTAAGTTCCTGAAGGAGAATGGCAATGCTTTCTCATGGGAAGGAAAGCACGTAGCCCCAGAGTTGGAGGTGCAGATAAGAAGCTGTGTCACGCAGCTCAAGGACGACAGCAGCTTCTTGTGCCGGCATATTTGGAAGCACTCCCTCAATTTGTACAGATATTGAGTCAGTATCCATCTTTGGAAGGCTGTCTGCCTCTAGTAAGAGTGTTCTGACACCATTGTATGGGATCAGTCACTGGATGTTTTGGATTTTGGAGGAGGGGATGCCCTTTCTCTTGAAATGAGCTTCTTGTTCTTCTCTTTGGCAAAGAAATTAAGTTTGGATGGGCACTTTGGGTGGTCTCAGTGAATTTAAAGGTTTTTCCCAAGAGGTTTCCCTGTGGGTTAGAGCTGTTGAACTGACAGTGGGAATCTAGACAGCAAGTTGTTGAGCTTTTTGTCCTTGTAGCTTTAGTGTGTGAGTAGTCCCTGTTGCCATGCTGCTTGGATCTTGACTCTGAGACTGAAAGCTTAGGAGCGTAGAGCTGAAAAGAAAAGTGCCAATAGCAGGGTGTGTGTTCATTGTTTGATGGGTGAAGCTGAAATTGTAGGCAGCAAAGAACTTTCTCTCTCCGCTGGCACATTTGTTGAGCGGATGTCTTTGAGTTTGTTACCGGACTCTGCGAGAGTGAAAATGTTTGTTAGGGCAGAGGATTTCGTGTTGCCCTTTGAGTGTGGTGCAAAAGTGTTTGCACAGTTGGAGGGGGAAGATCAGCAAAGTCTTTTTTTCCTGGCACAGTTAATTTGAGAGCAGGGACGTTTCCAACTCGGCTCTGTCCTTTGGAGCTGGCCTCGGTGCGTTTCCTTCTTTTGTTAGTCGACAGCGCCATCGTGTGGTTATTTTGATGAGCGCTGGCAGACGGTGCCAGGGAAAAAGCCAAGCTGTTTGCGGCTCCGGCCTCATTGGTGTAGGAGCAGCGCAGGGAAGAGCTCCGCTGGGGGTCCTGGCTCTTAGAGACTGAGAGAATGTGATCCTGTATGTAGCACAGAAGGAAGTGGAATTGTTTCATTGTGGGCTGTGCAGTTTATAAGCTGCAAATGAAAAGGCAATTGCAGCGCAGCCTCTTCTTTTCTGTGTGATCAGCTGCTCAACATGTAACTCGCACACACTGAACTGCATCCACCTCCCTGGAGATATAAAATGTGTATATCACTTTCCTCAAACTCTATGTATTACCTTGCACTCTAGCAGATCCCAAACCGCTTCAAAACGTCCAGCAGCTACTCAAAAAGTCCAACAAAAAGCTAGTGCTGGCCTTTAGAGTGCCTTTGCAGTCCGTAAAATAGACGAAATGCACTAGGGCTTTGAATGCTTCTTCCCAACTATATAAATTCTCTCCAAGTGGCAAAGTCCATCATTACAGCAAAATTTTTCAGCTGGAGTTCTGACTGAGAGATGTGCCAGGACAGAAGGCATTTGCTGACCTACCCTTTTTCCCTGTGTAACTTGGTATTTGCAGTACAATTATTTTCAGTGTCGCTGTGTCCAAGCAGCTAGAGATTACACAGATAGAAGTGTCAAGAGAGATGCTGCTAAAGTACGCCCTTCTTATAGCAGCATTTAAATGGCACACGACGCCTTGCTGCTTTTTCTTTCCCAGAGAGACCTGCTGTCAATTTTTTCACTCTGGCTTCTTGATCAAAAATGTCCACCTGAAATGTCTTACAGAAATAGGCTCCAGGTGTAAAAACCAGTACGGGGCTACATTTTCTGCGTGCTCCACATAAGTCACATCAAACTCACTCATCAAACTTCACTCTCTCCTTCCATTCTCCACTGCCTCTACCATTGTGTTCTCTGGATCTCAGAGTCTAAAGGCAGGCGCAATAGTTTCCACTGAGGGGTTGGAAGAGGTGTACAAGCAGCACAAATAGCTTCTGCGCTGCGCAGGCCATTTCTCTGCATTTTAGAGTCTAAGGGAAAGCGCTAGTGTTCCCGCAAAGAGCTGCAACAGCTGCAGAATATGTGTTGTCTTGGCACATGTTTGCAATCCACCATGATGGATCCTTAGTGAAACCAAACTGTGGTTCTGCTTCAAACATCTCACCCTGCTTGGCCACAAAGCTTTCGCTGACATGTCTCATTGCCTTTTTATTGCTGCGTTTCATTTTCAGAGTTTGTACGGAATCATTGCGCTTTGCTTCTAAGCTGAACGTCGATACTGCTGGTGTCTCATATGTCCATTTTCTTCTCACACAAAAAAACTGCTTCCTTTAAAACATGCTGATGCGACCTGCTTTCTTGCTCAGCTGTAATTTTAGGGGTGTTCTCTGTCCCGCTTACAGTCTGAATCTAAACTAAGAAGTTTATGGGACACAGATGTGCCAAGACAAATAGTTTGCTTGGACCTTGCCACGTGTATTCAAAAGCATCCTTTCACTCCACCATCAAGTCACTGCTTTCTTCTGCTTTACATCCTGCGAACTTCACACACACATACATACATACATACTGGAATGAGGCACTTTGTTTCTTTCTTTCTCAGCTACACTCACCTATCCCCCACGCTAACTTCTTTACGGCTTTTCTCTTGGCCTTGCTATGCATACTTTTCCTCTTAAGACACCCATTGTCTGGCCTACCCCTTCCCTACATTGCCTTGCCTTTCCTTTCCTATCCAACCTTGCATTTCTTTGTCATTCCTGGCCATTGTTTTCCTCTTCCTTCCTGACCCATCCATGTCTTTACCTTGCCCTTCCTACCAGTCCAGTGCCTTGCACCACCCATCCCCCTTGCCACTTTGTCCAGTTTCCCTTCCCCTTTGTCCAGCTCCAATCTTTCATTTCCTTCTCCTTCTAGGACTCTCATTGCCTTGCTTGCCTCTCCTTTGTCTTGCCTGGCAAAGCCACCACTTTTCTTGGCGTTACCTTTGAACCTCTCCTCTCCCTTGCCTTGCATTCCCTTGCTCACTCGTCCCCCACCTGGAATTCAATACCCCTCTTTTTGCGGCATTTCTTCATCTTGCCTTGCCCTGCCTGCTTCTCCTAGGACTCTCAAGGCTTTCACGTACCTCCAGCGTTTCAGGAGCATGTGAGAGGAAGCCCAAAAGAGGTCACGTGCAAGCACACCCATCTGTCCTGGCAGCTTGCTTCTGGCACCTATCCTTACATGTCTTGAATTTTGGACATAAAATTCACATTTCACCTTTGCGCTTCAGGACCAGAATGACAGTTCTTTTGTATACCAAGGAAAGCAGGTAATCCAAGTGTATTAGGTGCAGATTAGAGATGGCCCATGTGAGATCAAGGCCAGCCAGAGAAGTCTGTCCTAGCCCCTTTTGTGTACCAGCAGTCTTTGAATGTACCTCTCATTTGTCTTGCCTTGGTGACCCAAAAGTTTCCTTGCCTTGCCCTGCCTTGCCTCCCTAGCCTTGCACTCCCTCCAGTGCCTACGCCCACCCTTGACCTGCCCACACTTGACTGCTTTCCTCCGGGGAAACCTAGCCTTGCCTAGGCCTTCCTGTTTCTGCCTGGCCTTCCTATGCCCATCCTTGCCTAGAAGTTCTGGGCCTTCTCTCACCTACCACTCCATTTGCTTGCCCCTCATGGCTCCAGCCTTGTCAGCTTCTCCCTTGACTTGCCTACAATTGCGCCTACACTTGGTTTGCATTGCAAAGAGCGGTAGGCAAGGCAAAGCAAAGCAAGGAAGGTCTTTCTAGGTCTTGCCAGGCAAGGCACACATAAGCAAGCAAGCAAAACAAGAGTAGACTAGCCACAGCATCAAAGGCAAGGCAAGGCCAAGTGACTCTGAGTGCCTTTCCTTGGCAAGTAAAAGATATAGTGACAATGTAATAGGGCAGGCGTTAAAGGTACCATGAGGAGGTATAGTCCAGCAAGATATTTATGTCGTAGACCCTTCTGTGCAGGAGCCATTGTTGGACATAGTACAGGACATGGCATACAGTTTGGCTTGGTAAGTTCCTGAAGGAGAATGGCAATGCTTTCTCATGGGAAGGAAAGCACGTAGCCCCAGAGTTGGAGGTGCAGATAAGAAGCTGTGTCGCGCAGCTCAAGGACGACAGCAGCTTCTTGTGCCGGCATATTTGGAAGCACTCCCTTAATTTGTTCAGTCATTGAGTCAGTATCCACCTTTGGAAGGCTGTCTGCCTCTAGTAAGAGTGTTCTGACACCATTGTATGGGATCAGTCACTGGATGTTTTGGATTTTGGAGGAGGGGATGCCATTTCTCTTGAAATGAGCTTCTTGTTCTTCTCTTTGGCAAAGAAATTAAGTTTGGATGGGCACTTTGGGTGGTCTCAGTGAATTTAAAGGTTTTTCCCAAGAGGTTTCCCTGTGGGTTAGAGCTGTTGAACTGACAGTGGGAATCTAGACAGCAAGTTGTTGAGCTTTTTGTCCTTGTAGCTTTAGTGTGTGAGTAGTCCCTGTTGCCATGCTGCTTGGATCTTGACTCTGAGACTGAAAGCTTAGGAGCGTAGAGCTGAAAAGAAAAGTGTCAATAGCAGGGTGTGTGTTCATTGTTTGATGGGTGAAGTTGAAATTGTAGGCAGCAAAGAACTTTCTCTCTCAGCTGGCACATTTGTTGAGCGGATGTCTTTGAGTTTGTTACCGGACTCTGCGAGAGTGAAAATGTTTGTTAGGGCAGAGGATTTCGTGTTGCCCTTTGAGTGTGGTGCAAAAGTGTTTGCACACTTGGAAGGGGAAGATCAGCAAAGTCTTTTTTTCCTGGCACAGTTAATTTGAGAGCAGGGACGTTTCCAACTCGGCTCTGTCCTTTGGAGCTGGCCTCGGTGCGTTTCCTTCTTTTGTTAGTCGACAGCGCCATCGTGTGGTTATTTTGATGAGCGCTGGCAGACGGTGCCAGGGAAAAAGCCAAGCTGTTTGCGGCTCCGGCCTCATTGGTGTAGGAGCAGCGCAGGGAAGAGCTCCGCTGGGGGTCCTGGCTCTTAGAGACTGAGAGAATGTGATCCTGTATGTAGCACAGAAGGAAGTGGAATTGTTTCATTGTGGGCTGTGCAGTTTATAAGCTGCAAATGAAAAGGCAATTGCAGCGCAGCCTCTTCTTTTCTGTGTGATCAGCTGCTCAACATGTAACTCGCACACACTGAACTGCATCCACCTCCCTGGAGATATAAAATGTGTATATCACTTTCCTCAAACTCTATGTATTACCTTGCACTCTAGCAGATCCCAAACCGCTTCAAAACGTCCAGCAGCTACTCAAAAAGAAAAAGTCCAACAAAAAGCTAGTGCTGGCCTTTAGTGTGCCTTTGCAGTCCGTAAAATAGACGAAATGCACTAGGGCTTTGAATGCTTCTTCCCAACTATATAAATTCTCTCCAAGTGGCAAAGTCCATCATTACAGCAAAATTTTTCAGCTGGAGTTCTGACTGAGAGATGTGCCAGGACAGAAGGCATTTGCTGACCTACCCTTTTTCCCTGTGTAACTTGGTATTTGCAGTACAATTATTTTCAGTGTCGCTGTGTCCAAGCAGCTAGAGATTACACAGATAGAAGTGTCAAGAGAGATGCTGCTAAAGTACGCCCTTCTTATAGCAGCATTTAAATGGCACACGACGCCTTGCTGCTTTTTCTTTCCCAGAGAGACCTGCTGTCAATTTTTTCACTCTGGCTTCTTGATCAAAAATGTCCACCTGAAATGTCTTACAGAAATAGGCTCCAGGTGTAAAAACCAGTACGGGGCTACATTTTCTGCGTGCTCCACATAAGTCACATCAAACTCACTCATCAAACTTCACTCTCTCCTTCCATTCTCCACCACTGCCTCTACCATTGTGTTCTCTGGATCTCAGAGTCTAAAGGCAGGCGCAATAGTTTCCACTGAGGGGTTGGAAGAGGTGTACAAGCAGCACAAATAGCTTCTGCGCTGCACAGGCCATTTCTCTGCATTTTAGAGTCTAAGGGAAAGTGCTAGTGTTCCTGCGGAGAGCTGCAACAGCTGCAGAATATGTGTTGTCTTGGCACATGTTTGCAATCCACCATGATGGATCCTTAGTGAAACCAAACTGTGGTTCTGCTTCAAACATCTCACCCTGCTTGGCCACAAAGCTTTCGCTGACATGTCCCATTGCCTTTTTATTGCTGCGTTTCATTTTCAGAGTTTGTACGGAATCATTGCACTTTGCTTCTAAGCTGAACGTCGATACTGCTGGAGTCTCATATGTCCATTTTCTTCTCACACAAAAAAACTGCTTCCTTTAAAACATGCTGATGCGACCTGCTTTCTTGCTCAGCTGTAATTTTAGGGGTGTTCTCTGTCCCGCTTACAGTCTGAATCTAAACTAAGAAGTTTATGGGACACAGATGTGCCAAGACAAATAGTTTGCTTGGACCTTGCCACGTGTATTCAAAAGCATCCTTTCACTCCACCATCAAGTCTCTGCTTTACATCCTGCAAACTTCACACACACATACATACATACATACTGGAATGAGGCACTTTCTTTCTTTCTTTCTTTCTGTCTTTCTCAGCTACACTCACCTATCCCCCACGCTAACTTCTTTACCGCTTTTCTCTTGGCCTTGCTATGCATACTTTTCCTCTTAAGACACCCATTGTCTGGCCTACCCCTTCCCTACATTGCCTTGCCTTTCCTTTCCTATCCAACCTTGCATTTCTTTGTCATTCCTGGCCATTGTTTTCCTCTTCCTTCCTGACCCATCCATGTCTTTCCCTTGCCCTTCCTACCAGTCCAGTGCCTTGCACCACCCATCCCCCTTGCCACTTTGTCCAGTTTCCCTTCCCCTTTGTCCAGCTCCAATCTTTCATTTCCTTCTCCTTCTAGGACTCTCATTGCCTTGCTTGCCTCTCCTTTGTCTTGCCTGGCAAAGGCACCACTTTTCTTGGCGTTACCTTTGAACCTCTCCTCTCCCTTGCCTTGCATTCCCTTGCTCACTCGTCCCCCACCTGGAATTCAATACCCCTCTTTTTGCGGAATTTCTTCATCTTGCCTTGCCCTGCCTGCTTCTCCTAGGACTCTCAAGGCTTTCACGTACCTCCAGCGTTTCAGGAGCATGTGAGAGGAAGCCCAAAAGAGGTCACGTGCAAGCACACCCATCTGTCCTGGCAGCTTGCTTCTGGCACCTATCCTTACATGTCTTGAATTTTGGACATAAAATTCACATTTCACCTTTGCGCTTCAGGACCAGAATGACAGTTCTTTTGTATACCAAGGAAAGCAGGTAATCCAAGTGTTTTAGGTGCAGATTAGAGATGGCCCATGTGAGATCAAGGCCAGCCAGAGAAGTCTGTCCTAGCCCCTTTTGTGTACCAGCAGTCTTTGAATGTACCTCTCATTTGTCTTGCCTTGGTGACCCCAAAGTTTCCTTGCCTTGCCCTGCCTTGCCTCCCTAGCCTTGCACTCCCTCCAGTGCCTACGCCCACACTTGACCTGCCTACTGCTTTCCTCCAGGGAAACCTAGCCTTGCCTAGGCCTTCCTGTTTCTGCCTGGCCTTCCTATGCCCATCCTTGCCTAGAAGTTCTGGGCCTTCTCTCACCTACCACTCCATTTGCTTGCCCCTCATGGCTCCAGCCTTGTCAGCTTCTCCCTTGACTTGCCTACAATTGCGCCTACACTTGGTTTGCATTGCAAAGAGCGGTAGGCAAGGCAAAGCAAAGCAAGGAAGGTCTTTCTAGGTCTTGCCAGGCAAGGCACACATAAGCAAGCAAGCAAAACAAGAGTAGACTAGCCACAGCATCAAAGGCAAGGCAAGGCCAAGTGACTCTGAGTGCCTTTCCTTGGCAAGTAAAAGATATAGTGACAATGTAATAGGGCAGGCGTTAAAGGTACCATGAGGAGGTATAGTCCAGCAAGATATTTATGTCGTAGACCCTTCTGTGCAGGAGCCATTGTTGGACATAGTACAGGACATGGCATACAGTTTGGCTTGGTAAGTTCCTGAAGGAGAATGGCAATGCTTTCTCATGGGAAGGAAAGCACGTAGCCCCAGAGTTGGAGGTGCAGATAAGAAGCTGTGTCGCGCAGCTCAAGGACGACAGCAGCTTCTTGTGCCAGCATATTTGGAAGCACTCCCTCAATTTGTACAGTCATTGAGTCAGTATCCATCTTTGGAAGGCTGTCTGCCTCTAGTAAGAGTGTTCTGACACCATTGTATGGGATCAGTCACTGGATGTTTTGGATTTTGGAGGAGGGGATGCCATTTCTCTTGAAATGAGCTTCTTGTTCTTCTCTTTGGCAAAGAAATTAAGTTTGGATGGGCACTTTGGGTGGTCTCAGTGAATTTAAAGGTTTTTCCCAAGAGGTTTCCCTGTGGGTTAGAGCTGTTGAACTGACAGTGGGAATCTAGACACCAAGTGGTTGAACTTTTTGTCCTTGTAGCTTTAGTGTGTGAGTAGTCCCTGTTGCCGTGCTGCTTGGATCTTGACTCTGAGACTGAAAGCTTAAGAGCGCAGAGCTGAAAAGAAAAGTGCCAATAGCAGGGTGTGTGTTCATTGTTTGATGGGTGAAGCTGAAATTGTAGGCAGCAAAGAACTTTCTCTCTCCGCTGGCACATTTGTTGAGTGGATGTCTTTGAGTTTGTTACCGGACTCTGCGAGAGTGAAAATGTTTGTTAGGGCAGAGGATTTCGTGTTGCCCTTTGAGTGTGGTGCAAAAGTGTTTGCACACTTGGAGGGGGAAGATCAGCAAAGTCTTTTTTTCCTGGCACAGTTAATTTGAGAGCAGGGACGTTTCCAACTCGGCTCTGTCCTTTGGAGCTGGCCTCGGTGCGTTTCCTTCTTTTGTTAGTCGACAGCGCCATCGTGTGGTTTTTTTGATGAGCGCTGGCAGACGGTGCCAGGGAAAAAGCCAAGCTGTTTGCGGCTCCGGCCTCATTGGTGTAGGAACAGCGCAGGGAAGAGCTCTGCTGGGGGTCCAGGCTCTTAGAGACGGAGAGAATGTGATCCTGTATGTAGCACAGAAGGAAGTGGAATTGTTTCATTGTGGGCTGTGCAGTTTATAAGCTGCAAATGAAAAGGCAATTGCAGCGCAGCCTCTTCTTTTCTGTGTGATCAGCTGCTCAACATGTAACTCGCACACACTGAACTGCATCCACCTCCCTGGAGATATAAAATGTGTATATCACTTTCCTCAAACTCTATGTATTACCTTGCACTCTAGCAGATCCCAAACCGCTTCAAAACGTCCAGCAGCTACTCAAAAAGAAAAAGTCCAACAAAAAGCTAGTGCTGGCCTTTAGTGTGCCTTTGCAGTCCGTAAAATAGACGAAATGCACTAGGGCTTTGAATGCTTCTTCCCAACTATATAAATTCTCTCCAAGTGGCAAAGTCCATCATTACAGCAAAATTTTTCAGCTGGAGTTCTGACTGAGAGATGTGCCAGGACAGAAGGCATTTGCTGACCTACCCTTTTTCCCTGTGTAACTTGGTATTTGCAGTACAATTATTTTCAGTGTCGCTGTGTCCAAGCAGCTAGAGATTACACAGATAGAAGTGTCAAGAGAGATGCTGCTAAAGTACGCCCTTCTTATAGCAGCATTTAAATGGCACACGACGCCTTGCTGCTTTTTCTTTCCCAGAGAGACCTGCTGTCAATTTTTTCACTCTGGCTTCTTGATCAAAAATGTCCACCTGAAATGTCTTACAGAAATAGGCTCCAGGTGTAAAAACCAGTACGGGGCTACATTTTCTGCGTGCTCCACATAAGTCACATCAAACTCACTCATCAAACTTCACTCTCTCCTTCCATTCTCCACCACTGCCTCTACCATTGTGTTCTCTGGATCTCAGAGTCTAAAGGCAGGCGCAATAGTTTCCACTGAGGGGTTGGAAGAGGTGTACAAGCAGCACAAATAGCTTCTGCGCTGCACAGGCCATTTCTCTGCATTTTAGAGTCTAAGGGAAAGTGCTAGTGTTCCTGCGGAGAGCTGCAACAGCTGCAGAATATGTGTTGTCTTGGCACATGTTTGCAATCCACCATGATGGATCCTTAGTGAAACCAAACTGTGGTTCTGCTTCAAACATCTCACCCTGCTTGGCCACAAAGCTTTCGCTGACATGTCCCATTGCCTTTTTATTGCTGCGTTTCATTTTCAGAGTTTGTACGGAATCATTGCACTTTGCTTCTAAGCTGAACGTCGATACTGCTGGAGTCTCATATGTCCATTTTCTTCTCACACAAAAAAACTGCTTCCTTTAAAACATGCTGATGCGACCTGCTTTCTTGCTCAGCTGTAATTTTAGGGGTGTTCTCTGTCCCGCTTACAGTCTGAATCTAAACTAAGAAGTTTATGGGACACAGATGTGCCAAGACAAATAGTTTGCTTGGACCTTGCCACGTGTATTCAAAAGCATCCTTTCACTCCACCATCAAGTCTCTGCTTTACATCCTGCAAACTTCACACACACATACATACATACATACTGGAATGAGGCACTTTCTTTCTTTCTTTCTTTCTGTCTTTCTCAGCTACACTCACCTATCCCCCACGCTAACTTCTTTACCGCTTTTCTCTTGGCCTTGCTATGCATACTTTTCCTCTTAAGACACCCATTGTCTGGCCTACCCCTTCCCTACATTGCCTTGCCTTTCCTTTCCTATCCAACCTTGCATTTCTTTGTCATTCCTGGCCATTGTTTTCCTCTTCCTTCCTGACCCATCCATGTCTTTCCCTTGCCCTTCCTACCAGTCCAGTGCCTTGCACCACCCATCCCCCTTGCCACTTTGTCCAGTTTCCCTTCCCCTTTGTCCAGCTCCAATCTTTCATTTCCTTCTCCTTCTAGGACTCTCATTGCCTTGCTTGCCTCTCCTTTGTCTTGCCTGGCAAAGGCACCACTTTTCTTGGCGTTACCTTTGAACCTCTCCTCTCCCTTGCCTTGCATTCCCTTGCTCACTCGTCCCCCACCTGGAATTCAATACCCCTCTTTTTGCGGCATTTCTTCATCTTGCCTTGCCCTGCCTGCTTGTCCTAGGACTCTCAAGGCTTTCACGTACCTCCAGCGTTTCAGGAGCATGTGAGAGGAAGCCCAAAAGAGGTCACGTGCAAGCACACCCATCTGTCCTGGCAGCTTGCTTCTGGCACCTATCCTTACATGTCTTGAATTTTGGACATAAAATTCACATTTCACCTTTGCGCTTCAGGACCAGAATGACAGTTCTTTTGTATACCAAGGAAAGCAGGTAATCCAAGTGTTTTAGGTGCAGATTAGAGATGGCCCATGTGAGATCAAGGCCAGACAGAGAAGTCTGTCCTAGCCCCTTTTGTGTACCAGCAGTCTTTGAATGTACCTCTCATTTGTCTTGCCTTGGTGACCCCAAAGTTTCCTTGCCTTGCCCTGCCTTGCCTCCCTAGCCTTGCACTCCCTCCAGTGCCTACGCCCACACTTGACCTGCCTACTGCTTTCCTCCAGGGAAACCTAGCCTTGCCTAGGCCTTCCTGTTTCTGCCTGGCCTTCCTATGCCCATCCTTGCCTAGAAGTTCTGGGCCTTCTCTCACCTACCACTCCATTTGCTTGCCCCTCATGGCTCCAGCCTTGTCAGCTTCTCCCTTGACTTGCCTACAATTGCGCCTACACTTGGTTTGCATTGCAAAGAGCGGTAGGCAAGGCAAAGCAAAGCAAGGAAGGTCTTTCTAGGTCTTGCCAGGCAAGGCACACATAAGCAAGCAAGCAAAACAAGAGTAGACTAGCCACAGCATCAAAGGCAAGGCAAGGCCAAGTGACTCTGAGTGCCTTTCCTTGGCAAGTAAAAGATATAGTGACAATGTAATAGGGCAGGCGTTAAAGGTACCATGAGGAGGTATAGTCCAGCAAGATATTTATGTCGTAGACCCTTCTGTGCAGGAGCCATTGTTGGACATAGTACAGGACATGGCATACAGTTTGGCTTGGTAAGTTCCTGAAGGAGAATGGCAATGCTTTCTCATGGGAAGGAAAGCACGTAGCCCCAGAGTTGGAGGTGCAGATAAGAAGCTGTGTCGCGCAGCTCAAGGACGACAGCAGCTTCTTGTGCCAGCATATTTGGAAGCACTCCCTCAATTTGTACAGTCATTGAGTCAGTATCCATCTTTGGAAGGCTGTCTGCCTCTAGTAAGAGTGTTCTGACACCATTGTATGGGATCAGTCACTGGATGTTTTGGATTTTGGAGGAGGGGATGCCATTTCTCTTGAAATGAGCTTCTTGTTCTTCTCTTTGGCAAAGAAATTAAGTTTGGATGGGCACTTTGGGTGGTCTCAGTGAATTTAAAGGTTTTTCCCAAGAGGTTTCCCTGTGGGTTAGAGCTGTTGAACTGACAGTGGGAATCTAGACACCAAGTGGTTGAACTTTTTGTCCTTGTAGCTTTAGTGTGTGAGTAGTCCCTGTTGCCGTGCTGCTTGGATCTTGACTCTGAGACTGAAAGCTTAAGAGCGCAGAGCTGAAAAGAAAAGTGCCAATAGCAGGGTGTGTGTTCATTGTTTGATGGGTGAAGCTGAAATTGTAGGCAGCAAAGAACTTTCTCTCTCCGCTGGCACATTTGTTGAGTGGATGTCTTTGAGTTTGTTACCGGACTCTGCGAGAGTGAAAATGTTTGTTAGGGCAGAGGATTTCGTGTTGCCCTTTGAGTGTGGTGCAAAAGTGTTTGCACACTTGGAGGGGGAAGATCAGCAAAGTCTTTTTTTCCTGGCACAGTTAATTTGAGAGCAGGGACGTTTCCAACTCGGCTCTGTCCTTTGGAGCTGGCCTCGGTGCGTTTCCTTCTTTTGTTAGTCGACAGCGCCATCGTGTGGTTTTTTTGATGAGCGCTGGCAGACGGTGCCAGGGAAAAAGCCAAGCTGTTTGCGGCTCCGGCCTCATTGGTGTAGGAACAGCGCAGGGAAGAGCTCTGCTGGGGGTCCAGGCTCTTAGAGACGGAGAGAATGTGATCCTGTATGTAGCACAGAAGGAAGTGGAATTGTTTCATTGTGGGCTGTGCAGTTTATAAGCTGCAAATGAAAAGGCAATTGCAGCGCAGCCTCTTCTTTTCTGTGTGATCAGCTGCTCAACATGTAACTCGCACACACTGAACTGCATCCACCTCCCTGGAGATATAAAATGTGTATATCACTTTCCTCAAACTCTATGTATTACCTTGCACTCTAGCAGATCCCAAACCGCTTCAAAACGTCCAGCAGCTACTCAAAAAGAAAAAGTCCAACAAAAAGCTAGTGCTGGCCTTTAGTGTGCCTTTGCAGTCCGTAAAATAGACGAAATGCACTAGGGCTTTGAATGCTTCTTCCCAACTATATAAATTCTCTCCAAGTGGCAAAGTCCATCATTACAGCAAAATTTTTCAGCTGGAGTTCTGACTGAGAGATGTGCCAGGACAGAAGGCATTTGCTGACCTACCCTTTTTCCCTGTGTAACTTGGTATTTGCAGTACAATTATTTTCAGTGTCGCTGTGTCCAAGCAGCTAGAGATTACACAGATAGAAGTGTCAAGAGAGATGCTGCTAAAGTACGCCCTTCTTATAGCAGCATTTAAATGGCACACGACGCCTTGCTGCTTTTTCTTTCCCAGAGAGACCTGCTGTCAATTTTTTCACTCTGGCTTCTTGATCAAAAATGTCCACCTGAAATGTCTTACAGAAATAGGCTCCAGGTGTAAAAACCAGTACGGGGCTACATTTTCTGCGTGCTCCACATAAGTCACATCAAACTCACTCATCAAACTTCACTCTCTCCTTCCATTCTCCACCACTGCCTCTACCATTGTGTTCTCTGGATCTCAGAGTCTAAAGGCAGGCGCAATAGTTTCCACTGAGGGGTTGGAAGAGGTGTACAAGCAGCACAAATAGCTTCTGCGCTGCGCAGGCCATTTCTCTGCATTTTAGAGTCTAAGGGAAAGCGCTAGTGTTCCTGCGGAGAGCTGCAACAGCTGCAGAATATGTGTTGTCTTGGCACATGTTTGCAATCCACCATGATGGATCCTTAGTGAAACCAAACTGTGGTTCTGCTTCAAACATCTCACCCTGCTTGGCCACAAAGCTTTCGCTGACATGTCCCATTGCCTTTTTATTGCTGCGCTTCATTTTCAGAGTTTGTACGGAATCATTGCACTTTGCTTCTAAGCTGAACGTCCATACTGCTGGAGTCTCATATGTCCATTTTCTTCTCACACAAAAAAACTGCTTCCTTTAAAACATGCTGATGCGACCTGCTTTCTTGCTCAGCTGTAATTTTAGGGGTGTTCTCTGTCCCGCTTACAGTCTGAATCTAAACTAAGAAGTTTATGGGACACAGATGTGCCAAGACAAATAGTTTGCTTGGACCTTGCCACGTGTATTCAAAAGCATCCTTTCACTCCACCATCAAGTCTCTGCTTTACATCCTGCAAACTTCACACACACATACATACATACATACTGGAATGAGGCACTTTCTTTCTTTCTTTCTTTCTTTCTTTCACAGCTACACTCACCTATCCCCCACGCTAACTTCTTTACCGCTTTTCTCTTGGCCTTGCTATGCATACTTTTCCTCTTAAGACACCCATTGTCTGGCCTACCCCTTCCCTACATTGCCTTGCCTTTCCTTTCCTATCCAACCTTGCATTTCTTTGTCATTCCTGGCCATTGTTTTCCTCTTCCTTCCTGACCCATCCATGTCTTTCCCTTGCCCTTCCTACCAGTCCAGTGCCTTGCACCACCCATCCTCCTTGCCACTTTGTCCGGTTTCCCTTCACCTTTGTCCAGCTCCAATCTTTCATTTCCTTCTCCTTCTAGGACTCTCATTGCCTTGCTTGCCTCTCCTTTGTCTTGCCTGGCAAAGCCACCACTTTTCTTGTCGTTACCTTTGAACCTCTCCTCTCCCTTGCCTTGCATTCCCTTGCTCACTCGTCCCCCACCTGGAATTCAATACCCCTCTTTTTGCGGCATTTCTTCATCTTGCCTTGCCCTGCCTGCTTGTCCTAGGACTCTCAAGGCTTTCACGTACCTCCAGCGTTTCAGGAGCATGTGAGAGGAAGCCCAAAAGAGGTCACGTGCAAGCACACCCATCTGTCCTGGCAGCTTGCTTCTGGCACCTATCCTTACATGTCTTGAATTTTGGACATAAAATTCACATTTCACCTTTGCGCTTCAGGACCAGAATGACAGTTCTTTTGTATACCAAGGAAAGCAGGTAATCCAAGTGTATTAGGTGCAGATTAGAGATGGCCCATGTGAGATCAAGGCCAGCCAGAGAAGTCTGTCCTAGCCCCTTTTGTGTACCAGCAGTCTTTGAATGTACCTCTCATTTGTCTTGCCTTGGTGACCCCAAAGTTTCCTTGCCTTGCCCTGCCTTTCCTCCCTAGCCTTGCACTCCCTCCAGTGCCTACGCCCACACTTGACCTGCCTACTGCTTTCCTCCAGGGAAACCTAGCCTTGCCTAGGCCTTCCTGTTTCTGCCTGGCCTTCCTATGCCCATCCTTGCCTAGAAGTTCTGGGCCTTCTCTCACCTACCACTCCATTTGCTTGCCCCTCATGGCTCCAGCCTTGTCAGCTTCTCCCTTGACTTGCCTACAATTGCGCCTACACTTGGTTTGCATTGCAAAGAGCGGTAGGCAAGGCAAAGCAAAGCAAGGAAGGTCTTTCTAGGTCTTGCCAGGCAAGGCACACATAAGCAAGCAAGCAAAACAAGAGTAGACTAGCCACAGCATCAAAGGCAAGGCAAGGCCAAGTGACTCTGAGTGCCTTTCCTTGGCAAGTAAAAGATATAGTGACAATGTAATAGGGCAGGCGTTAAAGGTACCATGAGGAGGTATAGTCCAGCAAGATATTTATGTCGTAGACCCTTCTGTGCAGGAGCCATTGTTGGACATAGTACAGGACATGGCATACAGTTTGGCTTGGTAAGTTCCTGAAGGAGAATGGCAATGCTTTCTCATGGGAAGGAAAGCACGTAGCCCCAGAGTTGGAGGTGCAGATAAGAAGCTGTGTCGCGCAGCTCAAGGACGACAGCAGCTTCTTGTGCCGGCATATTTGGAAGCACTCCCTCAATTTGTTCAGTCATTGAGTCAGTATCCACCTTTGGAAGGCTGTCTGCCTCTAGTAAGAGTGTTCTGACACCATTGTATGGGATCAGTCACTGGATGTTTTGGATTTTGGAGGAGGGGATGCCATTTCTCTTGAAATGAGCTTCTTGTTCTTCTCTTTGGCAAAGAAATTAAGTTTGGATGGGCACTTTGGGTGGTCTCAGTGAATTTAAAGGTTTTTCCCAAGAGGTTTCCCTGTGGGTTAGAGCTGTTGAACTGACAGTGGGAATCTAGACACCAAGTTGTTGAGCTTTTTGTCCTTGTAGCTTTAGTGTGTGAGTAGTCCCTGTTGCCATGCTGCTTGGATCTTGACTCTGAGACTGAAAGCTTAGGAGCGTAGAGCTGAAAAGAAAAGTGTCAATAGCAGGGTGTGTGTTCATTGTTTGATGGGTGAAGTTGAAATTGTAGGCAGCAAAGAACTTTCTCTCTCAGCTGGCACATTTGTTGAGCGGATGTCTTTGAGTTTGTTACCGGACTCTGCGAGAGTGAAAATGTTTGTTAGGGCAGAGGATTTCGTGTTGCCCTTTGAGTGTGGTGCAAAAGTGTTTGCACACTTGGAAGGGGAAGATCAGCAAAGTCTTTTTTTCCTGGCACAGTTAATTTGAGAGCAGGGACGTTTCCAACTCGGCTCTGTCCTTTGGAGCTGGCCTCGGTGCGTTTCCTTCTTTTGTTAGTCGACAGCGCCATCGTGTGGTTATTTTGATGAGCGCTGGCAGACGGTGCCAGGGAAAAAGCCAAGCTGTTTGCGGCTCCGGCCTCATTGGTGTAGGAGCAGCGCAGGGAAGAGCTCCGCTGGGGGTCCTGGCTCTTAGAGACTGAGAGAATGTGATCCTGTATGTAGCACAGAAGGAAGTGGAATTGTTTCATTGTGGGCTGTGCAGTTTATAAGCTGCAAATGAAAAGGCAATTGCAGCGCAGCCTCTTCTTTTCTGTGTGATCAGCTGCTCAACATGTAACTCGCACACACTGAACTGCATCCACCTCCCTGGAGATATAAAATGTGTATATCACTTTCCTCAAACTCTATGTATTACCTTGCACTCTAGCAGATCCCAAACCGCTTCAAAACGTCCAGCAGCTACTCAAAAAGAAAAAGTCCAACAAAAAGCTACTGCTGGCCTTTAGAGTGCCCTTGCAGTCCGTAAAATAGACGAAATGCACTAGGGCTTTGAATGCTTCTTCCCAACTATATAAATTCTCTCCAAGTGGCAAAGTCCATCATTACAGCAAAATTTTTCAGCTGGAGTTCTGACTGAGAGATGTGCCAGGACAGAAGGCATTTGCTGACCTACCCTTTTTCCCTGTGTAACTTGGTATTTGCAGTACAATTATTTTCAGTGTCGCTGTGTCCAAGCAGCTAGAGATTACACAGATAGAAGTGTCAAGAGAGATGCTGCTAAAGTACGCCCTTCTTATAGCAGCATTTAAATGGCACACGACGCCTTGCTGCTTTTTCTTTCCCAGAGAGACCTGCTGTCAATTATTTCACTCTGGATTCTTGATCAAAAATGTCCACCTGAAATGTCTTACAGAAATAGGCTCCAGGTGTAAAAACCAGTACGGGGCTACATTTTCTGCGTGCTCCACATAAGTCACATCAAACTCACTCATCAAACTTCACTCTCTCCTTCCATTCTCCACCACTGCCTCTACCATTGTGTTCTCTGGATCTCAGAGTCTAAAGGCAGGCGCAATAGTTTCCACTGAGGGGTTGGAAGAGGTGTACAAGCAGCACAAATAGCTTCTGCGCTGCGCAGGCCATTTCTCTGCATTTTAGAGTCTAAGGGAAAGCGCTAGTGTTCCTGCGGAGAGCTGCAACAGCTGCAGAATATGTGTTGTCTTGGCACATGTTTGCAATCCACCATGATGGATCCTTAGTGAAACCAAACTGTGGTTCTGCTTCAAACATCTCACCCTGCTTGGCCACAAAGCTTTCGCTGACATGTCCCATTGCCTTTTTATTGCTGCGTTTCATTTTCAGAGTTTGTACGGAATCATTGCACTTTGCTTCTAAGCTGAACGTCGATACTGCTGGAGTCTCATATGTCCATTTTCTTCTCACACAAAAAAACTGCTTCCTTTAAAACATGCTGATGCGACCTGCTTTCTTGCTCAGCTGTAATTTTAGGGGTGTTCTCTGTCCCGCTTACAGTCTGAATCTAAACTAAGAAGTTTATGGGACACAGATGTGCCAAGACAAATAGTTTGCTTGGACCTTGCCACGTGTATTCAAGAGCATCCTTTCACTCCGCCATCAAGTCTCTGCTTTCTTCTGCTTTACATCCTGCAAACTTCACACACACATACATACATACATACTGGAATGAGGCACTTTCTTTCTTTCTTTCTTTCTCAGCTACACTCACCTATGCCCCACGCTAACTTCTTTACCGCTTTTCTCTTGGCCTTGCTATGCATACTTTTCCTCTTAAGACACCCATTGTCTGGCCTACCCCTTCCCTACATTGCCTTGCCTTTCCTTTCCTATCCAACCTTGCATTTCTTTGTCATTCCTGGCCATTGTTTTCCTCTTCCTTCCTGACCCATCCATGTCTTTCCCTTGCCCTTCCTACCAGTCCAGTGCCTTGCACCACCCATCCCCCTTGCCACTTTGTCCAGTTTCCCTTCACCTTTGTCCAGCTCCAATCTTTCATTTCCTTCTCCTTCTAGGACTCTCATTGCCTTGCTTGCCTCTCCTTTGTCTTGCCTGGCAAAGCCACCACTTTTCTTGGCTGTTGGGTTTCGAGCAAGAAGAGCACCCCGATCAGCTACAGCACAGGCGGCTATCCCGGCCGCGCGGTCCACATCTCACGACATCAATGTGATGGATGAAGAATATGGCGGTTTATTGCAGGGAAACTTGACATTTTATAGCCTGGGTTCACTGTGTTACTTCCATCTGCTTACCTTACAGTTAGGTGCTATTGGCTAATTGCAGGGGGGCCTTGCTATCCTAATAGAGAGGGGTGGGTTTCTAACTTTCTCGTTACATCCCGAGTTCTTCCGCAGCGCAAGGCCTTAACTACAACATATCCCCTCTCTCTATGAATAACTAATTTGCTAAAACATAAGGTATATTAGTCTCAAAAATTCTAATGTTATTTGTTATATACGTATTTTTAACACTTCATCTAACTTATCTATATTATAAAAGTTTTTTTAAAAAATGAGTAATATAAAATTGAGTAAAATATAGGATACATTATACTTAGCTAAAAACTCAAAGCTTACAAAATAGATACTACAACTTCCATTGGTAAATATAAAACACATGCAATAACTAAATATGCTTTAAAGCATCTGTTGCCTTTCTATAAACAAGATGTTAACTTTTTCTAATCAGCTTTTAACAAAGGACACGAGCCTATTCAAAATACATGGCCCGAAGATTAACACAAGTAAAATCATCACAACTGGTCCAATCAGGGTAGACACCAGGGTGGTCAGCCACGGGGATTGGTCAAACCAGGACTGGAACCAGTTTTGCTGAGCTTCTCTCTCTGCTTTTCGTTGAGACAGCCTGTCTCGTAGTTCTGCCATCGTGTCTCTCACTATTCCGGTGTGGTCTGCGTAGGAGCAGCATTCTTCGTTCAGGGCGATGCAGAGGCGTCCTTGCTGCATGAATAGAAGGTCGAGACCTCGCCTGTTCTGTAAAACAACTTCAGAGAGTGAAGAGACTGATTTTTCTAGAAAGGATATGGATTTCTCAATTCTCTGTAGATCTTCATCTACAGTCATCTGTAGCTGAGAGAGACTCTGACTCTGAGTTACCAGAGCGGAGACACCCGTGGCTGCTCCAGTTGCTCCCAAGCCGAGCAGCATTGCTATTGACAGTCCTGTCAACAGCTCTCTTTTCTGAAGGCGGCCTGCTCGCTCAAGGTACTGGTTCACTTCTTCTTTGGAGTGGTATAGGACTCTGGGGATGATAATGGCTAACACACAAAAGTCAACAGAGGAATTAAAGCTTTGGGTGTAAATGCAAGGGCTTAGCCCACTGCGGTTGCAAACCCACGTGCCAGACAGAGGGGCAATTGCCCATCTCTTGGACCGGTCCACTCGCACGGTGGTCGCACAGACTTTTTTATCCACAACAGTGGCTTCGCCCACACAAAACCCTTGCCCTGTCATGTGGCTGATGGTGATTCTGCGAGAAGGTGACTCACTGCGGCACTGGACTGGGGCTTCTGCATTGACCCACAGTGGCCGGTTATTAAGGGCCACAGCCTCATAGTAAGGGGGCTGTGTGTCATAACACAGCCAGCAGGATTCTGTGGCATTAGGGTTGGATTGATTCAGGGGTAGGAAAGTGGCATCTAACATTCGATAGAGCGAATCGAAAGCAGCGGCTTCAGATCTTTGGGGAGAAGCTTCTTGCTTATGCAGCGGGTACAGACTACTAGATCGTGGGTTCTCAGCCTGTACTACAAGGTTGGGGCCAACTGCTTCAGGCATTATAACTGGGAGCCGGATAATTTGTACTACTTCACCGGGATTTTTACCAGGCTTGTGCAAGAATACTGACCACATTCTCCCGGTGGTCCAACCCACATCTGCTGGCTGCAGAACCTGCATGATCATTTGATGACAAACTTTAGATGGGTCATCATGAAAGCCATAGAACACTTGCCCTATAGAGTTGAAACTAGGACGCATACAGCCTGCCGGACCCCAGGTTACTTGCAGAAACTCATCTGCTTTAGGTGGTGCCCATCTGTTACTCAGGACTATTGTCTCGCAGCCCCAGTAGCCACAGAACCAATACCCTGGTTGGTGGCAGTAGTCTTTGCCTGGGTTGGTGGCTGGGCACCAGTATGACTGGTACAGCTCGAAGCGAGGGTGGATGTTATGAGTCACTATACCAGGGAAAATGTCTCGGATGAGCACAGAGAACCTTGGGGTACCTGCTGTGACTAACTCTTTGATCACTTCATTTGAGGCACGGCGTAAGATCCACCTGAATGGTTGATGGGGGTTATATTCTGCGCCGACCTGCTCGCTGTTAACAAGTGCTAAAAGCAAGATTACACACAAAAGTTGTTGTCGCTTGGGTTTCACAGGCTCAGGAGTTTTGGGCGCCTTCGGGTTGTCTGGTAGTTCATCGCCTCCTTCTGGCAGTGGAGCATATACATCACACGGGCGCCCAATGATCAGGTCCTGCAAACAAAACTTCAGAGTTCTTGTCAGTTTCATTTTTAAGATCTGGTTTTATTGACTTAAGTGGACACCACTTTACTTTACCATCTCTTTTCACTGCAGCGTACCCTCTCCCTGAGAGTACTAATCTCCAACCTTGCTCCCACTCCCCTAACTCATTTCTGATTATGACCTGTGGGCCCTCTTCTAGAGCTCGAGCGGCCCAGTGTTTTTGGGAGGGACTGTTTATTTCATCTCCCCTAGGGAATTGGTTCAGTGCTAACAATGCAGTTGCTAGCAAGCGTGCCTGGTCTGCCTGGGGAATGGAATTGGTAAAGCTTTCTGATTTTGCTAGCACTTCTAGCTTGGCTTTCAAGGTTTGGTTTGCTCGCTCAACGATGGCTTGTCCTGTGCTATTGTACGGGATGCCTTGCACTAGCGTGATACCCCATTTGGAGGCAAATTCCTGGCTCGGCTTTGAGATAAAATTTGTACCATTGTCCGTTTTGATTTGCTTGGGAATGCCAAGCCAAGCCATAGGTGTTAGCCAGTGTTGGATAGTTGCTTTGGAGTTGGTTTTCAGGTGTTGCGTGGCTACAATCATTCCGCTGTACGTGTCTACTGTTACTGCAAGCCATGCTCGGGGTTTCAACAGCTGGCACAGTGTAAAGTCTGTTTGCCATATCTCTGAGGCTTTTAGGCCTCTGGGGTTGATTCCACAGGACCACAGCGGTGCTTTTTGGCAGTGGGGGCAGGAAGCTACTACATGTTTTGCATCAGCAACTGAGATTTCACATCTCTTTGCTAGTGCTTTGGCTCCGATGTGCAGGGTTTCGTGTAGCTGACGAGCTTCTTGTAGAGTCCACAATCCTTTCGCGGCGGCATCTGCTTTATCGTTGCCAACTTGGAAGAACCCTTTGATCAGATTGTGGCTGTTAACATGGATGACTGATATGGTACCTTTTCGGGAGGAGAGCGCTTCTTCTAGCATCAGAGCTGCTGTAGATGTTGATATGCCGGGTCCTGACATAGCCAGGCAAAGCTTGGCTACAAACATTGAGTCAGTTACAATGTTAAGATGCTCTGTTTGGAACAGTCCACATGCCAGTACCACAGCTGCTACTTCCAGTTGCTGGACTGAGAGTGTACGATCAGTCGCTTTGACACAGTGCCACTCGTCCTCTGATTGCCACACTGCAGCCGCAGTGGAGGTTGTCGAGGATGCATCTGTGAAGACTGTCGGTCCTGGCTGAGGCCGATCCATGACCTTTTGTGGTAGGTCCATGTCGACAACAGCTAGCATCTGAGTCCAAGGGGGCTTTGCAGAATACTGAATCTCTCCGCCGAATCCGACCAGGGCTGTCGCCAGGTATTCTGACATCACTGTTGACTGTGTAGAGAGTTGCTTGCGAAAAGACAGAAATATTTTGGCTGGTTCAATGCCAAGATATTTCAGGGCGAGCTTTCTGCCTTTCATAATGAGGCTGCTGATATATTCAGCTCCTGGGGAAAATGCACGTGTCTGTCTTCCCAGGACTATCCACTGTATTGGGTGAGCTTTTTCTGGGGGGCCTTGAGCCAGTGCTCCTACCCCCCCTCCCTTTGTGAAGTGCACATACAGATTGAGTGGTACCTGGGGTTTCCACCTGGCGAGGGAACTTAAAGATACCTGCTGTTCGATAAAGTCAAGAGAGTCCCTTGCTTCTGCTGTCAGGGCTTTGTGTTCCCATGGATTTTTCCCTCTCAGGAGATCATACAGGGGGGTCATCTTCTCGGGTGGGATTAGGACGATGTTGCGGAGCCATTGCAGGGATCCCACCAGCTGCTGCACGTCATGGAGCGTTTTGATGTCCCGACGGATCTTTATCTGGGGAGGGGATATGTAAGAGTCTGTGATCCCCACCCCCAAAAAGGTTACACATGGCCCCTTTTTTATTTTAGCACTCGCGATTTCAAAGCCATTTGCTTTTAGAGTCTCTGTGATTGTTGACACTAACTGGTCTACCTGACCTCCCGAGGGTGCGGCAATCAGGATGTCGTCCATGTACTGGCTGATGGTCGCAGTCGAGTTGCTATGACGGATCGGTGCTAGCGCTCGATCGACTGTAATTTGGCAGATTGTAGGTGAGTTGACCATCCCCTGAGGCAGCACTTTCCACTGGAAGCGTAGGTTGGGGCGTTGGCTGTTTGGGAACACTACTGAAAAAGCAAACCGCTCCCTGTCTTCTTCATGTAAGGGTATAGAAAAGAAACAGTCTTTGATATCAAGAACAGCACAGGGTTGGCCCTCTGGCACCATAGAGTTCATAGGTAACAATGTTTGAACAGGTCCCATGGGTTGGATTTTCTTATTCACTTCACGTAAATCATGGAGGAGGCGAAACCCCTCTCTGGATCGCTTAGGGATTACGAAAACAGGAGTATTCCACGGGCTAGTAGATGGCTCTATGTGACCTTGTTGTAATTCACGGTTAACTAACTCAAGGAGGGCATCCAATCGAGGCTTGGACAAGGGCCACTGCTCGACCCACACCGGGTCTGATGATTTCCAAGAAAGCTTGATTGGTGGCAGTGGGTGCACAGCAGCGGCCCTTAGGGTAAATTTGTCACCCTGGCTTTTAGCAAGGCTAGGGCGTCCCTCCCCAGCAATGCTGGGATTCCTGTCATGACATACGGGAAGAGGGCAATAGTTTTCTCTGGCCCTTTTTCTGTTTGGAGTGTAATGGCTATTAGCTGTGCGCTTCTCCGAGCTCGTGACAGCCCTCCAACCCCGCCCACCATGGGGGCTTCCTCTAATTTCCAGAGAGGAGGCCAATTTGTTTCTGGTATGACTGTGACATCCGCCCCAGTATCAATTAGAAAAGGAACACTGATGGACCCGGAGGGGATACTTTGATCACCTGAGGTGTCATAAAGAGTGCAGATCCCCCATACGACCGGCGGGTTGTCACACCTTACTGCCAGGGCCACCCTGGGGTCCTGTCCCCCAGGTGTGATCCCTGCTGTCCCTGAGGCGGATACGGCTGGGCTGGCTGAGCAACAGGCTGAGTTATGAAAGTGGTTGCCTCTCGGGGGGGTAATGGATTCGGGGGCAGCTCGGTTCTTGCTGGACTGGCATAGCTGGGCCGCCTTGCATCCCAAGTGGGAGAGAACTGGATGCGGCCCTGCTGTCCTCTCCCCCTCCCGTTTCCCTGAACCTTGGTTCTGCATTCTCTAGCGAGGTGCCCCCTTCTTCCACAAGCCCAGCATGGTCCTTTAGACTGGTTCTGCTGTAAGGTGGGCCCTGCCAAGGCTCCCCCTTTTCTGCAATTTACAGCAACATGACCTGCCTGACCACACTTGAAACATGCCATCACATTAGCAACTGCTGTACAGATTGCAGTTTGAATCGGAACTGCCTGTTCCTCTCTTGCCACATGTTTAATCATCTCTGCAATATTTGCCCCTGCCGGTAGTGATCGAAGGATTTCCTTGGTTGTTGAATTGCATTGCTGACGCAAGCAGTCTGCCATGACTGGGCCTTTTGCCTCTGGGGGCAGGGAAGAGGAGTCAACAGCTGCCTGAAGGCGGTCTACAAATTGTGTAAAGCTCTCACTCTCTTTTTGCTTTATGGTAGCCCACGGTGATGGCTTGGCAATAACTCTAGAGGCCGTGCGAATAGCTTCTCTGGCCGCACGAGTGGTTATCATAACTTCATGGGCCCGCATACCCTGGGCTTGTGCCTGAGGGGTAGCCATGGCTGGGTCTGTGCCCATTAACCGTGGCAGGCTGGAACCGTGTAGTGGATGATCTGCCCCATTCACTTGGGCTAGGTATCTGGCACAATTGTCTTCCCATTCTTGTTTAAAAACAATCATTCCTGCTCCATCAAAAAACATTCTGCAAGTGTGCTTTATATCAAAAGGGAGCAGGTCATCACCTCCAAAAAGACCATCAATAAGGGAGGTGACCATGGCTGAATTAAGCCCTTTTTCTGAAACTGCTTTAACAAGCGTTTTAACTTCTTTAGGATTTATTGGTGAATAAACCCTTTGCCCCCCCTCAGACACCCTGACTGGGAATACTAATGCATCTGGGGCAACCCAGGTGGCACATTCTGCTCTTATTTGTCCCCAGTCTGTGAGAGGGGTGTCCTCTCTCAGTTCTTTTTTAATGTGGGGGGGGGGGTGTTCTTGTTTATCTTTATTGTTTCCTCTTCAGAGGAGTCGGGTTCTGACTCTTTGTCACTCGTATCCCGATCAGAGCCGGAACTCGACTGGCTGGCTGCTTCCTCTTTGCCGTGCCTTTTTCTTAGGCTCCGGCCCCTCCTACCGCCCCTGTGGGCGGGCTGTTCCCTCCCCCTTGGCTCTCCACGCCTTTCGTTCCTCCCTCCACTCCGCCTTCCATCCTGCCCCCCACTCCGGACTTCGCTCTGCTCTCTGCTCCTGGCTTCTTCCCCTCCATTTGCATTCCATTCATTCTTCACCCATCCCCCGCTGTCCTTCACACATTTCTTATCTTTCCCATCCCCCCAGCCATGCTCATCCTCCAAGGCCAGCTTTTTTTCTTTGTTAGAGGCATACTTTTCCCGCTCTATAACTTTTTTCTCTGCGCCATCTTTAAGCCTCTCAGGGGATGTTTTCCCTCTCACTATCTTTGCTACATTTTTAGCTTCTTCTGTTAAATTTTTCCAAAAATCTCTTGCTTTCTGTTGTGCCTCGGAGGGCAGCTCAGGATTTGGGGTTTTTGGAGGCATGTCGCCCTCCTGTGTCCCCTTGTGCTCAGCCGAGTTGCTCTCTTTTGGAGGCTCTAAAGTTGGTGTTGTAGCACTCATTTGTAGTTTTGGGCTAACCAACAGACAGCTTTTTGCTGTCGTCCAGGCTTCTTGCTTTTGTCTAACTTTTTTCAAAGCCTTAAGAACTTTACCCCATGACTTAAAATATTTCATATTACCAGAATCTACAGTTTCATTAGCCAGGGCTCTGGTACATTTCTCCCACACCTCAGGGTAAAGAATATCCACTGGCTGCTCTATAACACCCATCTGTAAAAGCTGTGTGACAGCAAGCAAAAAATCCTTAGATTTACAATCTACTTCCCACTGCTTATATAATTCAGATACGACCTTTATACGTCAATCCATTTTCCTCTGGGCCCAGGATCCTCACGCCAAGAACAGTCCAGCTATCTTGGCCGCTGCCAGCCGATTCAGGATATTCTTGCTTTTTGGATTTCTTCCTCCCGGGTTTTCGGCACCAGATGTTGGGTTTCGAGCAAGAAGAGCACCCCGATCACCTACAGCACAGGCGGCTATCCCAGCCGCGCGGTCCACATCTCACGACATCAATGTGATTGATGAAGAATATGGCGGTTTATTGCAGGGAAACTTGACATTTTATAGCCTGGGTTCACTGTGTTACTTCCATCTGCTTACCTTAAAGTTAGGTGCTATTGGCTAATTGCAGGGGGGCCCTGCTATCCTAATAGAGAGGGGTGGGTTTCTAACTTTCTCGTTACATCCCGAGTTCTTCCGCAGCGCAAGGCCTTAACTACAACACTTGGCGTTACCTTTGAACCTCTCCTCTCCCTTGCCTTGCATTCCCTTGCTTACTCATCCCCCACCTGGAATTCAATACCCCTCTTTTTGCGGAATTTTTTCATCTTGCCTTGCCCTGCCTGCTTCTCCTAGGACTCTCAAGGCTTTCACGTACCTCCAGCGTTTCAGGAGCATGTGAGAGGAAGCCCAAAAGAGGTCACGTGCAAGCACACCCATCTGTCCTGGCAGCTTGCTTCTGGCACCTATCCTTACATGTCTTGAATTTTGGACATAAAATTCACATTTCACCTTTGCGCTTCAGGACCAGAATGACAGTTCTTTTGTATACCAAGGAAAGCAGGTAATCCAAGTGTTTTAGGTGCAGATTAGAGATGGCCCATGTGAGATCAAGGCCAGCCAGAGAAGTCTGTCCTAGCCCCTTTTGTGTACCAGCAGTCTTTGAATGTACCTCTCATTTGTCTTGCCTTGGTGACCCCAAAGTTTCCTTGCCTTGCCCTGCCTTGCCTCCCTAGCCTTGCACTCCCTCCAGTGCCTATGCCCACACTTGACCTGCCTACTGCTTTCCTCCGGGGAAACCTAGCCTTGCCTAGGCCTTCCTGTTTCTGCCTGGCCTTCCTATGCCCATCCTTGCCTAGAAGTTCTGGGCCTTCTCTCACCTACCACTCCATTTGCTTGCCCCTCATGGCTCCAGCCTTGTCAGCTTCTCCCTTGACTTGCCTACAATTGCGCCTACACTTGGTTTGCATTGCAAAGAGCGGTAGGCAAGGCAAAGCAAAGCAAGGAAGGTCTTTCTAGGTCTTGCCAGGCAAGGCACACATAAGGAAGCAAGCAAAACAAGAGTAGACTAGCCACAGCATCAAAGGCAAGGCAAGGCCAAGTGACTCTGAGTGCCTTTCCTTGGCAAGTAAAAGATATAGTGACAATGTAATAGGGCAGGCGTTAAAGGTACCATGAGGAGGTATAGTCCAGCAAGATATTTATGTCATAGACCCTTCTGTGCAGGAGCCATTGTTGGACATAGTACAGGACATGGCATACAGTTTGGCTTGGTAAGTTCCTGAAGGAGAATGGCAATGCTTTCTCATGGGAAGGAAAGCACGTAGCCCCAGAGTTGGAGGTGCAGATAAGAAGCTGTGTCGCGCAGCTCAAGGACGACTGCAGCTTCTTGTGCCGGCATATTTGGAAGCACTCCCTCAATTTGTACAGTCATTGAGTCAGTATCCATCTTTGGAAGGCTGTCTGCCTCTAGTAAGAGTGTTCTGACACCATTGTATGGGATCAGTCACTGGATGTTTTGGATTTTGGAGGAGGGGATGCCATTTCTCTTGAAATGAGCTTCTTGTTCTTCTCTTTGGCAAAGAAATTAAGTTTGGATGGGCACTTTGGGTGGTCTCAGTGAATGTAAAGGTTTTTCCCAAGAGGTTTCCCTGTGGGTTAGAGCTGTTGAACTGACAGTGGGAATCTAGACAGCAAGTTGTTGAGCTTTTTGTCCTTGTAGCTTTAGTGTGTGAGTAGTCCCTGTTGCCATGCTGCTTGGATCTTGACTCTGAGACTGAAAGCTTAGGAGCGTAGAGCTGAAAAGAAAAGTGTCAATAGCAGGGTGTGTGTTCATTGTTTGATGGGTGAAGTTGAAATTGTAGGCAGCAAAGAACTTTCTCTCTCAGCTGGCACATTTGTTGAGCGGATGTCTTTGAGTTTGTTACCGGACTCTGCGAGAGTGAAAATGTTTGTTAGGGCAGAGGATTTCGTGTTGCCCTTTGAGTGTGGTGCAAAAGTGTTTGCACACTTGGAAGGGGAAGATCAGCAAAGTCTTTTTTTCCTGGCACAGTTAATTTGAGAGCAGGGACGTTTCCAACTCGGCTCTGTCCTTTGGAGCTGGCCTCGGTGCGTTTCCTTCTTTTGTTAGTCGACAGCGCCATCGTGTGGTTATTTTGATGAGCGCTGGCAGACGGTGCCAGGGAAAAAGCCAAGCTGTTTGCGGCTCCGGCCTCATTGGTGTAGGAGCAGCGCAGGGAAGAGCTCCGCTGGGGGTCCTGGCTCTTAGAGACTGAGAGAATGTGATCCTGTATGTAGCACAGAAGGAAGTGGAATTGTTTCATTGTGGGCTGTGCAGTTTATAAGCTGCAAATGAAAAGGCAATTGCAGCGCAGCCTCTTCTTTTCTGTGTGATCAGCTGCTCAACATGTAACTCGCACACACTGAACTGCATCCACCTCCCTGGAGATATAAAATGTGTATATCACTTTCCTCAAACTCTATGTATTACCTTGCACTCTAGCAGATCCCAAACGGCTTCAAAACGTCCAGCAGCTACTCAAAAAGAAAAAGTCCAACAAAAAGCTAGTGCTGGCTTTTAGAGTGCCTTTGCAGTCCGTAAAATAGACAAAATGCACTAGGGCTTTGAATGCTTCTTCCCAACTATATAAATTCTCTCCAAGTGGCAAAGTCCATCATTACAGCATAATTTTTCAGCTGGAGTTCTGACTGAGAGATGTGCCAGGACAGAAGGCATTTGCTGACCTACCCTTTTTCCCTGTGTAACATGGTATTTGCAGTACAATTATTTTCAGTGTCGCTGTGTCCAAGCAGCTAGAGATTACACAGATAGAAGTGTCAAGAGAGATGCTGCTAAAGTACGCCCTTCTTATAGCAGCATTTAAATGGCACACGACGCCTTGCTGCTTTTTCTTTCCCAGAGAGACCTGCTGTCAATTTTTTCACTCTGGCTTCTTGATCAAAAATGTCCACCTGAAATGTCTTACAGAAATAGGCTCCAGGTGTAAAAACCAGTACGGGGCTACATTTTCGGCGTGCTCCACATAAGTCACATCAAACTCACTCATCAAACTTCACTCTCTCCTTCCATTCTCCACCACTGCCTCTACCATTGTGTTCTCTGGATCTCAGAGTCTAAAGGCAGGCGCAATAGTTTCCACTGAGGGGTTGGAAGAGGTGTACAAGCAGCACAAATAGCTTCTGCGCTGCGCAGGCCATTTCTCTGCATTTTAGAGCCTAAGGGAAAGCGCTAGTGTTCCTGCGGAGAGCTGCAACAGCTGCAGAATATGTGTTGTCTTGGCACATGTTTGCAATCCACCATGATGGATCCTTAGTGAAACCAAACTGTGGTTCTGCTTCAAACATCTCACCCTGCTTGGCCACAAAGCTTTCGCTGACATGTCCCATTGCCTTTTTATTGCTGCGTTTCATTTTCAGAGTTTGTACGGAATCATTGCACTTTGCTTCTAAGCTGAACGTCGATACTGCTTGAGTCTCATATGTCCATTTTCTTCTCACACAAAAAAACTGCTTCCTTTAAAACATGCTGATGCGACCTGCTTTCTTGCTCAGCTGTAATTTTAGGGGTGTTCTCTGTCCCGCTTACAGTCTGAATCTAAACTAAGAAGTTTATGGGACACAGATGTGCCAAGACAAATAGTTTGCTTGGACCTTGCCACGTGTATTCAAAAGCATCCTTTCACTCCACCATCAAGTCTCTGCTTTACATCCTGCAAACTTCACACACACATACATACATACATACTGGAATGAGGCACTTTCTTTCTTTCTTTCTTTCTTTCTCAGCTACACTCACCTATCCCCCATGCTAACTTCTTTACCGCTTTTCTCTTGGCCTTGCTATGCATACTTTTCCTCTTAAGACACCCATTGTCTGGCCTACCCCTTCCCTACATTGCCTTGCCTTTCCTTTCCTATCCAACCTTGCATTTCTTTGTCATTCCTGGCCATTGTTTTCCTCTTCCTTCCTGACCCACCCATGTCTTTCCCTTGCCCTTCCTACCAGTCCAGTGCCTTGCACCACCCATCCCCCTTGCCACTTTGTCCAGTTTCCCTTCCCCTTTGTCCAGCTCCAATCTTTCATTTCCTTCTCCTTCTAGGACTCTCATTGCCTTGCTTGCCTCTCCTTTGTCTTGCCTGGCAAAGCCACCACTTTTCTTGGCGTTACCTTTGAACCTCTCCTCTCCCTTGCCTTGCATTCCCTTGCTCACTCGTCCCCCACCTGGAATTCAATACCCCTCTTTTTGCGGCATTTCTTCATCTTGCCTTGCCCTGCCTGCTTCTCCTAGGACTCTCAAGGCTTTCACGTACCTCCAGCGTTTCAGGAGCATGTGAGAGGAAGCCCAAAAGAGGTCACGTGCAAGCACACCCATCTGTCCTGGCAGCTTGCTTCTGGCACCTATCCTTACATTTCTTGAATTTTGGACATAAAATTCACATTTCACCTTTGCGTTTCAGGACCAGAATGACAGTTCTTTTGTATACCAAGGAAAGCAGGTAATCCAAGTGTTTTAGATACAGATTAGAGATGGCCCATGTGAGATCAAGGCCAGCCAGAGAAGTCTGTCCTAGCCCCTTTTGTGTACCAGCAGTCTTTGAATGTACCTCTCATTTGTCTTGCCTTGGTGACCCCAAAGTTTCCTTGCCTTGCCCTGCCTTGCCTCGCTAGCCTTGCACTCCCTCCAGTGCCTATGCCCACACTTGACCTGCCTACTGCTTTCCTCCAGGGAAACCTAGCCTTGCCTAGCCCTTCCTGTTTCTGCCTGGCCTTCCTATGCCCATCCTTGCCTAGAAGTTCTGGGCCTTCTCTCACCTACCACTCCATTTGCTTGCCCCTCAAGGCTCCAGCCTTGTCAGCTTCTCCCTTGACTTGCCTACAATTGCGCCTACACTTGGTTTGCATTGCAAAGAGCGGTAGGCAAGGCAAAGCAAAGCAAGGAAGGTCTTTCTAGGTCTTGACAGGCAAGGCACACATAAGCAAGCAAGCAAAACAAGAGTAGACTAGCCACAGCATCAAAGGCAAGGCAAGGCCAAGTGACTCTGAGTGCCTTTCCTTGGCAAGTAAAAGATATAGTGACAATGTAATAGGGCAGTCGTTAAAGGTACCATGAGGAGGTATAGTCCAGAGAGATATTTATGTCGTAGACCCTTCTGTGCAGGAGCCATTGTTGGACATAGTACAGGACATGGCATACAGCTTGGCTTGGTAAGTTCCTGAAGGAGAATGGCAATGCTTTCTCATGGGAAGGAAAGCACGTAGCCCCAGAGTTGGAGGTGCAGATAAGAAGCTGTGTCGCGCAGCTCAAGGACGACTGCAGCTTCTTGTGCCGGCATATTTGGAAGCACTCCCTCAATTTGTTCAGTCATTGAGTCAGTATCCACCTTTGGAAGGCTGACTGCCTCTAGTAAGAGTGTTCTGACACCATTGTATGGGATCAGTCACTGGATGTTTTGGATTTTGGAGGAGGGGATGCCCTTTCTCTTGAAATGAGCTTCTTGTTCTTCTCTTTGGCAAAGAAATTAAGTTTGGATGGGCACTTTGGGTGGTCTCAGTGAATTAAAGGTTTTTCCCAAGAGGTTTCCCTGTGGGTTAGAGCTGTTGAACTGACAGTGGGAATCTAGACAGCAAGTTGTTGAGCTTTTTGTCCTTGTAGCTTTAGTGTGTGAGTAGTCCCTGTTGCCATGCTGCTTGGATCTTGACTCTGAGACTGAAAGCTTAGGAGCGTAGAGCTGAAAAGAAAAGTGCCAATAGCAGGGTGTGTGTTCATTGTTTGATGGGTGAAGTTGAAATTGTAGGCAGCAAAGAACTTTCTCTCTCAGCTGGCACATTTGTTGAGCGGATGTCTTTGAGTTTGTTACCGGACTCTGCGAGAGTGAAAATGTTTGTTAGGGCAGAGGATTTCGTGTTGCCCTTTGAGTGTGGTGCAAAAGTGTTTGCACACTTGGAAGGGGAAGATCAGCAAAGTCTTTTTTTCCTGGCACAGTTAATTTGAGAGCAGGGACGTTTCCAACTCGGCTCTGTCCTTTGGAGCTGGCCTCGGTGCGTTTCCTTCTTTTGTTAGTCGACAGCGCCATCGTGTGGTTATTTTGATGAGCGCTGGCAGCCGGTGCCAGGGAAAAAGCCAAGCTGTTTGCAGCTCCGGCCTCATTGGTGTAGGAGCAGCGCAGGGAAGAGCTCCGCTGGGGGTCCTGGCTCTTAGAGACTGAGAGAATGTGATCCTGTATGTAGCACAGAAGGAAGTGGAATTGTTTCATTGTGGGCTGTGCAGTTTATAAGCTGCAAATGAAAAGGCAATTGCAGCGCAGCCTCTTCTTTTCTGTGTGATCAGCTGCTCAACATGTAACTCGCACACACTGAACTGCATCCACCTCCCTGGAGATATAAAATGTGTATATCACTTTCCTCAAACTCTATGTATTACCTTGCACTCTAGCAGATCCCAAACCGCTTCAAAACGTCCAGCAGCTACTCAAAAAGAAAAAGTCCAACAAAAAGCTAGTGCTGGCTTTTAGAGTGCCTTTGCAGTCCGTAAAATAGACAAAATGCACTAGGGCTTTGAATGCTTCTTCCCAACTATATAAATTCTCTCCAAGTGGCAAAGTCCATCATTACAGCAAAATTTTTCAGCTGGAGTTCTGACTGAGAGATGTGCCAGGACAGAAGGCATTTGCTGACCTACCCTTTTTCCCTGTGTAACTTGGTATTTGCAGTACAATTATTTTCAGTGTCGCTGTGTCCAAGCAGCTAGAGATTACACAGATAGAAGTGTCAAGAGAGATGCTGCTAAAGTACGCCCTTCTTATAGCAGCATTTAAATGGCACACGACGCCTTGCTGCTTTTTCTTTCCCAGAGAGACCTGCTGTCAATTTTTTCACTCTGGCTTCTTGATCAAAAATGTCCACCTGAAATGTCTTACAGAAATAGGCTCCAGGTGTAAAAACCAGTACGGGGCTACATTTTCTGCATGCTCCACATAAGTCACATCAAACTCACTCATCAAACTTCACTCTCTCCTTCCATTCTCCACCACTGCCTCTACCATTGTGTTCTCTGGATCTCAGAGTCTAAAGGCAGGCGCAATAGTTTCCACTGAGGGGTTGGAAGAGGTGTACAAGCAGCACAAATAGCTTCTGCGCTGCGCAGGCCATTTCTCTGCATTTTAGAGCCTAAGGGAAAGCGCTAGTGTTCCTGCGGAGAGCTGCAACAGCTGCAGAATATGTGTTGTCTTGGCACATGTTTGCAATCCACCATGATGGATCCTTAGTGAAACCAAACTGTGGTTCTGCTTCAAACATCTCACCCTGCTTGGCCACAAAGCTTTCGCTGACATGTCCCATTGCCTTTTTATTGCCGCGATTCATTTTCAGAGTTTGTACGGAATCATTGCACTTTGCTTCTAAGCTGAACGTCGATACTGCTGGAGTCTCATATGTCCATTTTCTTCTCACACAAAAAAACTGCTTCCTTTAAAACATGCTGATGCGACCTGCTTTCTTGCTCAGCTGTAATTTTAGGGGTGTTCTCTGTCCCGCTTACAGTCTGAATCTAAACTAAGAAGTTTATGGGACACAGATGTGCCAAGACAAATACTTTGCTTGGACCTTGCCACGTGTATTCAAGAGCATCCTTTCACTCCACCATCAAGTCTCTGCTTTACATCCTGCAGACTTCACACACACATACATAAATACATACTGGAATGAGGCAATTTCTTTCTTTCTTTCTCAGCTACACTCACCAATCCCCAACGCTAACTTCTTTACCGCTTTTCTCTTGGCCGTGCTATGCATACTTTTTCTCTTAAGACACCCATTGTCTGGCCTACCCCTTCCCTACATTGCCTTTCCTTTCCTTTCGTATCCAACCTTGCATTTCTTTGTCATTCCTGGCCATTGTTTTCCTCTTCCTTCCTGACCCATCCATGTCTTTACCTTGCCCTTCCTACCAGTCCAGTGCCTTGCACCACCCATCCCCCTTGCCACTTTGTCCAGTTTCCCTTCCCCTTTGTCCAGCTCCAATCTTTCATTTCCTTCTCCTTCTAGGACTCTCATTGCCTTGCTTGCCTCTCCTTTGTCTTGCCTGGCAAAGCCACCACTTTTCTTGGCGTTACCTTTGAACCTCTCCTCTCCCTTGCCTTGCATTCCCTTGCTCACTCGTCCCCCACCTGGAATTCAATACCCCTCTTTTTGCGGCATTTCTTCATCTTGCCTTGCCCTGCCTGCTTCTCCTAGGACTCTCAAGGCTTTCACGTACCTCCAGCGTTTCAGGAGCATGTGAGAGGAAGCCCAAAAGAGGTCACGAGCAAACACACCCATCTGTCCTGGCAGCTTGCTTCTGGCACCTATCCTTACATGTCTTGAATTTTGGACATAAAATTCACATTTCACCTTTGTGCTTCAGGACCAGAATGACAGTTCTTTTGTATACCAAGGAAAGCAGGTAATCCAAGTGTTTTAGGTGCAGATTAGAGATGGCCCATGTGAGATCAAGGCCAGCCAGAGAAGTCTGTCCTAGCCCCTTTTGTGTACCAGCAGTCTTTGAATGTACCTCTCATTTGTCTTGCCTTGGTGACCCCAAAGTTTCCTTGCCTTGCCCTGCCTTGCCTCCCTAGCCTTGCACTCCCTCCAGTGCCTACACCCACACTTGACCTGCCTACTACTTTCCTCCAGGGAAACCTAGCCTTGCCTAGGCCTTCCTGTTTCTGCCTGGCCTTCCTATGCCCATCCTTGCCTAGAAGTTCTGGGCCTTCTCTCACCTACCAGTCCATTTGCTTGCCCCTCATGGCTCCAGCCTTGTCAGCTTCTCCCTTGACTTGCCTACAATTGCGCCTACACTTGGTTTGCATTGCAAAGAGCGGTAGGCAAGGCAAAGCAAAGCAAGGAAGGTCTTTCTAGGTCTTGCCAGGCAAGGCACACATAAGCAAGCAAGCAAAACAAGAGTAGACTAGCCACAGCATCAAAGGCAAGGCAAGGCCAAGTGACTCTGAGTGCTTTTCCTTGGCAAGTAAAAGATATAGTGTCAATGTAATAGGGCAGGCGTTAAAGGTACCATGAGGAGGTGTAGTCCAGCAAGATATTTATGTCGTAGACCCTTCTGTGCAGGAGCCATTGTTGGACATAGTACAGGACATGGCATACAGTTTGGCTTGGTAAGTTCCTGAAGGAGAATGGCAATGCTTTCTCATGGGAAGGAAAGCACGTAGCCCCAGAGTTGGAGGTGCAGATAAGAAGCTGTGTCACGCAGCTCAAGGACGACAGCAGCTTCTTGTGCCGGCATATTTGGAAGCACTCCCTCAATTTGTACTGTCATTGAGTCAGTATCCATCTTTGGAAGGCTGTCCGCCTCTAGTAAGAGTGTTCTGACACCATTGTATGGGATCAGTCACTGGATGTTTTGGATTTTGGAGGAGGGGATGCCATTTCTCTTGAAATGAGCTTCTTGTTCTTCTCTTTGGCAAAGAAATTAAGTTTGGATGGGCACTTTGGGTGGTCTCAGTGAATTTAAAGGTTTTTCCCAAGAGGTTTCCCTGTGGGTTAGAGCTGTTGAACTGACAGTGGGAATCTAGACACCAAGTTGTTGAGCTTTTTGTCCTTGTAGCTTTAGTGTGTGAGTAGTCCCTGTTGCCATGCTGCTTGGATCTTGACTCTGAGACTGAAAGCTTAGGAGCGTAGAGCTGAAAAGAAAAGTGCCAATAGCAGGGTGTGTGTTCATTGTTTGATGGGTGAAGTTGAAATTGTAGGCAGCAAAGAACTTTCTCTCTCCGCTGGCACATTTGTTGAGCGGATGTCTTTGAGTTTGTTACCGGACTCTGCGAGAGTGAAAATGTTTGTTAGGGCAGAGGATTTCGTGTTGCCCTTTGAGTGTGGTGCAAAAGTGTTTGCACACTTGGAGGGGGAAGATCAGCAAAGTCTTTTTTTCCTGGCACAGTTAATTTGAGAGCAGGGACGTTTCCAACTCGGCTCTGTCCTTTGGAGCTGGCCTCGGTGCGTTTCCTTCTTTTGTTAGTCGACAGCGCCATCGTGTGGTTATTTTGATGAGCGCTGGCAGACGGTGCCAGGGAAAAAGCCAAGCTGTTTGCGGCTCCGGCCTCATTGGTGTAGGAGCAGCGCAAGGAAGAGCTCCGCTGGGGGTCCTGGCTCTTAGAGACTGAGAGAATGTGATCCTGTATGTAGCACAGAAGGAAGTGGAATTGTTTCATTGTGGGCTGTGCAGTTTATAAGCTGCAAATGAAAAGGCAATTGCAGCGCAGCCTCTTCTTTTCTGTGTGATCAGCTGCTCAACATGTAACTCGCACACACTGAACTGCATCCACCTCCCTGGAGATATAAAATGTGTATATCACTTTCCTCAAACTCTATGTATTACCTTGCACTCTAGCAGATCCCAAACCGCTTCAAAACGTCCAGCAGCTACTCAAAAAGAAAAAGTCCAACAAAAAGCTAGTGCTGGCCTTTAGAGTGCCTTTGCAGTCCGTAAAATAGACAAAATGCACTAGGGCTTTGAATGCTTCTTCCCAACTATATAAATTCTCTCCAAGTGGCAAAGTCCATCATTACAGCAAAATTTTTCAGCTGGAGTTCTGACTGAGAGATGTGCCAGGACAGAAGGCATTTGCTGACCTACCCTTTTTCCCTGTGTAACTTGGTATTTGCAGTACAATTATTTTCAGTGTCGCTGTGTCCAAGCAGCTAGAGATTACACAGATAGAAGTGTCAAGAGAGATGCTGCTAAAGTACGCCCTTCTTATAGCAGCATTTAAATGGCACACGATGCCTTGCTGCTTTTTCTTTCCCAGAGAGACCTGCTGTCAATTTTTTCACTCTGGCTTCTTGATCAAAAATGTCCACCTGAAATGTCTTACAGAAATAGGCTCCAGGTGTAAAAACCAGTACGGGGCTACATTTTCTGCGTGCTCCACATAAGTCACATCAAACTCACTCATCAAACTTCACTCTCTCCTTCCATTCTCCACCACTGCCTCTACCATTGTGTTCTCTGGATCTCAGAGTCTAAAGGCAGGCGCAATAGTTTCCACTGAAGGGTTGGAAGAGGTGTACAAGCAGCACAAATAGCTTCTGCGCTGCGCAGGCCATTTCTCTGCATTTTAGAGCCTAAGGGAAAGCGCTAGTGTTCCTGCGGAGAGCTGCAACAGCTGCAGAATATGTGTTGTCTTGGCACATGTTTGCAATCCACCATGATGGATCCTTAGTGAAACCAAACTGTGGTTCTGCTTCAAACATCTCACCCTGCTTGGCCACAAAGCTTTCGCTGACATGTCCCATTGCCTTTTTATTGCTGCGCTTCATTTTCAGAGTTTGTACGGAATCATTGCACTTTGCTTCTAAGCAGAACGTCGATACTGCTGGAGTCTCATATGTCCATTTTCTTCTCACACAAAAAAACTGCTTCCTTTAAAACATGCTGATGCGACCTGCTTTCTTGCTCAGCTGTAATTTTAGGGGTGTTCTCTGTCCCGCTTACAGTCTGAATCTAAACTAAGAAGTTTATGGGACACAGATGTGCCAAGACAAATAGTTTGCTTGGACCTTGCCACGTGTATTCAAGAGCATCCTTTCACTCCACCATCAAGTCTCTGCTTTACATCCTGCAAACTTCACACACACATACATACATACATACTGGAATGAGGCAATTTCTTTCTTTCTTTCTCAGCTACACTCACCAATCCCCAACGCTAACTTCTTTACCGCTTTTCTCTTGGCCGTGCTATGCATACTTTTTCTCTTAAGACACCCATTGTCTGGCCTACCCCTTCCCTACATTGCCTTTCCTTTCCTTTCCTATCCAACCTTGCATTTCTTTGTCATTCCTGGCCATTGTTTTCCTCTTCCTTCCTGACCCATCCATGTCTTTACCTTGCCCTTCCTACCAGTCCAGTGCCTTGCACCACCCATCCCCCTTGCCACTTTGTCCAGTTTCCCTTCCCCTTTGTCCAGCTCCAATCTTTCATTTCCTTCTCCTTCTAGGACTCTCATTGCCTTGCTTGCCTCTCCTTTGTCTTGCCTGGCAAAGCCACCACTTTTCTTGGCGTTACCTTTGAACCTCTCCTCTCCCTTGCCTTGCATTCCCTTGCTCACTCGTCCCCCACCTGGAATTCAATACCCCTCTTTTTGCGGCATTTCTTCATCTTGCCTTGCCCTGCCTGCTTCTCCTAGGACTCTCAAGGCTTTCACGTACCTCCAGCGTTTCAGGAGCATGTGAGAGGAAGCCCAAAAGAGGTCACGAGCAAACACACCCATCTGTCCTGGCAGCTTGCTTCTGGCACCTATCCTTACATGTCTTGAATTTTGGACATAAAATTCACATTTCACCTTTGCGCTTCAGGACCAGAATGACAGTTCTTTTGTATACCAAGGAAAGCAGGTAATCCAAGTGTTTTAGGTGCAGATTAGAGATGGCCCATGTGAGATCAAGGCCAGCCAGAGAAGTCTGTCTTAGCCCCTTTTGTGTACCAGCAGTCTTTGAATGTACCTCTCATTTGTCTTGCCTTGGTGACCCCAAAGTTTCCTTGCCTTGCCCTGCCTTGCCTCCCTAGCCTTGCACTCCCTCCAGTGCCTACACCCACACTTGACCTGCCTACTACTTTCCTCCAGGGAAACCTAGCCTTGCCTAGGCCTTCCTGTTTCTGCCTGGCCTTCCTATGCCCATCCTTGCCTAGAAGTTCTGGGCCTTCTCTCACCTACCACTCCATTTGCTTGCCCCTCATGGCTCCAGCCTTGTCAGCTTCTCCCTTGACTTGCCTACAATTGCGCCTACACTTGGTTTGCATTGCAAAGAGCGGTAGGCAAGGCAAAGCAAAGCAAGGAAGGTCTTTCTAGGTCTTGCCAGGCAAGGCACACATAAGCAAGCAAGCAAAACAAGAGTAGACTAGCCACAGCATCAAAGGCAAGGCAAGGCCAAGTGACTCTGAGTGCTTTTCCTTGGCAAGTAAAAGATATAGTGTCAATGTAATAGGGCAGGCGTTAAAGGTACCATGAGGAGGTGTAGTCCAGCAAGATATTTATGTCGTAGACCCTTCTGTGCAGGAGCCATTGTTGGACATAGTACAGGACATGGCATACAGTTTGGCTTGGTAAGTTCCTGAAGGAGAATGGCAATGCTTTCTCATGGGAAGGAAAGCACGTAGCCCCAGAGTTGGAGGTGCAGATAAGAAGCTGTGTCACGCAGCTCAAGGACGACAGCAGCTTCTTGTGCCGGCATATTTGGAAGCACTCCCTCAATTTGTACTGTCATTGAGTCAGTATCCATCTTTGGAAGGCTGTCCGCCTCTAGTAAGAGTGTTCTGACACCATTGTATGGGATCAGTCACTGGATGTTTTGGATTTTGGAGGAGGGGATGCCATTTCTCTTGAAATGAGCTTCTTGTTCTTCTCTTTGGCAAAGAAATTAAGTTTGGATGGGCACTTTGGGTGGTCTCAGTGAATGTAAAGGTTTTTCCCAAGAGGTTTCCCTGTGGGTTAGAGCTGTTGAACTGACAGTGGGAATCTAGACACCAAGTTGTTGAGCTTTTTGTCCTTGTAGCTTTAGTGTGTGAGTAGTCCCTGTTGCCATGCTGCTTGGATCTTGACTCTGAGACTGAAAGCTTAGGAGCGTAGAGCTGAAAAGAAAAGTGCCAATAGCAGGGTGTGTGTTCATTGTTTGATGGGTGAAGTTGAAATTGTAGGCAGCAAAGAACTTTCTCTCTCCGCTGGCACATTTGTTGAGCGGATGTCTTTGAGTTTGTTACCGGACTCTGCGAGAGTGAAAATGTTTGTTAGGGCAGAGGATTTCGTGTTGCCCTTTGAGTGTGGTGCAAAAGTGTTTGCACACTTGGAGGGGGAAGATCAGCAAAGTCTTTTTTTCCTGGCACAGTTAATTTGAGAGCAGGGACGTTTCCAACTCGGCTCTGTCCTTTGGAGCTGGCCTCGGTGCGTTTCCTTCTTTTGTTATTCGACAGCGCCATCGTGTGGTTATTTTGATGAGCGCTGGCAGACGGTGCCAGGGAAAAAGCCAAGCTGTTTGCGGCTCCGGCCTCATTGGTGTAGGAGCAGCGCAAGGAAGAGCTCCGCTGGGGGTCCTGGCTCTTAGAGACTGAGAGAATGTGATCCTGTATGTAGCACAGAAGGAAGTGGAATTGTTTCATTGTGGGCTGTGCAGTTTATAAGCTGCAAATGAAAAGGCAATTGCAGCGCAGCCTCTTCTTTTCTGTGTGATCAGCTGCTCAACATGTAACTCGCACACACTGAACTGCATCCACCTCCCTGGAGATATAAAATGTGTATATCACTTTCCTCAAACTCTATGTATTACCTTGCACTCTAGCAGATCCCAAACCGCTTCAAAACGTCCAGCAGCTACTCAAAAAGAAAAAGTCCAACAAAAAGCTAGTGCTGGCCTTTAGAGTGCCTTTGCAGTCCGTAAAATAGACAAAATGCACTAGGGCTTTGAATGCTTCTTCCCAACTATATAAATTCTCTCCAAGTGGCAAAGTCCATCATTACAGCAAAATTTTTCAGCTGGAGTTCTGACTGAGAGATGTGCCAGGACAGAAGGCATTTGCTGACCTACCCTTTTTCCCTGTGTAACTTGGTATTTGCAGTACAATTATTTTCAGTGTCGCTGTGTCCAAGCAGCTAGAGATTACACAGATAGAAGTGTCAAGAGAGATGCTGCTAAAGTCCGCCCTTCTTATAGCAGCATTTAAATGGCACACGACGCCTTGCTGCTTTTTCTTTCCCAGAGAGACCTGCTGTCAATTTTTTCACTCTGGCTTCTTGATCAAAAATGTCCACCTGAAATGTCTTACAGAAATAGGCTCCAGGTGTAAAAACCAGTACAGGGCTACATTTTCTGCGTGCTCCACATAAGTCACATCAAACTCACTCATCAAACTTCACTCTCTCCTTCCATTCTCCACCACTGCCTCTACCATTGTGTTCTCTGGATCTCAGAGTCTAAAGGCAGGCGCAATAGTTTCCACTGAAGGGTTGGAAGAGGTGTACAAGCAGCACAAATAGCTTCTGCGCTGCGCAGGCCATTTCTCTGCATTTTAGAGCCTAAGGGAAAGCGCTAGTGTTCCTGCGGAGAGCTGCAACAGCTGCAGAATATGTGTTGTCTTGGCACATGTTTGCAATCCACCATGATGGATCCTTAGTGAAACCAAACTGTGGTTCTGCTTCAAACATCTCACCCTGCTTGGCCACAAAGCTTTCGCTGACATGTCCCATTGCCTTTTTATTGCTGCGCTTCATTTTCAGAGTTTGTACGGAATCATTGCACTTTGCTTCTAAGCAGAACGTCGATACTGCTGGAGTCTCATATGTCCATTTTCTTCTCACACAAAAAAACTGCTTCCTTTAAAACATGCTGATGCGACCTGCTTTCTTGCTCAGCTGTAATTTTAGGGGTGTTCTCTGTCCCGCTTACAGTCTGAATCTAAACTAAGAAGTTTATGGGACACAGATGTGCCAAGACAAATAGTTTGCTTGGACCTTGCCACGTGTATTCAAGAGCATCCTTTCACTCCACCATCAAGTCTCTGCTTTACATCCTGCAAACTTCACACACACATACATAAATACATACTGGAATGAGGCAATTTCTTTCTTTCTTTCTCAGCTACACTCACCAATCCCCAACGCTAACTTCTTTACCGCTTTTCTCTTGGCCGTGCTATGCATACTTTTTCTCTTAAGACACCCATTGTCTGGCCTACCCCTTCCCTACATTGCCTTTCCTTTCCTTTCCTATCCAACCTTGCATTTCTTTGTCATTCCTGGCCATTGTTTTCCTCTTCCTTCCTGACCCATCCATGTCTTTACCTTGCCCTTCCTACCAGTCCAGTGCCTTGCACCACCCATCCCCCTTGCCACTTTGTCCAGTTTCCCTTCCCCTTTGTCCAGCTCCAATCTTTCATTTCCTTCTCCTTCTAGGACTCTCATTGCCTTGCTTGCCTCTCCTTTGTCTTGCCTGGCAAAGCCACCACTTTTCTTGGCGTTACCTTTGAACCTCTCCTCTCCCTTGCCTTGCATTCCCTTGCTCACTCGTCCCCCACCTGGAATTCAATACCCCTCTTTTTGCGGCATTTCTTCATCTTGCCTTGCCCTGCCTGCTTCTCCTAGGACTCTCAAGGCTTTCACGTACCTCCAGCGTTTCAGGAGCATGTGAGAGGAAGCCCAAAAGAGGTCACGAGCAAACACACCCATCTGTCCTGGCAGCTTGCTTCTGGCACCTATCCTTACATGTCTTGAATTTTGGACATAAAATTCACATTTCACCTTTGCGCTTCAGGACCAGAATGACAGTTCTTTTGTATACCAAGGAAAGCAGGTAATCCAAGTGTTTTAGGTGCAGATTAGAGATGGCCCATGTGAGATCAAGGCCAGCCAGAGAAGTCTGTCCTAGCCCCTTTTGTGTACCAGCAGTCTTTGAATGTACCTCTCATTTGTCTTGCCTTGGTGACCCCAAAGTTTCCTTGCCTTGCCCTGCCTTGCCTCCCTAGCCTTGCACTCCCTCCAGTGCCTACACCCACACTTGACCTGCCTACTACTTTCCTCCAGGGAAACCTAGCCTTGCCTAGGCCTTCCTGTTTCTGCCTGGCCTTCCTATGCCCATCCTTGCCTAGAAGTTCTGGGCCTTCTCTCACCTACCACTCCATTTGCTTGCCCCTCATGGCTCCAGCCTTGTCAGCTTCTCCCTTGACTTGCCTACAATTGCGCCTACACTTGGTTTGCATTGCAAAGAGCGGTAGGCAAGGCAAAGCAAAGCAAGGAAGGTCTTTCTAGGTCTTGCCAGGCAAGGCACACATAAGCAAGCAAGCAAAACAAGAGTAGACTAGCCACAGCATCAAAGGCAAGGCAAGGCCAAGTGACTCTGAGTGCTTTTCCTTGGCAAGTAAAAGATATAGTGTCAATGTAATAGGGCAGGCGTTAAAGGTACCATGAGGAGGTGTAGTCCAGCAAGATATTTATGTCGTAGACCCTTCTGTGCAGGAGCCATTGTTGGACATAGTACAGGACATGGCATACAGTTTGGCTTGGTAAGTTCCTGAAGGAGAATGGCAATGCTTTCTCATGGGAAGGAAAGCACGTAGCCCCAGAGTTGGAGGTGCAGATAAGAAGCTGTGTCACGCAGCTCAAGGACGACAGCAGCTTCTTGTGCCGGCATATTTGGAAGCACTCCCTCAATTTGTACTGTCATTGAGTCAGTATCCATCTTTGGAAGGCTGTCCGCCTCTAGTAAGAGTGTTCTGACACCATTGTATGGGATCAGTCACTGGATGTTTTGGATTTTGGAGGAGGGGATGCCATTTCTCTTGAAATGAGCTTCTTGTTCTTCTCTTTGGCAAAGAAATTAAGTTTGGATGGGCACTTTGGGTGGTCTCAGTGAATGTAAAGGTTTTTCCCAAGAGGTTTCCCTGTGGGTTAGAGCTGTTGAACTGACAGTGGGAATCTAGACACCAAGTTGTTGAGCTTTTTGTCCTTGTAGCTTTAGTGTGTGAGTAGTCCCTGTTGCCATGCTGCTTGGATCTTGACTCTGAGACTGAAAGCTTAGGAGCGTAGAGCTGAAAAGAAAAGTGCCAATAGCAGGGTGTGTGTTCATTGTTTGATGGGTGAAGTTGAAATTGTAGGCAGCAAAGAACTTTCTCTCTCCGCTGGCACATTTGTTGAGCGGATGTCTTTGAGTTTGTTACCGGACTCTGCGAGAGTGAAAATGTTTGTTAGGGCAGAGGATTTCGTGTTGCCCTTTGAGTGTGGTGCAAAAGTGTTTGCACACTTGGAGGGGGAAGATCAGCAAAGTCTTTTTTTCCTGGCACAGTTAATTTGAGAGCAGGGACGTTTCCAACTGGGCTCTGTCCTTTGGAGCTGGCCTCGGTGCGTTTCCTTCTTTTGTTAGTCGACAGCGCCATCGTGTGGTTATTTTGATGAGCGCTGGCAGACGGTGCCAGGGAAAAAGCCAAGCTGTTTGCGGCTCCGGCCTCATTGGTGTAGGAGCAGCGCAAGGAAGAGCTCCGCTGGGGGTCCTGGCTCTTAGAGACTGAGAGAATGTGATCCTGTATGTAGCACAGAAGGAAGTGGAATTGTTTCATTGTGGGCTGTGCAGTTTATAAGCTGCAAATGAAAAGGCAATTGCAGCGCAGCCTCTTCTTTTCTGTGTGATCAGCTGCTCAACATGTAACTCGCACACACTGAACTGCATCCACCTCCCTGGAGATATAAAATGTGTATATCACTTTCCTCAAACTCTATGTATTACCTTGCACTCTAGCAGATCCCAAACCGCTTCAAAACGTCCAGCAGCTACTCAAAAAGAAAAAGTCCAACAAAAAGCTAGTGCTGGCCTTTAGAGTGCCTTTGCAGTCCGTAAAATAGACAAAATGCACTAGGGCTTTGAATGCTTCTTCCCAACTATATAAATTCTCTCCAAGTGGCAAAGTCCATCATTACAGCAAAATTTTTCAGCTGGAGTTCTGACTGAGAGATGTGCCAGGACAGAAGGCATTTGCTGACCTACCCTTTTTCCCTGTGTAACTTGGTATTTGCAGTACAATTATTTTCAGTGTCGCTGTGTCCAAGCAGCTAGAGATTACACAGATAGAAGTGTCAAGAGAGATGCTGCTAAAGTACGCCCTTCTTATAGCAGCATTTAAATGGCACACGATGCCTTGCTGCTTTTTCTTTCCCAGAGAGACCTGCTGTCAATTTTTTCACTCTGGCTTCTTGATCAAAAATGTCCACCTGAAATGTCTTACAGAAATAGGCTCCAGGTGTAAAAACCAGTACAGGGCTACATTTTCTGCGTGCTCCACATAAGTCACATCAAACTCACTCATCAAACTTCACTCTCTCCTTCCATTCTCCACCACTGCCTCTACCATTGTGTTCTCTGGATCTCAGAGTCTAAAGGCAGGCGCAATAGTTTCCACTGAAGGGTTGGAAGAGGTGTACAAGCAGCACAAATAGCTTCTGCGCTGCGCAGACCATTTCTCTGCATTTTAGAGCCTAAGGGAAAGCGCTAGTGTTCCTGCGGAGAGCTGCAACAGCTGCAGAATATGTGTTGTCTTGGCACATGTTTGCAATCCACCATGATGGATCCTTAGTGAAACCAAACTGTGGTTCTGCTTCAAACATCTCACCCTGCTTGGTCACAAAGCTTTCGCTGACATGTCCCATTGCCTTTTTATTGCTGCGCTTCATTTTCAGAGTTTGTACGGAATCATTGCACTTTGCTTCTAAGCAGAACGTCGATACTGCTGGAGTCTCATATGTCCATTTTCTTCTCACACAAAAAAACTGCTTCCTTTAAAACATGCTGATGCGACCTGCTTTCTTGCTCAGCTGTAATTTTAGGGGTGTTCTCTGTCCCGCTTACAGTCTGAATCTAAACTAAGAAGTTTATGGGACACAGATGTGCCAAGACAAATAGTTTGCTTGGACCTTGCCACGTGTATTCAAGAGCATCCTTTCACTCCACCATCAAGTCTCTGCTTTACATCCTGCAAACTTCACACACACATACATAAATACATACTGGAATGAGGCAATTTCTTTCTTTCTTTCTCAGCTACACTCACCAATCCCCAACGCTAACTTCTTTACCGCTTTTCTCTTGGCCGTGCTATGCATACTTTTTCTCTTAAGACACCCATTGTCTGGCCTACCCCTTCCCTACATTGCCTTTCCTTTCCTTTCCTATCCAACCTTGCATTTCTTTGTCATTCCTGGCCATTGTTTTCCTCTTCCTTCCTGACCCATCCATGTCTTTACCTTGCCCTTCCTACCAGTCCAGTGCCTTGCACCACCCATCCCCCTTGCCACTTTGTCCAGTTTCCCTTCCCCTTTGTCCAGCTCCAATCTTTCATTTCCTTCTCCTTCTAGGACTCTCATTGCCTTGCTTGCCTCTCCTTTGTCTTGCCTGGCAAAGCCACCACTTTTCTTGGCGTTACCTTTGAACCTCTCCTCTCCCTTGCCTTGCATTCCCTTGCTCACTCGTCCCCCACCTGGAATTCAATACCCCTCTTTTTGCGGCATTTCTTCATCTTGCCTTGCCCTGCCTGCTTCTCCTAGGACTCTCAAGGCTTTCACGTACCTCCAGCGTTTCAGGAGCATGTGAGAGGAAGCCCAAAAGAGGTCACGAGCAAACACACCCATCTGTCCTGGCAGCTTGCTTCTGGCACCTATCCTTACATGTCTTGAATTTTGGACATAAAATTCACATTTCACCTTTGCGCTTCAGGACCAGAATGACAGTTCTTTTGTATACCAAGGAAAGCAGGTAATCCAAGTGTTTTAGGTGCAGATTAGAGATGGCCCATGTGAGATCAAGGCCAGCCAGAGAAGTCTGTCCTAGCCCCTTTTGTGTACCAGCAGTCTTTGAATGTACCTCTCATTTGTCTTGCCTTGGTGACCCCAAAGTTTCCTTGCCTTGCCCTGCCTTGCCTCCCTAGCCTTGCACTCCCTCCAGTGCCTACACCCACACTTGACCTGCCTACTACTTTCCTCCAGGGAAACCTAGCCTTGCCTAGGCCTTCCTGTTTCTGCCTGGCCTTCCTATGCCCATCCTTGCCTAGAAGTTCTGGGCCTTCTCTCACCTACCAGTCCATTTGCTTGCCCCTCATGGCTCCAGCCTTGTCAGCTTCTCCCTTGACTTGCCTACAATTGCGCCTACACTTGGTTTGCATTGCAAAGAGCGGTAGGCAAGGCAAAGCAAAGCAAGGAAGGTCTTTCTAGGTCTTGCCAGGCAAGGCACACATAAGCAAGCAAGCAAAACAAGAGTAGACTAGCCACAGCATCAAAGGCAAGGCAAGGCCAAGTGACTCTGAGTGCTTTTCCTTGGCAAGTAAAAGATATAGTGTCAATGTAATAGGGCAGGCGTTAAAGGTACCATGAGGAGGTGTAGTCCAGCAAGATATTTATGTCGTAGACCCTTCTGTGCAGGAGCCATTGTTGGACATAGTACAGGGCATGGCATACAGCTTGGCTTGGTAAGTTCCTGAAGGAGAATGGCAATGCTTTCTCATGGGAAGGAAAGCACGTAGCCCCAGAGTTGGAGGTGCAGATAAGAAGCTGTGTCACGCAGCTCAAGGACGACAGCAGCTTCTTGTGCCGGCATATTTGGAAGCACTCCCTCAATTTGTACTGTCATTGAGTCAGTATCCATCTTTGGAAGGCTGTCCGCCTCTAGTAAGAGTGTTCTGACACCATTGTATGGGATCAGTCACTGGATGTTTTGGATTTTGGAGGAGGGGATGCCCTTTCTCTTGAAATGAGCTTCTTGTTCTTCTCTTTGGCAAAGAAATTAAGTTTGGATGGGCACTTTGGGTGGTCTCAGTGAATTTAAAGGTTTTTCCCAAGAGGTTTCCCTGTGGGTTAGAGCTGTTGAACTGACAGTGGGAATCTAGACACCAAGTTGTTGAGCTTTTTGTCCTTGTAGCTTTAGTGTGTGAGTAGTCCCTGTTGCCATGCTGCTTGGATCTTGACTCTGAGACTGAAAGCTTAGGAGCGTAGAGCTGAAAAGAAAAGTGCCAATAGCAGGGTGTGTGTTCATTGTTTGATGGGTGAAGTTGAAATTGTAGGCAGCAAAGAACTTTCTCTCTCCGCTGGCACATTTGTTGAGCGGATGTCTTTGAGTTTGTTACCGGACTCTGCGAGAGTGAAAATGTTTGTTAGGGCAGAGGATTTCGTGTTGCCCTTTGAGTGTGGTGCAAAAGTGTTTGCACACTTGGAGGGGGAAGATCAGCAAAGTCTTTTTTTCCTGGCACAGTTAATTTGAGAGCAGGGACGTTTCCAACTCGGCTCTGTCCTTTGGAGCTGGCCTCGGTGCGTTTCCTTCTTTTGTTAGTCGACAGCGCCATCGTGTGGTTATTTTGATGAGCGCTGGCAGACGGTGCCAGGGAAAAAGCCAAGCTGTTTGCGGCTCCGGCCTCATTGGTGTAGGAGCAGCGCAAGGAAGAGCTCCGCTGGGGGTCCTGGCTCTTAGAGACTGAGAGAATGTGATCCTGTATGTAGCACAGAAGGAAGTGGAATTGTTTCATTGTGGGCTGTGCAGTTTATAAGCTGCAAATGAAAAGGCAATTGCAGCGCAGCCTCTTCTTTTCTGTGTGATCAGCTGCTCAACATGTAACTCGCACACACTGAACTGCATCCACCTCCCTGGAGATATAAAATGTGTATATCACTTTCCTCAAACTCTATGTATTACCTTGCACTCTAGCAGATCCCAAACCGCTTCAAAACGTCCAGCAGCTACTCAAAAAGAAAAAGTCCAACAAAAAGCTAGTGCTGGCCTTTAGAGTGCCTTTGCAGTCCGTAAAATAGACAAAATGCACTAGGGCTTTGAATGCTTCTTCCCAACTATATAAATTCTCTCCAAGTGGCAAAGTCCATCATTACAGCAAAATTTTTCAGCTGGAGTTCTGACTGAGAGATGTGCCAGGACAGAAGGCATTTGCTGACCTACCCTTTTTCCCTGTGTAACTTGGTATTTGCAGTACAATTATTTTCAGTGTCGCTGTGTCCAAGCAGCTAGAGATTACACAGATAGAAGTGTCAAGAGAGATGCTGCTAAAGTACGCCCTTCTTATAGCAGCATTTAAATGGCACACGATGCCTTGCTGCTTTTTCTTTCCCAGAGAGACCTGCTGTCAATTTTTTCACTCTGGCTTCTTGATCAAAAATGTCCACCTGAAATGTCTTACAGAAATAGGCTCCAGGTGTAAAAACCAGTACAGGGCTACATTTTCTGCGTGCTCCACATAAGTCACATCAAACTCACTCATCAAACTTCACTCTCTCCTTCCATTCTCCACCACTGCCTCTACCATTGTGTTCTCTGGATCTCAGAGTCTAAAGGCAGGCGCAATAGTTTCCACTGAAGGGTTGGAAGAGGTGTACAAGCAGCACAAATAGCTTCTGCGCTGCGCAGGCCATTTCTCTGCATTTTAGAGCCTAAGGGAAAGCGCTAGTGTTCCTGCGGAGAGCTGCAACAGCTGCAGAATATGTGTTGTCTTGGCACATGTTTGCAATCCACCATGATGGATCCTTAGTGAAACCAAACTGTGGTTCTGCTTCAAACATCTCACCCTGCTTGGCCACAAAGCTTTCGCTGACATGTCCCATTGCCTTTTTATTGCTGCGCTTCATTTTCAGAGTTTGTACGGAATCATTGCACTTTGCTTCTAAGCAGAACGTCGATACTGCTGGAGTCTCATATGTCCATTTTCTTCTCACACAAAAAAACTGCTTCCTTTAAAACATGCTGATGCGACCTGCTTTCTTGCTCAGCTGTAATTTTAGGGGTGTTCTCTGTCCCGCTTACAGTCTGAATCTAAACTAAGAAGTTTATGGGACACAGATGTGCCAAGACAAATAGTTTGCTTGGACCTTGCCACGTGTATTCAAGAGCATCCTTTCACTCCACCATCAAGTCTCTGCTTTACATCCTGCAAACTTCACACACACATACATACATACATACTGGAATGAGGCAATTTCTTTCTTTCTTTCTCAGCTACACTCACCAATCCCCAACGCTAACTTCTTTACCGCTTTTCTCTTGGCCGTGCTATGCATACTTTTTCTCTTAAGACACCCATTGTCTGGCCTACCCCTTCCCTACATTGCCTTTCCTTTCCTTTCGTATCCAACCTTGCATTTCTTTGTCATTCCTGGCCATTGTTTTCCTCTTCCTTCCTGACCCATCCATGTCTTTACCTTGCCCTTCCTACCAGTCCAGTGCCTTGCACCACCCATCCCCCTTGCCACTTTGTCCAGTTTCCCTTCCCCTTTGTCCAGCTCCAATCTTTCATTTCCTTCTCCTTCTAGGACTCTCATTGCCTTGCTTGCCTCTCCTTTGTCTTGCCTGGCAAAGCCACCACTTTTCTTGGCGTTACCTTTGAACCTCTCCTCTCCCTTGCCTTGCATTCCCTTGCTCACTCGTCCCCCACCTGGAATTCAATACCCCTCTTTTTGCGGAATTTCTTCATCTTGCCTTGCCCTGCCTGCTTCTCCTAGGACTCTCAAGGCTTTCACGTACCTCCAGCGTTTCAGGAGCATGTGAGAGGAAGCCCAAAAGAGGTCACGAGCAAACACACCCATCTGTCCTGGCAGCTTGCTTCTGGCACCTATCCTTACATGTCTTGAATTTTGGACATAAAATTCACATTTCACCTTTGCGCTTCAGGACCAGAATGACAGTTCTTTTGTATACCAAGGAAAGCAGGTAATCCAAGTGTTTTAGGTGCAGATTAGAGATGGCCCATGTGAGATCAAGGCCAGCCAGAGAAGTCTGTCCTAGCCCCTTTTGTGTACCAGCAGTCTTTGAATGTACCTCTCATTTGTCTTGCCTTGGTGACCCCAAAGTTTCCTTGCCTTGCCCTGCCTTGCCTCCCTAGCCTTGCACTCCCTCCAGTGCCTACACCCACACTTGACCTGCCTACTACTTTCCTCCAGGGAAACCTAGCCTTGCCTAGGCCTTCCTGTTTCTGCCTGGCCTTCCTATGCCCATCCTTGCCTAGAAGTTCTGGGCCTTCTCTCACCTACCACTCCATTTGCTTGCCCCTCATGGCTCCAGCCTTGTCAGCTTCTCCCTTGACTTGCCTACAATTGCGCCTACACTTGGTTTGCATTGCAAAGAGCGGTAGGCAAGGCAAAGCAAAGCAAGGAAGGTCTTTCTAGGTCTTGCCAGGCAAGGCACACATAAGCAAGCAAGCAAAACAAGAGTAGACTAGCCACAGCATCAAAGGCAAGGCAAGGCCAAGTGACTCTGAGTGCTTTTCCTTGGCAAGTAAAAGATATAGTGTCAATGTAATAGGGCAGGCGTTAAAGGTACCATGAGGAGGTGTAGTCCAGCAAGATATTTATGTCGTAGACCCTTCTGTGCAGGAGCCATTGTTGGACATAGTACAGGACATGGCATACAGTTTGGCTTGGTAAGTTCCTGAAGGAGAATGGCAATGCTTTCTCATGGGAAGGAAAGCACGTAGCCCCAGAGTTGGAGGTGCAGATAAGAAGCTGTGTCACGCAGCTCAAGGACGACAGCAGCTTCTTGTGCCGGCATATTTGGAAGCACTCCCTCAATTTGTACTGTCATTGAGTCAGTATCCATCTTTGGAAGGCTGTCCGCCTCTAGTAAGAGTGTTCTGACACCATTGTATGGGATCAGTCACTGGATGTTTTGGATTTTGGAGGAGGGGATGCCATTTCTCTTGAAATGAGCTTCTTGTTCTTCTCTTTGGCAAAGAAATTAAGTTTGGATGGGCACTTTGGGTGGTCTCAGTGAATGTAAAGGTTTTTCCCAAGAGGTTTCCCTGTGGGTTAGAGCTGTTGAACTGACAGTGGGAATCTAGACACCAAGTTGTTGAGCTTTTTGTCCTTGTAGCTTTAGTGTGTGAGTAGTCCCTGTTGCCATGCTGCTTGGATCTTGACTCTGAGACTGAAAGCTTAGGAGCGTAGAGCTGAAAAGAAAAGTGCCAATAGCAGGGTGTGTGTTCATTGTTTGATGGGTGAAGTTGAAATTGTAGGCAGCAAAGAACTTTCTCTCTCCGCTGGCACATTTGTTGAGCGGATGTCTTTGAGTTTGTTACCGGACTCTGCGAGAGTGAAAATGTTTGTTAGGGCAGAGGATTTCGTGTTGCCCTTTGAGTGTGGTGCAAAAGTGTTTGCACACTTGGAGGGGGAAGATCAGCAAAGTCTTTTTTTCCTGGCACAGTTAATTTGAGAGCAGGGACGTTTCCAACTCGGCTCTGTCCTTTGGAGCTGGCCTCGGTGCGTTTCCTTCTTTTGTTATTCGACAGCGCCATCGTGTGGTTATTTTGATGAGCGCTGGCAGACGGTGCCAGGGAAAAAGCCAAGCTGTTTGCGGCTCCGGCCTCATTGGTGTAGGAGCAGCGCAAGGAAGAGCTCCGCTGGGGGTCCTGGCTCTTAGAGACTGAGAGAATGTGATCCTGTATGTAGCACAGAAGGAAGTGGAATTGTTTCATTGTGGGCTGTGCAGTTTATAAGCTGCAAATGAAAAGGCAATTGCAGCGCAGCCTCTTCTTTTCTGTGTGATCAGCTGCTCAACATGTAACTCGCACACACTGAACTGCATCCACCTCCCTGGAGATATAAAATGTGTATATCACTTTCCTCAAACTCTATGTATTACCTTGCACTCTAGCAGATCCCAAACCGCTTCAAAACGTCCAGCAGCTACTCAAAAAGAAAAAGTCCAACAAAAAGCTAGTGCTGGCCTTTAGAGTGCCTTTGCAGTCCGTAAAATAGACAAAATGCACTAGGGCTTTGAATGCTTCTTCCCAACTATATAAATTCTCTCCAAGTGGCAAAGTCCATCATTACAGCAAAATTTTTCAGCTGGAGTTCTGACTGAGAGATGTGCCAGGACAGAAGGCATTTGCTGACCTACCCTTTTTCCCTGTGTAACTTGGTATTTGCAGTACAATTATTTTCAGTGTCGCTGTGTCCAAGCAGCTAGAGATTACACAGATAGAAGTGTCAAGAGAGATGCTGCTAAAGTACGCCCTTCTTATAGCAGCATTTAAATGGCACACGACGCCTTGCTGCTTTTTCTTTCCCAGAGAGACCTGCTGTCAATTTTTTCACTCTGGCTTCTTGATCAAAAATGTCCACCTGAAATGTCTTACAGAAATAGGCTCCAGGTGTAAAAACCAGTACAGGGCTACATTTTCTGCGTGCTCCACATAAGTCACATCAAACTCACTCATCAAACTTCACTCTCTCCTTCCATTCTCCACCACTGCCTCTACCATTGTGTTCTCTGGATCTCAGAGTCTAAAGGCAGGCGCAATAGTTTCCACTGAAGGGTTGGAAGAGGTGTACAAGCAGCACAAATAGCTTCTGCGCTGCGCAGGCCATTTCTCTGCATTTTAGAGCCTAAGGGAAAGCGCTAGTGTTCCTGCGGAGAGCTGCAACAGCTGCAGAATATGTGTTGTCTTGGCACATGTTTGCAATCCACCATGATGGATCCTTAGTGAAACCAAACTGTGGTTCTGCTTCAAACATCTCACCCTGCTTGGCCACAAAGCTTTCGCTGACATGTCCCATTGCTTTTTTATTGCTGCGCTTCATTTTCAGAGTTTGTACGGAATCATTGCACTTTGCTTCTAAGCAGAACGTCGATACTGCTGGAGTCTCATATGTCCATTTTCTTCTCACACAAAAAAACTGCTTCCTTTAAAACATGCTGATGCGACCTGCTTTCTTGCTCAGCTGTAATTTTAGGGGTGTTCTCTGTCCCGCTTACAGTCTGAATCTAAACTAAGAAGTTTATGGGACACAGATGTGCCAAGACAAATAGTTTGCTTGGACCTTGCCACGTGTATTCAAGAGCATCCTTTCACTCCACCATCAAGTCTCTGCTTTACATCCTGCAAACTTCACACACACATACATACATACATACTGGAATGAGGCAATTTCTTTCTTTCTTTCTCAGCTACACTCACCAATCCCCAACGCTAACTTCTTTACCGCTTTTCTCTTGGCCGTGCTATGCATACTTTTTCTCTTAAGACACCCATTGTCTGGCCTACCCCTTCCCTACATTGCCTTTCCTTTCCTTTCGTATCCAACCTTGCATTTCTTTGTCATTCCTGGCCATTGTTTTCCTCTTCCTTCCTGACCCATCCATGTCTTTACCTTGCCCTTCCTACCAGTCCAGTGCCTTGCACCACCCATCCCCCTTGCCACTTTGTCCAGTTTCCCTTCCCCTTTGTCCAGCTCCAATCTTTCATTTCCTTCTCCTTCTAGGACTCTCATTGCCTTGCTTGCCTCTCCTTTGTCTTGCCTGGCAAAGCCACCACTTTTCTTGGCGTTACCTTTGAACCTCTCCTCTCCCTTGCCTTGCATTCCCTTGCTCACTCGTCCCCCACCTGGAATTCAATACCCCTCTTTTTGCGGAATTTCTTCATCTTGCCTTGCCCTGCCTGCTTCTCCTAGGACTCTCAAGGCTTTCACGTACCTCCAGCGTTTCAGGAGCATGTGAGAGGAAGCCCAAAAGAGGTCACGAGCAAACACACCCATCTGTCCTGGCAGCTTGCTTCTGGCACCTATCCTTACATGTCTTGAATTTTGGACATAAAATTCACATTTCACCTTTGCGCTTCAGGACCAGAATGACAGTTCTTTTGTATACCAAGGAAAGCAGGTAATCCAAGTGTTTTAGGTGCAGATTAGAGATGGCCCATGTGAGATCAAGGCCAGCCAGAGAAGTCTGTCCTAGCCCCTTTTGTGTACCAGCAGTCTTTGAATGTACCTCTCATTTGTCTTGCCTTGGTGACCCCAAAGTTTCCTTGCCTTGCCCTGCCTTGCCTCCCTAGCCTTGCACTCCCTCCAGTGCCTACACCCACACTTGACCTGCCTACTACTTTCCTCCAGGGAAACCTAGCCTTGCCTAGGCCTTCCTGTTTCTGCCTGGCCTTCCTATGCCCATCCTTGCCTAGAAGTTCTGGGCCTTCTCTCACCTACCACTCCATTTGCTTGCCCCTCATGGCTCCAGCCTTGTCAGCTTCTCCCTTGACTTGCCTACAATTGCGCCTACACTTGGTTTGCATTGCAAAGAGCGGTAGGCAAGGCAAAGCAAAGCAAGGAAGGTCTTTCTAGGTCTTGCCAGGCAAGGCACACATAAGCAAGCAAGCAAAACAAGAGTAGACTATCCACAGCATCAAAGGCAAGGCAAGGCCAAGTGACTCTGAGTGCTTTTCCTTGGCAAGTAAAAGATATAGTGTCAATGTAATAGGGCAGGCGTTAAAGGTACCATGAGGAGGTGTAGTCCAGCAAGATATTTATGTCGTAGACCCTTCTGTGCAGGAGCCATTGTTGGACATAGTACAGGACATGGCATACAGTTTGGCTTGGTAAGTTCCTGAAGGAGAATGGCAATGCTTTCTCATGGGAAGGAAAGCACGTAGCCCCAGAGTTGGAGGTGCAGATAAGAAGCTGTGTCACGCAGCTCAAGGACGACAGCAGCTTCTTGTGCCGGCATATTTGGAAGCACTCCCTCAATTTGTACTGTCATTGAGTCAGTATCCATCTTTGGAAGGCTGTCCGCCTCTAGTAAGAGTGTTCTGACACCATTGTATGGGATCAGTCACTGGATGTTTTGGATTTTGGAGGAGGGGATGCCATTTCTCTTGAAATGAGCTTCTTGTTCTTCTCTTTGGCAAAGAAATTAAGTTTGGATGGGCACTTTGGGTGGTCTCAGTGAATGTAAAGGTTTTTCCCAAGAGGTTTCCCTGTGGGTTAGAGCTGTTGAACTGACAGTGGGAATCTAGACACCAAGTTGTTGAGCTTTTTGTCCTTGTAGCTTTAGTGTGTGAGTAGTCCCTGTTGCCATGCTGCTTGGATCTTGACTCTGAGACTGAAAGCTTAGGAGCGTAGAGCTGAAAAGAAAAGTGCCAATAGCAGGGTGTGTGTTCATTGTTTGATGGGTGAAGTTGAAATTGTAGGCAGCAAAGAACTTTCTCTCTCCGCTGGCACATTTGTTGAGCGGATGTCTTTGAGTTTGTTACCGGACTCTGCGAGAGTGAAAATGTTTGTTAGGGCAGAGGATTTCGTGTTGCCCTTTGAGTGTGGTGCAAAAGTGTTTGCACACTTGGAGGGGGAAGATCAGCAAAGTCTTTTTTTCCTGGCACAGTTAATTTGAGAGCAGGGACGTTTCCAACTCGGCTCTGTCCTTTGGAGCTGGCCTCGGTGCGTTTCCTTCTTTTGTTATTCGACAGCGCCATCGTGTGGTTATTTTGATGAGCGCTGGCAGACGGTGCCAGGGAAAAAGCCAAGCTGTTTGCGGCTCCGGCCTCATTGGTGTAGGAGCAGCGCAAGGAAGAGCTCCGCTGGGGGTCCTGGCTCTTAGAGACTGAGAGAATGTGATCCTGTATGTAGCACAGAAGGAAGTGGAATTGTTTCATTGTGGGCTGTGCAGTTTATAAGCTGCAAATGAAAAGGCAATTGCAGCGCAGCCTCTTCTTTTCTGTGTGATCAGCTGCTCAACATGTAACTCGCACACACTGAACTGCATCCACCTCCCTGGAGATATAAAATGTGTATATCACTTTCCTCAAACTCTATGTATTACCTTGCACTCTAGCAGATCCCAAACCGCTTCAAAACGTCCAGCAGCTACTCAAAAAGAAAAAGTCCAACAAAAAGCTAGTGCTGGCCTTTAGAGTGCCTTTGCAGTCCGTAAAATAGACAAAATGCACTAGGGCTTTGAATGCTTCTTCCCAACTATATAAATTCTCTCCAAGTGGCAAAGTCCATCATTACAGCAAAATTTTTCAGCTGGAGTTCTGACTGAGAGATGTGCCAGGACAGAAGGCATTTGCTGACCTACCCTTTTTCCCTGTGTAACTTGGTATTTGCAGTACAATTATTTTCAGTGTCGCTGTGTCCAAGCAGCTAGAGATTACACAGATAGAAGTGTCAAGAGAGATGCTGCTAAAGTACGCCCTTCTTATAGCAGCATTTAAATGGCACACGACGCCTTGCTGCTTTTTCTTTCCCAGAGAGACCTGCTGTCAATTTTTTCACTCTGGCTTCTTGATCAAAAATGTCCACCTGAAATGTCTTACAGAAATAGGCTCCAGGTGTAAAAACCAGTACAGGGCTACATTTTCTGCGTGCTCCACATAAGTCACATCAAACTCACTCATCAAACTTCACTCTCTCCTTCCATTCTCCACCACTGCCTCTACCATTGTGTTCTCTGGATCTCAGAGTCTAAAGGCAGGCGCAATAGTTTCCACTGAAGGGTTGGAAGAGGTGTACAAGCAGCACAAATAGCTTCTGCGCTGCGCAGGCCATTTCTCTGCATTTTAGAGCCTAAGGGAAAGCGCTAGTGTTCCTGCGGAGAGCTGCAACAGCTGCAGAATATGTGTTGTCTTGGCACATGTTTGCAATCCACCATGATGGATCCTTAGTGAAACCAAACTGTGGTTCTGCTTCAAACATCTCACCCTGCTTGGCCACAAAGCTTTCGCTGACATGTCCCATTGCCTTTTTATTGCTGCGCTTCATTTTCAGAGTTTGTACGGAATCATTGCACTTTGCTTCTAAGCTGAACGTCCATACTGCTGGAGTCTCATATGTCCATTTTCTTCTCACACAAAAAAACTGCTTCCTTTAAAACATGCTGATGCGACCTGCTTTCTTGCTCAGCTGTAATTTTAGGGGTGTTCTCTGTCCCGCTTACAGTCTGAATCTAAACTAAGAAGTTTATGGGACACAGATGTGCCAAGACAAATAGTTTGCTTGGACCTTGCCACGTGTATTCAAGAGCATCCTTTCACTCCACCATCAAGTCTCTGCTTTACATCCTGCAAACTTCACACACACATACATACATACATACTGGAATGAGGCAATTTCTTTCTTTCTTTCTCAGCTACACTCACCAATCCCCAACGCTAACTTCTTTACCGCTTTTCTCTTGGCCGTGCTATGCATACTTTTTCTCTTAAGACACCCATTGTCTGGCCTACCCCTTCCCTACATTGCCTTTCCTTTCCTTTCGTATCCAACCTTGCATTTCTTTGTCATTCCTGGCCATTGTTTTCCTCTTCCTTCCTGACCCATCCATGTCTTTACCTTGCCCTTCCTACCAGTCCAGTGCCTTGCACCACCCATCCCCCTTGCCACTTTGTCCAGTTTCCCTTCCCCTTTGTCCAGCTCCAATCTTTCATTTCCTTCTCCTTCTAGGACTCTCATTGCCTTGCTTGCCTCTCCTTTGTCTTGCCTGGCAAAGCCACCACTTTTCTTGGCGTTACCTTTGAACCTCTCCTCTCCCTTGCCTTGCATTCCCTTGCTCACTCGTCCCCCACCTGGAATTCAATACCCCTCTTTTTGCGGCATTTCTTCATCTTGCCTTGCCCTGCCTGCTTCTCCTAGGACTCTCAAGGCTTTCACGTACCTCCAGCGTTTCAGGAGCATGTGAGAGGAAGCCCAAAAGAGGTCACGAGCAAACACACCCATCTGTCCTGGCAGCTTGCTTCTGGCACCTATCCTTACATGTCTTGAATTTTGGACATAAAATTCACATTTCACCTTTGCGCTTCAGGACCAGAATGACAGTTCTTTTGTATACCAAGGAAAGCAGGTAATCCAAGTGTTTTAGGTGCAGATTAGAGATGGCCCATGTGAGATCAAGGCCAGCCAGAGAAGTCTGTCCTAGCCCCTTTTGTGTACCAGCAGTCTTTGAATGTACCTCTCATTTGTCTTGCCTTGGTGACCCCAAAGTTTCCTTGCCTTGCCCTGCCTTGCCTCCCTAGCCTTGCACTCCCTCCAGTGCCTACACCCACACTTGACCTGCCTACTACTTTCCTCCAGGGAAACCTAGCCTTGCCTAGGCCTTCCTGTTTCTGCCTGGCCTTCCTATGCCCATCCTTGCCTAGAAGTTCTGGGCCTTCTCTCACCTACCACTCCATTTGCTTGCCCCTCATGGCTCCAGCCTTGTCAGCTTCTCCCTTGACTTGCCTACAATTGCGCCTACACTTGGTTTGCATTGCAAAGAGCAGTAGGCAAGGCAAAGCAAAGCAAGGAAGGTCTTTCTAGGTCTTGCCAGGCAAGGCACACATAAGCAAGCAAGCAAAACAAGAGTAGACTAGCCACAGCATCAAAGGCAAGGCAAGGCCAAGTGACTCTGAGTGCTTTTCCTTGGCAAGTAAAAGATATAGTGTCAATGTAATAGGGCAGGCGTTAAAGGTACCATGAGGAGGTGTAGTCCAGCAAGATATTTATGTCGTAGACCCTTCTGTGCAGGAGCCATTGTTGGACATAGTACAGGACATGGCATACAGTTTGGCTTGGTAAGTTCCTGAAGGAGAATGGCAATGCTTTCTCATGGGAAGGAAAGCACGTAGCCCCAGAGTTGGAGGTGCAGATAAGAAGCTGTGTCACGCAGCTCAAGGACGACAGCAGCTTCTTGTGCCGGCATATTTGGAAGCACTCCCTCAATTTGTACTGTCATTGAGTCAGTATCCATCTTTGGAAGGCTGTCCGCCTCTAGTAAGAGTGTTCTGACACCATTGTATGGGATCAGTCACTGGATGTTTTGGATTTTGGAGGAGGGGATGCCATTTCTCTTGAAATGAGCTTCTTGTTCTTCTCTTTGGCAAAGAAATTAAGTTTGGATGGGCACTTTGGGTGGTCTCAGTGAATTTAAAGGTTTTTCCCAAGAGGTTTCCCTGTGGGTTAGAGCTGTTGAACTGACAGTGGGAATCTAGACACCAAGTTGTTGAGCTTTTTGTCCTTGTAGCTTTAGTGTGTGAGTAGTCCCTGTTGCCATGCTGCTTGGATCTTGACTCTGAGACTGAAAGCTTAGGAGCGTAGAGCTGAAAAGAAAAGTGTCAATAGCAGGGTGTGCGTTCATTGTTTGATGGGTGAAGTTGAAATTGTAGGCAGCAAAGAACTTTCTCTCTCCGCTGGCACATTTGTTGAGCGGATGTCTTTGAGTTTGTTACCGGACTCTGCGAGAGTGAAAATGTTTGTTAGGGCAGAGGATTTCGTGTTGCCCTTTGAGTGTGGTGCAAAAGTGTTTGCACACTTGGAGGGGGAAGATCAGCAAAGTCTTTTTTTCCTGGCACAGTTAATTTGAGAGCAGGGACGTTTCCAACTCGGCTCTGTCCTTTGGAGCTGGCCTCGGTGCGTTTCCTTCTTTTGTTATTCGACAGCGCCATCGTGTGGTTATTTTGATGAGCGCTGGCAGACGGTGCCAGGGAAAAAGCCAAGCTGTTTGCGGCTCCGGCCTCATTGGTGTAGGAGCAGCGCAAGGAAGAGCTCCGCTGGGGGTCCTGGCTCTTAGAGACTGAGAGAATGTGATCCTGTATGTAGCACAGAAGGAAGTGGAATTGTTTCATTGTGGGCTGTGCAGTTTATAAGCTGCAAATGAAAAGGCAATTGCAGCCCAGCCTCTTCTTTTCTGTGTGATCAGCTGCTCAACATGTAACTCGCACACACTGAACTGCATCCACCTCCCTGGAGATATAAAATGTGTATATCACTTTCCTCAAACTCTATGTATTACCTTGCACTCTAGCAGATCCCAAACCGCTTCAAAACGTCCAGCAGCTACTCAAAAAGAAAAAGTCCAACAAAAAGCTAGTGCTGGCCTTTAGAGTGCCTTTGCAGTCCGTAAAATAGACAAAATGCACTAGGGCTTTGAATGCTTCTTCCCAACTATATAAATTCTCTCCAAGTGGCAAAGTCCATCATTACAGCAAAATTTTTCAGCTGGAGTTCTGACTGAGAGATGTGCCAGGACAGAAGGCATTTGCTGACCTACCCTTTTTCCCTGTGTAACTTGGTATTTGCAGTACAATTATTTTCAGTGTCGCTGTGTCCAAGCAGCTAGAGATTACACAGATAGAAGTGTCAAGAGAGATGCTGCTAAAGTACGCCCTTCTTATAGCAGCATTTAAATGGCACACGACGCCTTGCTGCTTTTTCTTTCCCAGAGAGACCTGCTGTCAATTTTTTCACTCTGGCTTCTTGATCAAAAATGTCCACCTGAAGTGTCTTACAGAAATAGGCTCCAGGTGTAAAAACCAGTACGGGGCTACATTTTCTGCGTGCTCCACATAAGTCACATCAAACTCACTCATCAAACTTCACTCTCTCCTTCCATTCTCCACCACTGCCTCTACCATTGTGTTCTCTGGATCTCAGAGTCTAAAGGCAGGCGCAATAGTTTCCACTGAGGGGTTGGAAGAGGTGTACAAGCAGCACAAATAGCTTCTGCGCTGCGCAGGCCATTTCTCTGCATTTTAGAGTCTAAGGGAAAGCGCTAGTGTTCCTGCGGAGAGCTGCAACAGCTGCAGAATATGTGTTGTCTTGGCACATGTTTGCAATCCACCATGATGGATCCTTAGTGAAACCAAACTGTGGTTCTGCTTCAAACATCTCACCCTGCTTGGCCACAAAGCTTTCGCTGACATGTCCCATTGCCTTTTTATTGCCGCGATTCATTTTCAGAGTTTGTACGGAATCATTGCACTTTGCTTCTAAGCTGAACGTCGATACTGCTGGAGTCTCATATGTCCATTTTCTTCTCACACAAAAAAACTGCTTCCTTTAAAACATGCTGATGCGACCTGCTTTCTTGCTCAGCTGTAATTTTAGGGGTGTTCTCTGTCCCGCTTACAGTCTGAATCTAAACTAAGAAGTTTATGGGACACAGATGTGCCAAGACAAATAGTTTGCTTGGACCTTGCCACGTGTATTCAAGAGCATCCTTTCACTCCACCATCAAGTCTCTGCTTTACATCCTGCAGACTTCACACACACATACATAAATACATACTGGAATGAGGCAATTTCTTTCTTTCTTTCTCAGCTACACTCACCAATCCCCAACGCTAACTTCTTTACCGCTTTTCTCTTGGCCGTGCTATGCATACTTTTTCTCTTAAGACACCCATTGTCTGGCCTACCCCTTCCCTACATTGCCTTTCCTTTCCTTTCCTATCCAACCTTGCATTTCTTTGTCATTCCTGGCCATTGTTTTCCTCTTCCTTCCTGACCCATCCATGTCTTTACCTTGCCCTTCCTACCAGTCCAGTGCCTTGCACCACCCATCCCCCTTGCCACTTTGTCCAGTTTCCCTTCCCCTTTGTCCAGCTCCAATCTTTCATTTCCTTCTCCTTCTAGGACTCTCATTGCCTTGCTTGCCTCTCCTTTGTCTTGCCTGGCAAAGCCACCACTTTTCTTGGCGTTACCTTTGAACCTCTCCTCTCCCTTGCCTTGCATTCCCTTGCTCACTCGTCCCCCACCTGGAATTCAATACCCCTCTTTTTGCGGCATTTCTTCATCTTGCCTTGCCCTGCCTGCTTCTCCTAGGACTCTCAAGGCTTTCACGTACCTCCAGCGTTTCAGGAGCATGTGAGAGGAAGCCCAAAAGAGGTCACGAGCAAACACACCCATCTGTCCTGGCAGCTTGCTTCTGGCACCTATCCTTACATGTCTTGAATTTTGGACATAAAATTCACATTTCACCTTTGCGCTTCAGGACCAGAATGACAGTTCTTTTGTATACCAAGGAAAGCAGGTAATCCAAGTGTTTTAGGTGCAGATTAGAGATGGCCCATGTGAGATCAAGGCCAGCCAGAGAAGTCTGTCCTAGCCCCTTTTGTGTACCAGCAGTCTTTGAATGTACCTCTCATTTGTCTTGCCTTGGTGACCCCAAAGTTTCCTTGCCTTGCCCTGCCTTGCCTCCCTAGCCTTGCACTCCCTCCAGTGCCTACACCCACACTTGACCTGCCTACTACTTTCCTCCAGGGAAACCTAGCCTTGCCTAGGCCTTCCTGTTTCTGCCTGGCCTTCCTATGCCCATCCTTGCCTAGAAGTTCTGGGCCTTCTCTCACCTACCAGTCCATTTGCTTGCCCCTCATGGCTCCAGCCTTGTCAGCTTCTCCCTTGACTTGCCTACAATTGCGCCTACACTTGGTTTGCATTGCAAAGAGCGGTAGGCAAGGCAAAGCAAAGCAAGGAAGGTCTTTCTAGGTCTTGCCAGGCAAGGCACACATAAGCAAGCAAGCAAAACAAGAGTAGACTAGCCACAGCATCAAAGGCAAGGCAAGGCCAAGTGACTCTGAGTGCTTTTCCTTGGCAAGTAAAAGATATAGTGTCAATGTAATAGGGCAGGCGTTAAAGGTACCATGAGGAGGTGTAGTCCAGCAAGATATTTATGTCGTAGACCCTTCTGTGCAGGAGCCATTGTTGGACATAGTACAGGACATGGCATACAGTTTGGCTTGGTAAGTTCCTGAAGGAGAATGGCAATGCTTTCTCATGGGAAGGAAAGCACGTAGCCCCAGAGTTGGAGGTGCAGATAAGAAGCTGTGTCACGCAGCTCAAGGACGACAGCAGCTTCTTGTGCCGGCATATTTGGAAGCACTCCCTCAATTTGTACTGTCATTGAGTCAGTATCCATCTTTGGAAGGCTGTCCGCCTCTAGTAAGAGTGTTCTGACACCATTGTATGGGATCAGTCACTGGATGTTTTGGATTTTGGAGGAGGGGATGCCATTTCTCTTGAAATGAGCTTCTTGTTCTTCTCTTTGGCAAAGAAATTAAGTTTGGATGGGCACTTTGGGTGGTCTCAGTGAATGTAAAGGTTTTTCCCAAGAGGTTTCCCTGTGGGTTAGAGCTGTTGAACTGACAGTGGGAATCTAGACACCAAGTTGTTGAGCTTTTTGTCCTTGTAGCTTTAGTGTGTGAGTAGTCCCTGTTGCCATGCTGCTTGGATCTTGACTCTGAGACTGAAAGCTTAGGAGCGTAGAGCTGAAAAGAAAAGTGCCAATAGCAGGGTGTGTGTTCATTGTTTGATGGGTGAAGTTGAAATTGTAGGCAGCAAAGAACTTTCTCTCTCCGCTGGCACATTTGTTGAGCGGATGTCTTTGAGTTTGTTACCGGACTCTGCGAGAGTGAAAATGTTTGTTAGGGCAGAGGATTTCGTGTTGCCCTTTGAGTGTGGTGCAAAAGTGTTTGCACACTTGGAGGGGGAAGATCAGCAAAGTCTTTTTTTCCTGGCACAGTTAATTTGAGAGCAGGGACGTTTCCAACTCGGCTCTGTCCTTTGGAGCTGGCCTCGGTGCGTTTCCTTCTTTTGTTAGTCGACAGCGCCATCGTGTGGTTATTTTGATGAGCGCTGGCAGACGGTGCCAGGGAAAAAGCCAAGCTGTTTGCGGCTCCGGCCTCATTGGTGTAGGAGCAGCGCAAGGAAGAGCTCCGCTGGGGGTCCTGGCTCTTAGAGACTGAGAGAATGTGATCCTGTATGTAGCACAGAAGGAAGTGGAATTGTTTCATTGTGGGCTGTGCAGTTTATAAGCTGCAAATGAAAAGGCAATTGCAGCGCAGCCTCTTCTTTTCTGTGTGATCAGCTGCTCAACATGTAACTCGCACACACTGAACTGCATCCACCTCCCTGGAGATATAAAATGTGTATATCACTTTCCTCAAACTCTATGTATTACCTTGCACTCTAGCAGATCCCAAACCGCTTCAAAACGTCCAGCAGCTACTCAAAAAGAAAAAGTCCAACAAAAAGCTAGTGCTGGCCTTTAGAGTGCCTTTGCAGTCCGTAAAATAGACAAAATGCACTAGGGCTTTGAATGCTTCTTCCCAACTATATAAATTCTCTCCAAGTGGCAAAGTCCATCATTACAGCAAAATTTTTCAGCTGGAGTTCTGACTGAGAGATGTGCCAGGACAGAAGGCATTTGCTGACCTACCCTTTTTCCCTGTGTAACTTGGTATTTGCAGTACAATTATTTTCAGTGTCGCTGTGTCCAAGCAGCTAGAGATTACACAGATAGAAGTGTCAAGAGAGATGCTGCTAAAGTACGCCCTTCTTATAGCAGCATTTAAATGGCACACGACGCCTTGCTGCTTTTTCTTTCCCAGAGAGACCTGCTGTCAATTTTTTCACTCTGGCTTCTTGATCAAAAATGTCCACCTGAAATGTCTTACAGAAATAGGCTCCAGGTGTAAAAACCAGTACAGGGCTACATTTTCTGCGTGCTCCACATAAGTCACATCAAACTCACTCATCAAACTTCACTCTCTCCTTCCATTCTCCACCACTGCCTCTACCATTGTGTTCTCTGGATCTCAGAGTCTAAAGGCAGGCGCAATAGTTTCCACTGAAGGGTTGGAAGAGGTGTACAAGCAGCACAAATAGCTTCTGCGCTGCGCAGGCCATTTCTCTGCATTTTAGAGCCTAAGGGAAAGCGCTAGTGTTCCTGCGGAGAGCTGCAACAGCTGCAGAATATGTGTTGTCTTGGCACATGTTTGCAATCCACCATGATGGATCCTTAGTGAAACCAAACTGTGGTTCTGCTTCAAACATCTCACCCTGCTTGGCCACAAAGCTTTCGCTGACATGTCCCATTGCCTTTTTATTGCTGCGCTTCATTTTCAGAGTTTGTACGGAATCATTGCACTTTGCTTCTAAGCAGAACGTCGATACTGCTGGAGTCTCATATGTCCATTTTCTTCTCACACAAAAAAACTGCTTCCTTTAAAACATGCTGATGCGACCTGCTTTCTTGCTCAGCTGTAATTTTAGGGGTGTTCTCTGTCCCGCTTACAGTCTGAATCTAAACTAAGAAGTTTATGGGACACAGATGTGCCAAGACAAATAGTTTGCTTGGACCTTGCCACGTGTATTCAAGAGCATCCTTTCACTCCACCATCAAGTCTCTGCTTTACATCCTGCAAACTTCACACACACATACATACATACATACTGGAATGAGGCAATTTCTTTCTTTCTTTCTCAGCTACACTCACCAATCCCCCATGCTAACTTCTTTACCGCTTTTCTCTTGGCCTTGCTATGCATACTTTTTCTCTTAAGACACCCATTGTCTGGCCTACCCCTTCCCTACATTGCCTTTCCTTTCCTTTCCTATCCAACCTTGCATTTCTTTGTCATTCCTGGCCATTGTTTTCCTCTTCCTTCCTGACCCATCCATGTCTTTACCTTGCCCTTCCTACCAGTCCAGTGCCTTCCACCACCCATCCCCCTTGCCACTTTGTCCAGTTTCCCTTCCCCTTTGTCCAGCTCCAATCTTTCATTTCCTTCTCCTTCTAGGACTCTCATTGCCTTGCTTGCCTCTCCTTTGTCTTGCCTGGCAAAGCCACCACTTTTCTTGGCGTTACCTTTGAACCTCTCCTCTCCCTTGCCTTGCATTCCCTTGCTCACTCGTCCCCCACCTGGAATTCAATACCCCTCTTTTTGCGGCATTTCTTCATCTTGCCTTGCCCTGCCTGCTTCTCCTAGGACTCTCAAGGCTTTCACGTACCTCCAGCGTTTCAGGAGCATGTGAGAGGAAGCCCAAAAGAGGTCACGAGCAAACACACCCATCTGTCCTGGCAGCTTGCTTCTGGCACCTATCCTTACATGTCTTGAATTTTGGACATAAAATTCACATTTCACCTTTGCGCTTCAGGACCAGAATGACAGTTCTTTTGTATACCAAGGAAAGCAGGTAATCCAAGTGTTTTAGGTGCAGATTAGAGATGGCCCATGTGAGATCAAGGCCAGCCAGAGAAGTCTGTCCTAGCCCCTTTTGTGTACCAGCAGTCTTTGAATGTACCTCTCATTTGTCTTGCCTTGGTGACCCAAAAGTTTCCTTGCCTTGCCCTGCCTTGCCTCCCTAGCCTTGCACTCCCTCCAGTGCCTACACCCACACTTGACCTGCCTACTACTTTCCTCCAGGGAAACCTAGCCTTGCCTAGGCCTTCCTGTTTCTGCCTGGCCTTCCTATGCCCATCCTTGCCTAGAAGTTCTGGGCCTTCTCTCACCTACCAGTCCATTTGCTTGCCCCTCATGGCTCCAGCCTTGTCAGCTTCTCCCTTGACTTGCCTACAATTGCGCCTACACTTGGTTTGCATTGCAAAGAGCGGTAGGCAAGGCAAAGCAAAGCAAGGAAGGTCTTTCTAGGTCTTGCCAGGCAAGGCACACATAAGCAAGCAAGCAAAACAAGAGTAGACTAGCCACAGCATCAAAGGCAAGGCAAGGCCAAGTGACTCTGAGTGCTTTTCCTTGGCAAGTAAAAGATATAGTGTCAATGTAATAGGGCAGGCGTTAAAGGTACCATGAGGAGGTGTAGTCCAGCAAGATATTTATGTCGTAGACCCTTCTGTGCAGGAGCCATTGTTGGACATAGTACAGGACATGGCATACAGTTTGGCTTGGTAAGTTCCTGAAGGAGAATGGCAACGCTTTCTCATGGGAAGGAAAGCACGTAGCCCCAGAGTTGGAGGTGCAGATAAGAAGCTGTGTCACGCAGCTCAAGGACGACAGCAGCTTCTTGTGCCGGCATATTTGGAAGCACTCCCTCAATTTGTACTGTCATTGAGTCAGTATCCATCTTTGGAAGGCTGTCCGCCTCTAGTAAGAGTGTTCTGACACCATTGTATGGGATCAGTCACTGGATGTTTTGGATTTTGGAGGAGGGGATGCCATTTCTCTTGAAATGAGCTTCTTGTTCTTCTCTTTGGCAAAGAAATTAAGTTTGGATGGGCACTTTGGGTGGTCTCAGTGAATTTAAAGGTTTTTCCCAAGAGGTTTCCCTGTGGGTTAGAGCTGTTGAACTGACAGTGGGAATCTAGACAGCAAGTTGTTGAGCTTTTTGTCCTTGTAGCTTTAGTGTGTGAGTAGTCCCTGTTGCCATGCTGCTTGGATCTTGACTCTGAGACTGAAAGCTTAGGAGCGTAGAGCTGAAAAGAAAAGTGCCAATAGCAGGGTGTGCGTTCATTGTTTGATGGGTGAAGTTGAAATTGTAGGCAGCAAAGAACTTTCTCTCTCCGCTGGCACATTTGTTGAGCGGATGTCTTTGAGTTTGTTACCGGACTCTGCGAGAGTGAAAATGTTTGTTAGGGCAGAGGATTTCGTGTTGCCCTTTGAGTGTGGTGCAAAAGTGTTTGCACACTTGGAGGGGGAAGATCAGCAAAGTCTTTTTTTCCTGGCACAGTTAATTTGAGAGCAGGGACGTTTCCAACTGGGCTCTGTCCTTTGGAGCTGGCCTCGGTGCGTTTCCTTCTTTTGTTAGTCGACAGCGCCATCGTGTGGTTATTTTGATGAGCGCTGGCAGACGGTGCCAGGGAAAAAGCCAAGCTGTTTGCGGCTCCGGCCTCATTGGTGTAGGAGCAGCGCAAGGAAGAGCTCCGCTGGGGGTCCTGGCTCTTAGAGACTGAGAGAATGTGATCCTGTATGTAGCACAGAAGGAAGTGGAATTGTTTCATTGTGGGCTGTGCAGTTTATAAGCTGCAAATGAAAAGGCAATTGCAGCGCAGCCTCTTCTTTTCTGTGTGATCAGCTGCTCAACATGTAACTCGCACACACTGAACTGCATCCACCTCCCTGGAGATATAAAATGTGTATATCACTTTCCTCAAACTCTATGTATTACCTTGCACTCTAGCAGATCCCAAACCGCTTCAAAACGTCCAGCAGCTACTCAAAAAGAAAAAGTCCAACAAAAAGCTAGTGCTGGCCTTTAGAGTGCCTTTGCAGTCCGTAAAATAGACAAAATGCACTAGGGCTTTGAATGCTTCTTCCCAACTATATAAATTCTCTCCAAGTGGCAAAGTCCATCATTACAGCAAAATTTTTCAGCTGGAGTTCTGACTGAGAGATGTGCCAGGACAGAAGGCATTTGCTGACCTACCCTTTTTCCCTGTGTAACTTGGTATTTGCAGTACAATTATTTTCAGTGTCGCTGTGTCCAAGCAGCTAGAGATTACACAGATAGAAGTGTCAAGAGAGATGCTGCTAAAGTACGCCCTTCTTATAGCAGCATTTAAATGGCACACGACGCCTTGCTGCTTTTTCTTTCCCAGAGAGACCTGCTGTCAATTTTTTCACTCTGGCTTCTTGATCAAAAATGTCCACCTGAAATGTCTTACAGAAATAGGCTCCAGGTGTAAAAACCAGTACGGGGCTACATTTTCTGCGTGCTCCACATAAGTCACATCAAACTCACTCATCAAACTTCACTCTCTCCTTCCATTCTCCACCACTGCCTCTACCATTGTGTTCTCTGGATCTCAGAGTCTAAAGGCAGGCGCAATAGTTTCCACTGAAGGGTTGGAAGAGGTGTACAAGCAGCACAAATAGCTTCTGCGCTGCGCAGGCCATTTCTCTGCATTTTAGAGCCTAAGGGAAAGCGCTAGTGTTCCTGCGGAGAGCTGCAACAGCTGCAGAATATGTGTTGTCTTGGCACATGTTTGCAATCCACCATGATGGATCCTTAGTGAAACCAAACTGTGGTTCTGCTTCAAACATCTCACCCTGCTTGGCCACAAAGCTTTCGCTGACATGTCCCATTGCCTTTTTATTGCTGCGCTTCATTTTCAGAGTTTGTACGGAATCATTGCACTTTGCTTCTAAGCAGAACGTCGATACTGCTGGAGTCTCATATGTCCATTTTCTTCTCACACAAAAAAACTGCTTCCTTTAAAACATGCTGATGCGACCTGCTTTCTTGCTCAGCTGTAATTTTAGGGGTGTTCTCTGTCCCGCTTACAGTCTGAATCTAAACTAAGAAGTTTATGGGACACAGATGTGCCAAGACAAATAGTTTGCTTGGACCTTGCCACGTGTATTCAAGAGCATCCTTTCACTCCACCATCAAGTCTCTGCTTTACATCCTGCAAACTTCACACACACATACATACATACATACTGGAATGAGGCAATTTCTTTCTTTCTTTCTCAGCTACACTCACCAATCCCCCATGCTAACTTCTTTACCGCTTTTCTCTTGGCCTTGCTATGCATACTTTTTCTCTTAAGACACCCATTGTCTGGCCTACCCCTTCCCTACATTGCCTTTCCTTTCCTTTCCTATCCAACCTTGCATTTCTTTGTCATTCCTGGCCATTGTTTTCCTCTTCCTTCCTGACCCATCCATGTCTTTACCTTGCCCTTCCTACCAGTCCAGTGCCTTCCACCACCCATCCCCCTTGCCACTTTGTCCAGTTTCCCTTCCCCTTTGTCCAGCTCCAATCTTTCATTTCCTTCTCCTTCTAGGACTCTCATTGCCTTGCTTGCCTCTCCTTTGTCTTGCCTGGCAAAGCCACCACTTTTCTTGGCGTTACCTTTGAACCTCTCCTCTCCCTTGCCTTGCATTCCCTTGCTCACTCGTCCCCCACCTGGAATTCAATACCCCTCTTTTTGCGGCATTTCTTCATCTTGCCTTGCCCTGCCTGCTTCTCCTAGGACTCTCAAGGCTTTCACGTACCTCCAGCGTTTCAGGAGCATGTGAGAGGAAGCCCAAAAGAGGTCACGAGCAAACACACCCATCTGTCCTGGCAGCTTGCTTCTGGCACCTATCCTTACATGTCTTGAATTTTGGACATAAAATTCACATTTCACCTTTGCGCTTCAGGACCAGAATGACAGTTCTTTTGTATACCAAGGAAAGCAGGTAATCCAAGTGTTTTAGGTGCAGATTAGAGATGGCCCATGTGAGATCAAGGCCAGCCAGAGAAGTCTGTCCTAGCCCCTTTTGTGTACCAGCAGTCTTTGAATGTACCTCTCATTTGTCTTGCCTTGGTGACCCAAAAGTTTCCTTGCCTTGCCCTGCCTTGCCTCCCTAGCCTTGCACTCCCTCCAGTGCCTACACCCACACTTGACCTGCCTACTACTTTCCTCCAGGGAAACCTAGCCTTGCCTAGGCCTTCCTGTTTCTGCCTGGCCTTCCTATGCCCATCCTTGCCTAGAAGTTCTGGGCCTTCTCTCACCTACCAGTCCATTTGCTTGCCCCTCATGGCTCCAGCCTTGTCAGCTTCTCCCTTGACTTGCCTACAATTGCGCCTACACTTGGTTTGCATTGCAAAGAGCGGTAGGCAAGGCAAAGCAAAGCAAGGAAGGTCTTTCTAGGTCTTGCCAGGCAAGGCACACATAAGCAAGCAAGCAAAACAAGAGTAGACTAGCCACAGCATCAAAGGCAAGGCAAGGCCAAGTGACTCTGAGTGCTTTTCCTTGGCAAGTAAAAGATATAGTGTCAATGTAATAGGGCAGGCGTTAAAGGTACCATGAGGAGGTGTAGTCCAGCAAGATATTTATGTCGTAGACCCTTCTGTGCAGGAGCCATTGTTGGACATAGTACAGGACATGGCATACAGTTTGGCTTGGTAAGTTCCTGAAGGAGAATGGCAACGCTTTCTCATGGGAAGGAAAGCACGTAGCCCCAGAGTTGGAGGTGCAGATAAGAAGCTGTGTCACGCAGCTCAAGGACGACAGCAGCTTCTTGTGCCGGCATATTTGGAAGCACTCCCTCAATTTGTACTGTCATTGAGTCAGTATCCATCTTTGGAAGGCTGTCCGCCTCTAGTAAGAGTGTTCTGACACCATTGTATGGGATCAGTCACTGGATGTTTTGGATTTTGGAGGAGGGGATGCCATTTCTCTTGAAATGAGCTTCTTGTTCTTCTCTTTGGCAAAGAAATTAAGTTTGGATGGGCACTTTGGGTGGTCTCAGTGAATTTAAAGGTTTTTCCCAAGAGGTTTCCCTGTGGGTTAGAGCTGTTGAACTGACAGTGGGAATCTAGACAGCAAGTTGTTGAGCTTTTTGTCCTTGTAGCTTTAGTGTGTGAGTAGTCCCTGTTGCCATGCTGCTTGGATCTTGACTCTGAGACTGAAAGCTTAGGAGCGTAGAGCTGAAAAGAAAAGTGCCAATAGCAGGGTGTGCGTTCATTGTTTGATGGGTGAAGTTGAAATTGTAGGCAGCAAAGAACTTTCTCTCTCCGCTGGCACATTTGTTGAGCGGATGTCTTTGAGTTTGTTACCGGACTCTGCGAGAGTGAAAATGTTTGTTAGGGCAGAGGATTTCGTGTTGCCCTTTGAGTGTGGTGCAAAAGTGTTTGCACACTTGGAGGGGGAAGATCAGCAAAGTCTTTTTTTCCTGGCACAGTTAATTTGAGAGCAGGGACGTTTCCAACTGGGCTCTGTCCTTTGGAGCTGGCCTCGGTGCGTTTCCTTCTTTTGTTAGTCGACAGCGCCATCGTGTGGTTATTTTGATGAGCGCTGGCAGACGGTGCCAGGGAAAAAGCCAAGCTGTTTGCGGCTCCGGCCTCATTGGTGTAGGAGCAGCGCAAGGAAGAGCTCCGCTGGGGGTCCTGGCTCTTAGAGACTGAGAGAATGTGATCCTGTATGTAGCACAGAAGGAAGTGGAATTGTTTCATTGTGGGCTGTGCAGTTTATAAGCTGCAAATGAAAAGGCAATTGCAGCGCAGCCTCTTCTTTTCTGTGTGATCAGCTGCTCAACATGTAACTCGCACACACTGAACTGCATCCACCTCCCTGGAGATATAAAATGTGTATATCACTTTCCTCAAACTCTATGTATTACCTTGCACTCTAGCAGATCCCAAACCGCTTCAAAACGTCCAGCAGCTACTCAAAAAGAAAAAGTCCAACAAAAAGCTAGTGCTGGCCTTTAGAGTGCCTTTGCAGTCCGTAAAATAGACAAAATGCACTAGGGCTTTGAATGCTTCTTCCCAACTATATAAATTCTCTCCAAGTGGCAAAGTCCATCATTACAGCAAAATTTTTCAGCTGGAGTTCTGACTGAGAGATGTGCCAGGACAGAAGGCATTTGCTGACCTACCCTTTTTCCCTGTGTAACTTGGTATTTGCAGTACAATTATTTTCAGTGTCGCTGTGTCCAAGCAGCTAGAGATTACACAGATAGAAGTGTCAAGAGAGATGCTGCTAAAGTACGCCCTTCTTATAGCAGCATTTAAATGGCACACGACGCCTTGCTGCTTTTTCTTTCCCAGAGAGACCTGCTGTCAATTTTTTCACTCTGGCTTCTTGATCAAAAATGTCCACCTGAAGTGTCTTACAGAAATAGGCTCCAGGTGTAAAAACCAGTACGGGGCTACATTTTCTGCGTGCTCCACATAAGTCACATCAAACTCACTCATCAAACTTCACTCTCTCCTTCCATTCTCCACCACTGCCTCTACCATTGTGTTCTCTGGATCTCAGAGTCTAAAGGCAGGCGCAATAGTTTCCACTGAGGGGTTGGAAGAGGTGTACAAGCAGCACAAATAGCTTCTGCGCTGCGCAGGCCATTTCTCTGCATTTTAGAGTCTAAGGGAAAGCGCTAGTGTTCCTGCGGAGAGCTGCAACAGCTGCAGAATATGTGTTGTCTTGGCACATGTTTGCAATCCACCATGATGGATCCTTAGTGAAACCAAACTGTGGTTCTGCTTCAAACATCTCACCCTGCTTGGCCACAAAGCTTTCGCTGACATGTCCCATTGCCTTTTTATTGCCGCGATTCATTTTCAGAGTTTGTACGGAATCATTGCACTTTGCTTCTAAGCTGAACGTCGATACTGCTGGAGTCTCATATGTCCATTTTCTTCTCACACAAAAAAACTGCTTCCTTTAAAACATGCTGATGCGACCTGCTTTCTTGCTCAGCTGTAATTTTAGGGGTGTTCTCTGTCCCGCTTACAGTCTGAATCTAAACTAAGAAGTTTATGGGACACAGATGTGCCAAGACAAATAGTTTGCTTGGACCTTGCCACGTGTATTCAAGAGCATCCTTTCACTCCACCATCAAGTCTCTGCTCTACATCCTGCAAACTTCACACACACATACATACATACATACTGGAATGAGGCAATTTCTTTCTTTCTTTCTCAGCTACACTCACCAATCCCCAACGCTAACTTCTTTACCGCTTTTCTCTTGGCCGTGCTATGCATACTTTTTCTCTTAAGACACCCATTGTCTGGCCTACCCCTTCCCTACATTGCCTTTCCTTTCCTTTCGTATCCAACCTTGCATTTCTTTGTCATTCCTGGCCATTGTTTTCCTCTTCCTTCCTGACCCATCCATGTCTTTACCTTGCCCTTCCTACCAGTCCAGTGCCTTGCACCACCCATCCCCCTTGCCACTTTGTCCAGTTTCCCTTCCCCTTTGTCCAGCTCCAATCTTTCATTTCCTTCTCCTTCTAGGACTCTCATTGCCTTGCTTGCCTCTCCTTTGTCTTGCCTGGCAAAGCCACCACTTTTCTTGGCGTTACCTTTGAACCTCTCCTCTCCCTTGCCTTGCATTCCCTTGCTCACTCGTCCCCCACCTGGAATTCAATACCCCTCTTTTTGCGGCATTTCTTCATCTTGCCTTGCCCTGCCTGCTTCTCCTAGGACTCTCAAGGCTTTCACGTACCTCCAGCGTTTCAGGAGCATGTGAGAGGAAGCCCAAAAGAGGTCACGAGCAAACACACCCATCTGTCCTGGCAGCTTGCTTCTGGCACCTATCCTTACATGTCTTGAATTTTGGACATAAAATTCACATTTCACCTTTGCGCTTCAGGACCAGAATGACAGTTCTTTTGTATACCAAGGAAAGCAGGTAATCCAAGTGTTTTAGGTGCAGATTAGAGATGGCCCATGTGAGATCAAGGCCAGCCAGAGAAGTCTGTCCTAGCCCCTTTTGTGTACCAGCAGTCTTTGAATGTACCTCTCATTTGTCTTGCCTTGGTGACCCCAAAGTTTCCTTGCCTTGCCCTGCCTTGCCTCCCTAGCCTTGCACTCCCTCCAGTGCCTACACCCACACTTGACCTGCCTACTACTTTCCTCCAGGGAAACCTAGCCTTGCCTAGGCCTTCCTGTTTCTGCCTGGCCTTCCTATGCCCATCCTTGCCTAGAAGTTCTGGGCCTTCTCTCACCTACCACTCCATTTGCTTGCCCCTCATGGCTCCAGCCTTGTCAGCTTCTCCCTTGACTTGCCTACAATTGCGCCTACACTTGGTTTGCATTGCAAAGAGCAGTAGGCAAGGCAAAGCAAAGCAAGGAAGGTCTTTCTAGGTCTTGCCAGGCAAGGCACACATAAGCAAGCAAGCAAAACAAGAGTAGACTAGCCACAGCATCAAAGGCAAGGCAAGGCCAAGTGACTCTGAGTGCTTTTCCTTGGCAAGTAAAAGATATAGTGTCAATGTAATAGGGCAGGCGTTAAAGGTACCATGAGGAGGTGTAGTCCAGCAAGATATTTATGTCGTAGACCCTTCTGTGCAGGAGCCATTGTTGGACATAGTACAGGACATGGCATACAGTTTGGCTTGGTAAGTTCCTGAAGGAGAATGGCAATGCTTTCTCATGGGAAGGAAAGCACGTAGCCCCAGAGTTGGAGGTGCAGATAAGAAGCTGTGTCACGCAGCTCAAGGACGACAGCAGCTTCTTGTGCCGGCATATTTGGAAGCACTCCCTCAATTTGTACTGTCATTGAGTCAGTATCCATCTTTGGAAGGCTGTCCGCCTCTAGTAAGAGTGTTCTGACACCATTGTATGGGATCAGTCACTGGATGTTTTGGATTTTGGAGGAGGGGATGCCATTTCTCTTGAAATGAGCTTCTTGTTCTTCTCTTTGGCAAAGAAATTAAGTTTGGATGGGCACTTTGGGTGGTCTCAGTGAATTTAAAGGTTTTTCCCAAGAGGTTTCCCTGTGGGTTAGAGCTGTTGAACTGACAGTGGGAATCTAGACACCAAGTTGTTGAGCTTTTTGTCCTTGTAGCTTTAGTGTGTGAGTAGTCCCTGTTGCCATGCTGCTTGGATCTTGACTCTGAGACTGAAAGCTTAGGAGCGTAGAGCTGAAAAGAAAAGTGTCAATAGCAGGGTGTGCGTTCATTGTTTGATGGGTGAAGTTGAAATTGTAGGCAGCAAAGAACTTTCTCTCTCCGCTGGCACATTTGTTGAGCGGATGTCTTTGAGTTTGTTACCGGACTCTGCGAGAGTGAAAATGTTTGTTAGGGCAGAGGATTTCGTGTTGCCCTTTGAGTGTGGTGCAAAAGTGTTTGCACACTTGGAGGGGGAAGATCAGCAAAGTCTTTTTTTCCTGGCACAGTTAATTTGAGAGCAGGGACGTTTCCAACTCGGCTCTGTCCTTTGGAGCTGGCCTCGGTGCGTTTCCTTCTTTTGTTATTCGACAGCGCCATCGTGTGGTTATTTTGATGAGCGCTGGCAGACGGTGCCAGGGAAAAAGCCAAGCTGTTTGCGGCTCCGGCCTCATTGGTGTAGGAGCAGCGCAAGGAAGAGCTCCGCTGGGGGTCCTGGCTCTTAGAGACTGAGAGAATGTGATCCTGTATGTAGCACAGAAGGAAGTGGAATTGTTTCATTGTGGGCTGTGCAGTTTATAAGCTGCAAATGAAAAGGCAATTGCAGCCCAGCCTCTTCTTTTCTGTGTGATCAGCTGCTCAACATGTAACTCGCACACACTGAACTGCATCCACCTCCCTGGAGATATAAAATGTGTATATCACTTTCCTCAAACTCTATGTATTACCTTGCACTCTAGCAGATCCCAAACCGCTTCAAAACGTCCAGCAGCTACTCAAAAAGAAAAAGTCCAACAAAAAGCTAGTGCTGGCCTTTAGAGTGCCTTTGCAGTCCGTAAAATAGACAAAATGCACTAGGGCTTTGAATGCTTCTTCCCAACTATATAAATTCTCTCCAAGTGGCAAAGTCCATCATTACAGCAAAATTTTTCAGCTGGAGTTCTGACTGAGAGATGTGCCAGGACAGAAGGCATTTGCTGACCTACCCTTTTTCCCTGTGTAACTTGGTATTTGCAGTACAATTATTTTCAGTGTCGCTGTGTCCAAGCAGCTAGAGATTACACAGATAGAAGTGTCAAGAGAGATGCTGCTAAAGTACGCCCTTCTTATAGCAGCATTTAAATGGCACACGACGCCTTGCTGCTTTTTCTTTCCCAGAGAGACCTGCTGTCAATTTTTTCACTCTGGCTTCTTGATCAAAAATGTCCACCTGAAGTGTCTTACAGAAATAGGCTCCAGGTGTAAAAACCAGTACGGGGCTACATTTTCTGCGTGCTCCACATAAGTCACATCAAACTCACTCATCAAACTTCACTCTCTCCTTCCATTCTCCACCACTGCCTCTACCATTGTGTTCTCTGGATCTCAGAGTCTAAAGGCAGGCGCAATAGTTTCCACTGAGGGGTTGGAAGAGGTGTACAAGCAGCACAAATAGCTTCTGCGCTGCGCAGGCCATTTCTCTGCATTTTAGAGTCTAAGGGAAAGCGCTAGTGTTCCTGCGGAGAGCTGCAACAGCTGCAGAATATGTGTTGTCTTGGCACATGTTTGCAATCCACCATGATGGATCCTTAGTGAAACCAAACTGTGGTTCTGCTTCAAACATCTCACCCTGCTTGGCCACAAAGCTTTCGCTGACATGTCCCATTGCCTTTTTATTGCCGCGATTCATTTTCAGAGTTTGTACGGAATCATTGCACTTTGCTTCTAAGCTGAACGTCGATACTGCTGGAGTCTCATATGTCCATTTTCTTCTCACACAAAAAAACTGCTTCCTTTAAAACATGCTGATGCGACCTGCTTTCTTGCTCAGCTGTAATTTTAGGGGTGTTCTCTGTCCCGCTTACAGTCTGAATCTAAACTAAGAAGTTTATGGGACACAGATGTGCCAAGACAAATAGTTTGCTTGGACCTTGCCACGTGTATTCAAGAGCATCCTTTCACTCCACCATCAAGTCTCTGCTTTACATCCTGCAGACTTCACACACACATACATAAATACATACTGGAATGAGGCAATTTCTTTCTTTCTTTCTCAGCTACACTCACCAATCCCCAACGCTAACTTCTTTACCGCTTTTCTCTTGGCCGTGCTATGCATACTTTTTCTCTTAAGACACCCATTGTCTGGCCTACCCCTTCCCTACATTGCCTTTCCTTTCCTTTCCTATCCAACCTTGCATTTCTTTGTCATTCCTGGCCATTGTTTTCCTCTTCCTTCCTGACCCATCCATGTCTTTACCTTGCCCTTCCTACCAGTCCAGTGCCTTGCACCACCCATCCCCCTTGCCACTTTGTCCAGTTTCCCTTCCCCTTTGTCCAGCTCCAATCTTTCATTTCCTTCTCCTTCTAGGACTCTCATTGCCTTGCTTGCCTCTCCTTTGTCTTGCCTGGCAAAGCCACCACTTTTCTTGGCGTTACCTTTGAACCTCTCCTCTCCCTTGCCTTGCATTCCCTTGCTCACTCGTCCCCCACCTGGAATTCAATACCCCTCTTTTTGCGGCATTTCTTCATCTTGCCTTGCCCTGCCTGCTTCTCCTAGGACTCTCAAGGCTTTCACGTACCTCCAGCGTTTCAGGAGCATGTGAGAGGAAGCCCAAAAGAGGTCACGAGCAAACACACCCATCTGTCCTGGCAGCTTGCTTCTGGCACCTATCCTTACATGTCTTGAATTTTGGACATAAAATTCACATTTCACCTTTGCGCTTCAGGACCAGAATGACAGTTCTTTTGTATACCAAGGAAAGCAGGTAATCCAAGTGTTTTAGGTGCAGATTAGAGATGGCCCATGTGAGATCAAGGCCAGCCAGAGAAGTCTGTCCTAGCCCCTTTTGTGTACCAGCAGTCTTTGAATGTACCTCTCATTTGTCTTGCCTTGGTGACCCCAAAGTTTCCTTGCCTTGCCCTGCCTTGCCTCCCTAGCCTTGCACTCCCTCCAGTGCCTACACCCACACTTGACCTGCCTACTACTTTCCTCCAGGGAAACCTAGCCTTGCCTAGGCCTTCCTGTTTCTGCCTGGCCTTCCTATGCCCATCCTTGCCTAGAAGTTCTGGGC